>NC_141152.1:75091995-75401848 GCF_053477565.2 Lygodium microphyllum
CCATCCCTAGCCATCCTGGTATATAGGAAATAATCAATCTCACTCCTAGTGTACCCCTAAGACCACATTAAGTTATCAAACTTATGATACCATTCCCTAGGGGCATGTCTCAAGCCATATAAGCTCTTATGTAGCTTACACACCAACTACTCCTTGGCTTCCACAACAAACCATATCCTCTCTACTCAAAGCAAGAACCATACAAAGGGTAGTCATCTTAACTACTGGTGAAAGATCTCATCAATGACAATCCCTTCTCCTACTTAAATCCTTTGGCCACAAGCTCCTCTTTTACTTAGGGAATACATCGGATAGAGATACCTTCAGCAACTTACATGGCAATGCATATTTGCCCTTAGGCAAATAAACTAGCTCCAAGGTAGCATTGTTTTCCAAAGAATCCATCTCTTAGTACATAGCCCTCTTCCACTTATGATTGTTATCCCTAATCATAGCATTTACATAACAAGGAGGCTCACCATAATCCATGACCATGACATAGTCCAAAGATGGAGTATATCTATCTAGCAATCTAGAAATCCTTGTGGACCTACATAAAACTAGCTCAATAGGAACCTCTAGCTATCCCACTTGTCTATCCTGTACGACATGAGGTTGTCCAATATCTCATAGCACTCCCATCTTAGTATTAGCAAGTTGTTCAAGCCATGCATCATGTGGGGCAAGTTGTACAATTTTCTTATGTGCTATTTATACTTTATGGATCTCAACCATTCCGATAGGCTACTTATGTATCTTATCCTCCTAAATATCATGGCTATGTACTACCCTTCTAGATTCGGGATTGCACAAGTGATAATCCATTCAATTTTATTCTCCATAGCCAATAAATATACATTTCATGGACTTAGGATCACAAGCTTACTCCACTTGTCCCTAGGTATATGTGTAAATCCTTCACAATAAAAAACATACGAGTTATCATAACTAGATCTCTTACCAATCCATAATTCCTCTGGTATCTTACCATCCAATGGCTTGCTAGGATACCTATTAATCAAATGCATTATTGTCTTTATAGCTTCAGCCCTAAATCAATTAATGAGACCAACATTAGAGAGCATACTGTGGACACTTTTCTGAATAGTCTTGTTCATCTTCCTAGCCACACCAATTTGAGTAGGATTCTCAAGAGTTGTCAACTTTCTCTTAATACTATAGCTTAGATAAAGCTTTGTAAAGGCATGTGAGATGTACTCTCTATCATTATTAGTCCTCAAGCACTTAAGCTTCTTGCTTGACTAATTTTTTGAAAATTTTAATAACTTTTGAAATACAATCAACACATCTCTAGCACAATCACGAGCTCCCACAAATATTGAGCACTGCTTTGATACCAATTGAGAGGGAACTAATGGTGCAATGTGAGGTAGAAGATAGAGTGTGCAAGAGGTTTGAGAGAGACAAGAACACAAGAGAATTATGTAGGTACAAAATGGATTGTCTACTTATTCTTTGTTGTCTTTAAATATACATATATAAGGGTGCCCACCAACTAACAGCCATTGGTATTCACCCCAATAATGTTTTTCCTAAAGTGTTAAATAACTTCTAACACATTTTTTAAAAAATAAAAAACCATTTTTAAATTTTCAATTTCAATGAACCTTGCAAGTTTCATGCCAATTCAAGATAGATGCTTAAACACACGTGCTTGCAAAGCTTGTGGGATAACATAAGGATTTCTTGGGTATATAAACATAGTTTTTTAATCAAAAAGCTTTTGATCCAAAATATTTTGATAAAAAATATTTTTCTTGATCAAAATAGTGATCATTTTCTCAAATTCTAATGTGTCACTGAGTAATACGTTCAAATTTTTGGGAGTAATGGAAATTTTGTCTATTATTCATGTCAAAATGCTTTTCAAATAACATAAAATGAAACTTAGGGAGCCATCAAATTTGATTTTGGACTTAAGCATCTTCCACTTTTACATTTTCTCAAACTTTCAAAAGAAATTCAACTACAAAAAGAATAGCTCAAGCAATTCCATCATTAGGCACTCGTAAGGAATATTCCTAGCATCCACAATGCCACTAAATCCGATTACCTAAGGCTAGTAGCTTTCCCCCCCCCCCCCCCCCAAACTTATTGGTGACTTCTATATATTTTTCGATTTTTCTATCCCACCATTCTATTAGATTATTAAGGGATTAGTGATCTTTTTTCTAGGCTATGATTTCTCTTTAAGAATGCATAGAAGACAATGGGAAAATGGTCAAAGATAGAAAACTCCTTAATCATTCCAAAGGATGAAGCCCAATGCAACCACCAAACAAGTAGCACTCAAGGCATAAAAAAGATCGAACATTATAGCCCCCCATTGACAAATCAAAATGCTTATTCCTCTACAAGAATCCTTTAAATTCCAAGCTTCTATCCATAATCTCTGGGTTGAAAAGGACATGCACGAGTATCAACTTGTCCCACACTCGAATCTCTTATTGTGATCTAGTTTCTAATTTGTGTGATCTATTAGTCAATGATACAACCATACTTCAATCCCTCATGAATAAATCATATCGGCTAAATTCTTGTTAGGACAACAAATCCCACAATTGCACCTTATCATTAAAAGTATTGGGAGAGTATACTAACACTAGAGGGAGAGTGTGTACATTGGGATATTGTAGATGTCTACATGTGCACTTGCAAATGGTAGGAGAGTGTGTGTATATAGGGATATCATAGATATTATTGGCTTAAGTCAATCTAAGTAAAAGATCTATATTCATCAATATACTTAATCATTTACCTTCAAATACATGTGTTTATGTTTATAAATTATACATGATACGTTACCTATATGTATGTATAGATGCTTGTTCTTAATATGTCTATATGTGTATATGTATGCATACATGCATCTATACATTTAAACATTACCTATATGTATGTATAGATACATCCATGATGTAACGTGCCTGCCTATAGGTTCTATCCAGGCATGTTTTTAGCGGTCCATTGAGAGACAAATCTAACTGACACTGCCTGACACTCCCATGGAAAATTACGAGGTTTGTCGGCTAGGGTTTCTCAAGTCCATCTTGCAGTGGAACGTTCACAATCGAACCCACCTGGGATCGACCTGAAATCTGGATTCCTAGTGGTCAAGTTCTCCCAATAGCATTCTAGCATCGGCAAATGGGTCCTGGACATCCTATTTTATGCAAAGATACCCAAGCCAAAGAACATCCATGCCGTACTTGGTTCAAAGATAATGGGAAACAAGAGGAACGCGCAGCTCAACCTCTCTGTGAAAGGAAAGTGAAACCTAGGAGGAAGACGCTTGGCATTGAGAGCTATGGCGGAACGAGAGGAACGCGCAGCTCCACCTCTCTGCGAGAGGAAAGTGGAACCTAGGAGGAAGAAGCTTGGCAGCGAGAGCTATGGCGGATGGAGAGCAAGAGCCAAGAGAGAGAGAGAGACTCAAAAGTGGGAACTCTAACAACCACAATGTGTGGCTGGGCCTTCCTCTATTCAAATTTTCACTAAAAGAATAAAGAATAAGTGACTGTGACGAGCGCCCACCACTTGCAGTGTGCAGTGGCGGGTACTGTCAGTGTAGTAATACACAGGCGGCTAGGTGGAGGCGCCTTTACTCCCAACAATCTCCCACTTAAAGGCGAATCTGCCTTAGTGAGAGAGAAAAAAAAAGATAGTACAACATGTACACATGTACAATAGGATGAGGAAAAAGATGTCATCTCATCCAATGCACATCAATCTCCTTAAGAAGGCAAAGCGCTCGATAGTGAGGCTCTTCATGAGAAAGTCTGCAAGATTCTGCTTAGTCAGAATCTTGACAAGGTCAACAGACCTGTCCTCAATGACCTCACGAATGAAGTGATACCTCATCTCAATATGTTTCATCTTCGCATGGAAGCTCGAATTCTTGGCCAATTAAATGGCACTCATAGAATCTGAATGCAGTGTAGGCATAGCATCTGTCATACCAAGGTCTGCAATCAAGCAGCCTAACTAGATAGCCTCCTTGCAAGCCTCTGTGGCTGCAATATACTCGGCCTCTATAGTAGAAAGGGACGTACACTTCTGTGCCTTGGACATCCAAGAGATAGCCCCTCCAGCATAAGTGAACACATAGCCAGAAGTGGACTTCCTACTATCTACATGTCCTACATAATCAGAGTCAATGTACCCCATGGCTCCTATATCATGGCTGCCAGAACAAAGACACATATCTGTTGTGCCCCTCAGGTACCTCATGATACCCTTCACAGCATCCCAACGTTTCTTGCCAGGTGTAGCAATATAATGTGCCACAACCCCAACTACAAAAGCAATATCTGGACGAGTGGCTATCATGGCATACATAAGATTACCCACGGCTGATGCATAGGAAATCTAGGTCATCTGGGCCCTCTCCTCATCTATCTGCGGACAATCGGCCTATGAAACCTTCACATGAGAAGGTAATGGATAGCCAATAGGCTTAATATCCTGCATGCGGAAGCACTCAAGGACTTTATAAATGTACTTCCTCTGTGACAGATAGAGTAGTCTAGCATCTGGGCCATGGGCATCAGGTAATGCTGTATGTGGACAGCGTACCTTTACCTAGCTGGCTGTGGAGTGGGTTGAACGGGAGCAGGTGGCTCCTCCTGAAAGATAACTCTCCGTACCTCAACCACTTTCTCAGGCTGCATATGCATTTTGTCCCCATAAAAGATGACATCATGGCTGCGGATCACTTTTCATGCTTGCGGATCCCATAGACAGTAGCCTATCTCTCCTAGATCTCCATAGCCAATGAAAATGCGTTTGACACTTTTAGGATCCATCTTATTGTGTTTGTCCTTGGGCACATGGCAGAATGCCTCACATCCAATGACACGCAAATGATCATAAGAGAGGGGGCTTGACTGTCCATACCTCCTCTGCAACCTGAAAGTCAATGCCACTCCTAGGCGAACTGTTAATGAGATGCATTGTAGTCGTAACTGCCTCAGGCCAAAAGTGATGTGGTAAGCCAACTTGGCTAAGCATGCTACCGACCCTTTCCTGAATGGTCCTATTCATGCGTTCAACCATACCATTCTAGGGTGGGGTGTAAGGGGTGGTCAACTGACGCTTAATACACCGCTCATCACAAAACTACTTAAAAGCGCATGATACATAATCACCCCCATTATGTGACCTTAGGCATTTAATCCTTTTCCTAGACTCATTCTCTGCCAATGCAAGCCAATGCTGAAATATGTCTAAGATATCAGATTTTCTCTTTATGGGATAAGCCCAAACCTTACATGAGTAATCATCTATGAAAGTAACAAAGTACTTTGCCCCACCAAGTGATTGACAGGGCATGGGTCCACATACATCTGAGTGCACAAGAGCCAAGGGCTCAACCATGCGTTTCTTATCAGACTTTTTATGTGTGTTTCTAGTCTGCCTGCCATACAAACAATGATCACAAGAATCAAAATGTGAAGAGTCAAAAGGCGGAAGACACTACAAAGCACGAAGCATTTTCATTCCTTTAAGAGACATATGCCCCAAACGAGCATGCCAAAGGGATACATGGGGAATAGAACCCACAAACAAAACATGATTCAATGTAGCTCCTGATGCAAGTAAGGGATAGAGGCTGCCAAACTTGGCACCTCTTGCAAATACAAGCCTGCCACGAGTAATCTTCCATACTTACAGAGTCTCCAAAAGACACAAAATACCCTGCATCATCAAGCTCTCCAGCTGACATAAGGCTGTGAGTCAATGCAGGTACATGTCGTACATCATGCAAAACAAAATAGCTACCATAAGGAAACTACAACCTAACATCTCCAATGCCCACAATGTCAAGAAACCTGTAATCACCAAGACGCACAGAACTAGACATGGTATGATAGGTATGAAATTAATCTCTACAAGGTGTCACATGAAAGGATGCACTCGAATCCAAGAGCCAACACTACGCATACATAGAATGTACCTCAGAAGCCTATAAGGTATCGCATGAAGAAGCTGTAAATATGTAATCATCATCTCAATCAGTGGCCTGCATGACATTAACCTCTTCTATCTTCACACTGGACTTTGCAAGTACAATACTACGCTCAGAAGACTTTTCCTGCACTTTTTCTTTTCCCTTTTCCTTGCGCTTATCATCGCGCATTTTATGGCACTGTGACATGATATGTCCTACTTTCCCACAACACTAATAGGTAAGATCATACTTTTGTCCATGGGGCTTATTGTGACCACGTGACTTAGACCTAGACTTCTGAGAGTCCCTGCCCTTGTGATCATTATCATGCCTACCATGTCTACCACCTCTAATGGTCAATGCATGTGAAGAGCGGGAAGCATCATTATTTCTCATGTTGATTTTCTCAATTAATAAAGCACTCTCAACATCTTTGATTTTCAGCCCATCAAGCTTGTTTGTGCATATGGCAATACGGAAGACATCCCATGATTCAGGAAGGGTGCCAAGTAGAAATAACAAGGGCAAGTTATCATTGAACTCAATACCCTCTGACAACATAGTCTTCATGATATCATGAAACCAACTTAAATGAGATGTGAGGGATGACCCCTACTTCATGGGAAGGTCCATTAACTACTTCAGCACTATGATGTAGGACTCTACTGCGCATAAAGCTCCTGAATTTCTCCCATAAGTCCCATGCACTCTGACTCTCATCTTCAACAACATTATGATGGCCCTCTTAAGAGAGTGGCAAAATAATGGTAGACTTGCATAGCTCATCAACTTCCATCTAAATATCATCATCCATATCCTCAGGTTTAACATCCTTGAAATGTGAGGGTTTAATCTGCAACTTCTGCACCAAAACCTCCCATATTTGGGACTTCCAATACCCATGGTTGATATCATCCAACTTGGCAATGTTAAAGAGAGCTGTGTCTTTCAGATGACCAGCCATACTGTCCCAAATCAATGCAAAAATGTAAAATTGCAGGTTATTGTAATTAACAGAAAATGCACTAAGACCATTGCTAAATGTGGGAGCTTTCGCTCAACCGCCGAGACCCACGGACCGCTTATTGATCAAGCGTTCCAAGCAAGCTCTCATGGCTATCTCTCACCTAGCCGTCGCACCGCCGATCCTATGAATGCAGTGAACTTACCTTGATGCTCGATCGAGTGCCCTCCTCTCTCTCACACTTAGGTAGCTCCACGATTCTTGATGCTAGCTCAAGCATCCTCAAGCCTCCTCCTTCTCCAAGCCTCATCCTCCATAGCCGCGCGCGCAAGAGAAGAGAAGGAAGAAGAAGAGGAGAAGGGAGGAGGAGATGGTGGAGAGCTTCACCCTCTTGATTCCTCACTCTCTCACGTGCTCACTCCCTCAATCTCTCACACTCCCTCTCTCAAGAGCACACACACAAGCAAGAAGAAGAAAAGAAGAAGAGAGGAAGAGAGAAGACTAGTTTGCCACACCAAAGAATGAGCTCTTCATTCACTTTTCCACTTTTTATACAAAACCCTACTTCCCTTTTTGGGCGGTCATTCCCTTTTCCCTTCTTTTACATGGCCGGTCATAGCCCAGGCCCTATTTCCCATTGTTCTTTTCTCTTCCTTGCTTTCTTTTCACTACCCTTTTGTCTTTACAAATAGCACGGGTGAGAGCCCGGCACTCTTTTACAAGATTTTAGAGTGCGCTTTTTGTGCGCCTTTCCCTTTTTATGGTTGCCTTGGTCTTTGACGGTTGTCCTTGCGCTTTTTGGGCTTTTCTCCTTCTTTTCCTTTCGTCGGCTACCTTCTTATCGCCTTTGCCCTGCGTCTTCTCTGCCTTCTTTCGCTCTTGTCGTGTTTGAGGTTAACATTGCCCCCTCCTAGACGAGTGCCAGTCCCATGGCACTTACTGGCGGAGGGAGCAAGTGGTGGTAGGCGCTGAGGACTTCGAGGTGACCGGGGCTTGGGGTCTGCAGTGGCGACTGGGTATGCGGGGGTTGGGTGGTTGTCGCGTTGGTTGAGTTTGTCAGCTCGCTGGATGCCGGGTGGGCAATTAGCATGGGAGGTTGATGAAGAATGCATGCCACTTGGGTCGTGGTTGTCGATACCTGCAATTGAAAACCCTGTCAGGTGGTCTCTCCCTAGGGGGGGGGGTGCTAGTCTCTGTATTGTGCGCAAGACTTAGTTTGGGAGACAGGTCGAACTCTGAGCAAGCTGAGAGTGTTGTCCTGCACTTGAGGACCCAAACTGTGAATTAATTCTGTGTAGGTATTATATGAGTGACGTGCGTGTGCATACTTAATTATTACGTAGTTAGGCGACTGGGCGACGGGGGCTGCGTGGAGTAGGAGGGTGGTAATGGGGAGATAAAGTGCACCTCAATTTTTTTTTTATTTTTTTTTTTGTGCCATGGTTACATGGGAGCAGCAATACAAGGGATAATGGGAGTTCTACCCCTCATCATCCGAATTATGGGGGAGTGTGGGTGGAGGCCGGGGGGCCTTGTTGAGGAACCTCCGGCCTAGCAAGTAGCCTTTAGTATGGAGGCGGGTTTTAAGGGTGGTGGTGGAGAGAAAGGGGTGATTGCACTATGTAAACTTGCTGTCGTTCATGTCCTCCAGCAGTGCAACACAAAAAGATGGCAAAAGGGTAGCACGCATCACGAAACGGGTCATGGTGGTGCTATCTATGGCGTTGGGATCAAAATAAAGGGGCGGAAGATGGCGCTCTTGGGGCGCAGGTTCGTGGTGTACTAGTATTCTAATTAATCTGAGGTAGTTACAGGTGGTGATGAAGGCTGGGTCAGGACAAGAAGAGAATTCAGTAAGGAATTTATTTATGGAGCTGCACAAATCGGGTAGGGTGAAGAGAAGGGCGCTCCTATGGGACGTGGAGTTGGCATTGTAAATAATGGGAAAGTCAAACCTACCGTGGATGGACGGGTTAAAATCCACACCTACCCTTCGAGGAAACGGCATATAGGTGGGGTCCTTCCTTTCCGAAGGGAGGGTGTTGCAAAACGCCATCCACGCCTCCAGGTTGACGTCAAAAATGCGCTGCCTCCAGGTAGGTTGGGAACTATATCCTTCCACGGTGTGGGGTACCTGGAGGACTTTGTCTTGCCAAAATTCGCGGTCCTCGATCCCCCAAGCAGTTGGGTGGGCCTCACGCTCTTCTAACCATCTAGCTTTGAGCCGGGCCCCCATGGCGATGACATCCTCCACCAAGTGAATGGGCAACACCCTATTCAAAGCGGTGGGCAATTCGAAGCGTAGGTCGAAGGGGACCCGGCTATACTCCTGCTGCTCCTAGATGATCATCTCAGCACGGTACTCAGCGAGTGAGTCTTGGGTGCGCAGCGGGAACGGGACGGGCTGTTTCAGGGCGGGTCTGGCCTTGAGTTTTCTTCTTGCCTTCTCCACTAGTTCCTTCCTTCGAGTGGTATGGGCCGCTCTTCGTCCGGCGGGTGCATCATGGGGTGGCACTTCGGTTTGTTGGGGTTGAGGGGGTGGCGAGGCATATTCCTCGTCCTGGGGCCCTAATTCAAGCTCGTGCTCACCCCCTTCCGCTTGCTCCTCCTCCTGTGTTTTTTCTTCCGTGAACCCCAGATCATCCATTTCCTGTGTTGTGAGTCCTGCTTGTGCCAGACATTTCCTTTGTTCCTCCAGGCTCTGCGGAGGACCTCCCAGATGCAGTGGTACGTGCAGGCCTGCCATAAGGGCCTGGCGCACAGTGGTTAGCTTTTTCTGCAACTGATCATTGGTCTCTCCTGTTTCTGAGTGGGTGGTGTGGAGTAGCGTGCTGATGAAAGTGTGCTGCTGAGCCATCATAGCAAGTTGAGCTGCCTCTGCTTGGTTTTCCGCCATCACTTTGTCACCTTCAGCCTTGGCCAGCCGACGCGCTAGGTCTCGCACTCTCTGCTCGTTGTGAATTGCCCACTCCTTTGCCCGCTTTTCCATGTCCTCCAGGCTCTCTCCTTGTCGGAGGGTCATTGCCCTGAGCTGTTGTTGTTGGGCTTCGAGCTCCTGGTGCAAACGGGACTGCTCTCGTTGTTGTTCTACAATCTGCTCGTTGAGTTGGTCCCGCGTCGCCTGTAACCGGCGCACCTGTTCTGCCCGCAATTGATCCAGCTCTGCAACGTCTTCTCTGATTTTTTCGAGTTGGCTCTGTGCTTCCAAGTTAGTTGCAGATAGCTGGTCATTTCTGCGCTGAAGGTGGGCATTTGTCTCCCTTTCTATGGTGAGACGGTCCATCAGAATTTTTCTTCGTCATTCCCAAGTAGCATCGCGCTCCTTCAGGGCTTTCAGCTCCTCCACCTCCTTGGTGCTGGCGTCCTCCTTAAGCGCAGCAATTTCTTTTTGATATTATGTTATTTGTCTTACTCTGTCTAGTTGGAGGACCGCTTGCGATTCACGCTCCGCTACTAGCTCTTCCACTGCCACCCGCCTTTCCTGCCTGGCTATTTGCAACTGCGCAAGCAGCTCCTTTACATAGTCATCATAGTGGCCAGCTGGGGGTGGAGAGTGGGGCCGGATTGTGGTAGTGGCGGTCTCCTCCACCTTTTGTCTTTTCTCGTCTGGCTCCTGCTCTAGCTCGGTCATTGCTGCCCTTTTGGCCCCTGAGACTGGGGTGGCCTTGGCTGCGTCCCTTGCTAATTCTCGTTCTACTAAGAATTGTAGCCAGGTAACTATATTGCTTTCATCTACCCTTGCGATGTGCACCAGGGTGGTCGTGTCAGGGGGCGTCATCTTGAGGGGAGTGGCTTGTGCGGCTGGTGTGGGGGAAGGGGAGGAGGGTCTGATCGGTTCTTTTCCCTTCCCTTCTGTAGGAGGCGGCGGCACGGGTTCCGGTGCACCAGTGCTGGGGCCTGGCGCTTCAGAGTCGGGTTGGTATGCCCTGCCCGCTCCTTCTATTTCTTTCCTACGCTGTTCCTCAATGGAGCGTCGCGTTGCCAGCTCCAATTCTTCTTCTTCTCTCCTCCTCAGCTCTTCCTCAGCTCTTTTTCTTCTTTCCTCTTCTTCTCTCACCGACTCTCTTCGGGCCCATTCGAGCTCCTCCCGCTCTTTCCTCCTTCGCTCCTCCTCTCTCTTTCCATGCAGGGCTTTGGTTCGTTGCTCCGCTTCCCTTTCTGGTGCCGCCTGGCGCTCCTCCTCCTTGTCGGTGTCCGTCTCTGTTTCATCCGACTGTTCGTCCGGCCGGAGCTGGGATTGTGACGGCGATTCGCCTCCTTTTCCGCCGCCTCCCTGTTTGTCCTCTTCAGCACGTCCCTGCCCTATTGCCTCGTGGAGGATTGCAGTGAGGACACCTCCAAACCCTACGGTGGAGGCCTTGGAGGACGAGGCCTTACGGGTCGATCGAGGCGAGAGGGATTCTCCTCCCCCGGCCCTTCCTGCCGTTGCTAGGGCCTTTGCTGAGGCCTTGATCGTCCTTCTCACGAAGCCATTGAGGTTTACCTCATCCAGTGCCTGAGCTGCGATGCTTTCGAGTAAAGGTACATTTATCTTGGACATGATGCTATTGTACCGTTGGCTAGAAAATAGGGCATGCATCATTTTTGCCTGCAGCTGGATCTCTGGATCAGGGATGTCTACCAAGTTGACCCCGTCGTTGGTGTGGACTTTCACCTTGTCCATTCCCAACATGGCGTAGACATCCCTTTTCGGCTTCTTCTCCACCTTGTTTGGAAGTTCCAGAGCTCGTTCTACCAGTTCCGGGGTTACCTCAACCTGCACCTATTTGGTGGCTCCTGCGTCCCGTACTATGATGGTGCCTCTGTTTTTGTTGAAGGTGCGTAGGAACTCTGCGCACAGGGCATAGTCTATTCTCCGGCCTACTGCTTCCAGGTACCGTTGCAAGTGGCATTGCTCCATGATTCGTCGCACTGTTGGCTCCTCAATAACTACATCCTCCAAATTGAATATATGGCGGAACTTCAGCTGATTGAATGCTCTGGTTTCCACCGTGAGGCCGTACCGCGCCTGTTCCTCCTCCGAAAAAGGGAGTTTGCTCACCTTGTCTTGGCCTGCCATGGTCACTACCTGTACATCCAGTCAACTCGCCCCTTAGTATTTTGGCAACCAATTTGTGGGACAACCATAACAGATTTCATCATTTTATAATCAAAAATTATTATTTATTTTTCAGCTTCTATCACCTGTTCCTGCATGTCATTTTAATTTGGATCTTTTTCATGCGTGGTTCACTTTTTTAACTTTCATGCTTGGTTTGCTTTTTAGATTTACTGCCCCATTGTTTAGATTTACTGATTTACTGCCCCACTATTTCCTGCCCTTTCCCTAGAGAAAAGAAAAATCCGTCCCTAGATTGGGGTGTGGGCTGCAGGTGGTCAGGTTGTTTTAAGAAGGAGCCAATCGTAGAAGTTGGGGTTATATTCGAGGTGTGCAGTGTGGTCCGGGTCACAGGGTCGGATGCCTACGTGGGTGATGTATGTGAGGACATCGGTAAGGAAATCTCCGGAGTTGGTCTGACTTGCGATATGGAGCTCTTCCTCGGTCAGGATACGATCGAGGTAGGGGTGTCCTAAGATATGATCGTCCATGGTTCGACCTCGAAGAGTAGTTAACACTCGATACGAGGTGGGCGCGACGTATGTGGGATCATACTCGGCCGTCTTGATGGCTCGGCGTTGTTCGGTGTTGGTCATTTTGCGGCATCCTTCTGTTGCCCACCTTAATCGAAGAGTGTACCATTGCTTCAAGAAGGGAGATTCGGTGTCTACGAGGTGGGACAACCTTGCTGCTTCTTGGTTGGTGAGGCTGGACACCGTGCGCGTGTCAAACGATGGGATGATGCATTGCCTAATGGCTTGCTCTTCGAAGACCTCGCGAGCGAGTAGCTCAGTGGCAGAGCGTGAAGCTTGTGCGAAGGCAAATTCGAAAGTCTCCCACGAGCAAGGCATAGTGCGTACGTCCGTTGCAAGGGGTTCTGCTAACAGTCCCAAGTCTAGGAGGTCATAGCTAAGGGCTAGTGCCACAAAAGTGGCGTCGAGTTGTTTGATGCAGTCCACAACATCAATCCCTGTGTCCTCGGCGAGGTCCGCGGCCAGCATTAGGAATGACTTCCGTTCATAGGAAGGCTTAAGGCCGTCGGCTGGTTGAGGTTTGTTGGGGCTAGAAGTTCGGTCGGCACAGGGCTGCCGGTGGGGGCCTGTTTGAGTCAGCAGCTCGGCCAACGGTTGAAGGGACGGGTCGAGGTTGGTCTGAGGGGCCGTGCTCGGGCAGTCGGCAGGGCTGCTGGGTTGCGGGCCAGGGTGGTTGGGTGAGACCGCCGACAGTAGTGGCCGGTGCTTGGGCAGTTGGGCGTGTATGACGCCTGTGGAATGCCTATCAAGGAAGTCGAATGACTGGGATTGGTTGCGCGGTTCGTGGTCTTGAAGTGTCCGAGGACCGGACATTGCGACTGACGTAGGAGCTGGACCTGTGTCAGTGGGGACCTTGGGGATCCATAACAAGGCATTCCCTTCATAGTAGACTTGTGCCTGCAGCAGGGTTTTAGGGACCCATATTTTCTTGATCACGCGACGCTTGTGATGATGGCATCTTGGTCTTCTAGGTTTAGGTTTGTATGTGTTTCGCGGATCCGCACATCTAGTAGTAGACTGATCCCGCGGCTTTTTCGACACCCAGCGCAAGCGAGTCTGTTGGGGTTTTGCCTTAGGTCTAGCGGGTTGCGGTGCATGGGGATCTGGGGGTAGTAGATATGTACGGCCTTCTTTCTTGGTCCTTTGTGCAACTATTTCTAATGGTGGTTCGTTGAGCATGGTTGGGGTTACGAGGCGCTGCTTGGAGGTCGTGGTAATTGTCACATTCCCGATTGTTAGGTGGATGCGTTGTAACGCATAATCAACATTGCAGCGGGTCTGCTTTTTAAAAGTTCGCCCGAGCAGTGACTCTGCGCCTGCCTCCCTGGCATCGGGTAGGACGTAGAACAACATGGGGATAGTTTCAGTCTCGATAGAAACTGCAACCCTGCACGTGCCAAGGAGAGGGTAGGATTGGGCCCCATATGGGTTCAATCTGGCTGCTGTAGGGTGAAGTGTTGGAGCACCCAGTTGGGTCCAATGCTCGTGTGCCAAGATGTTAAAATCCGCCCCCTCGTCGATCAGGGCGTTGATGGAGCACGTTTGCTTGGCCGTGATTGTGATACAGAGGTAGGCGGGTTCGACAAGCTCGTCCTCATCTTCTTCGATTTCTGTAAGTGTGGCTACTCGTATTTTAACAAGCGGTTCCACCATTGGTTGTTCATGCAGTGGGTGCGTGGGCGGGTAATACTTTTTGATTCGACTGCCGTTAAAGAAGCCGATGCCCTCTCCATCCAGGGTTTCCAGCTCGACGTTACCAGTACGACTGATTGCGCGGACCCTAAAGGGCCCAAGACCGCTGAATTTCATCTTTTGTTTGTGTCCTTTAACTGAATAGAGGAGTACTAGGTCACCCTGCTCAAACTCTCGTTGCTTGACGTGCCTGTCAAACCAGGTTTTGCGTCTAGCTTTCTCACAAATAAGCGCATGGGTGGCTAGCAGACGTACCTCCGACAGGCGTTCTAGCTTGACTAAGCGTTGCGTTCATGCCTCCCTCCCCTCCCATCGTTCTTGTAGTGCTATCCACAGGCTGGGGACAAAGAATTCTAGGGGGAGAATAGCTTCGGTCCCATAGGTTAGCCTGAAAGGCCTTTGCCCGACAGCCGTATTATAAGCTGTTCGGTAGGCCCACAGGGCCGCCATCAACTTGTTATCCCAGTCACTTCGTGAGGTTGAGACAACTTTGGTCAGGACGGCGATGAGAGTTTTGTTGGTTGACTCAGCCTGGCCGTTAGCTTGAGGGTAGTATGGTGAGGATTTGCGATGGATGATGAGGAATGTGGATAGGAGATGGGCTATCACTTCGTTGATGAAGTGTGTTCCCTGGTCGCTGACCAATTCGATGGGGCACCCAAAACGTGAGATCACTTGTTCCCATAAAAACTTGGCAGTTGTCCTAGCGTCGTTTTTCCGCGTGGCTCTCACCTCCGCCCATTTGGTGAGGTAGTCGGTGGCTACCACAATATATCTAGCCTGTGAATATTGTGCCGCAGGGCTGATGGGTCCTATGAAGTCAATACCCCACTTTTCGAAAGGTTGGCGAGTGATGACCGGGGTTAACTCCATCTGATCTTTACGGATTGGGACCCTCGTTCGTTGGCACGCATCGCAGTGTTTGACAAACTGTGAGGCGTCCCGGAAGAGCGTGGGCCACCATAGCTAGGACTGCAACACCTTCCGAGCTGTTGTATCCCCGCTAAAGTGTCCTCCTGCAATGCCGTTGTGTGCCTCTGAGAGCACATCGTGCATCTCATGCTCACATACGCATCTACGTAGCAGACCGTCTTGCCCCAACCTATAGAGCTAGCCTGCAATCAACTGATACGGCTGGATCTTCAGGAGTAACCGCCTGAGTCGTGCCCGTTCCATTAGTCGTTTGGGCAGCCCATGCTCGAGTACTTGGACTATGTCGTCTGCCCAATATGGTGTTAGGTCGGCTCTGAATAGGTCTTTTTCGCTGGTCATGCGGAATAAGTGGCTGTCTGGTAATTCGTCCACTATGCCTTGTCCCGCGGCTTCTCCTGTGGGTATTCGGGACAGATGGTCAGCCATATAGTGTTGTTTCCCCTTCCGTACTACCACTGAGAAGTCGAACTCTAGGAGCAGGAGAAGCCATCGTGCTATACGCCCGGTAGCGCAAGGTTTGTTGACTAGGTAGAGCAGGGCTTGATGGTCGACAAAGAAGGTGAAGGGGGTGGCAAGCAGGTAATGCCGGAACTTCTTCACGGCGAACACCATAGCTAGTCCTTCTCTTTCCGTTGTTGAATAGTTCATCTCTGTTTCAGTAAGCTGCCTACTTGCAAAACTTACTGGGTAATCTAAGTTATGCTCGCCTAGTTGGCACAGCACCGCCCCCACGGCGAACTTAGAAGTGTCGATGTATACATGGAATGGCATGGTCCAATCTGGGGATCGTAGGATAGGTGCTATCGTTAGGGCTTTTTTTAGTTCCTCGTAGGCTTGCTGGCAGGCCTTGGTCCACTCGAAGGCCACTAGCAGTTTGTACAATGGCCTAGCGATGAGCGTGTAGTTCAGTACGAACCGCCTGTAGTATCCTGTGTGACCTAAGAAGCATTGAACCCCCCTATAATTGCTTGGGGGTGGGAGGTCCACGATAACCTTGACCTTTGAGAAGTCCGTGGCAATGCCGTTCTTGGATACCACGTGTCCCAGGATGCAACCGTGCTTTACCCAAAATTGACATTTCAGGGGGTTGAGGGAGAGATGGTATAAACGGCACCGTTCAAAGACCGTGCGGAGTTTTTCGAGATACTGGTTCCAAGCTGAATGGACACACAGGTCATCGACGAAGACCTCCAACTCCTTGTGAAGCATATCCTTGAATATGGTGCACATGAGGCGCTGAAAGGTGGCGGGGGCATTGGTTAGCCCGAATGGCATGACTACATAGGCGAAGACGCCCCACTCAGTGGCGAAGGCGGTCTTGTGCCTGTCTGCAGGGTGCACTTGCACCTGATTGTATCGCGAGAAGCCATCCAGGAAACTGTAGGCTTCCTCACCTGCCACCCTCTCCAACATGTGCTCAGTGTATGGTAAGGGGTAGTTGTCTCTCTTTGTCGCTGCGTTTACTTTCTTATAATTGACGCACACTCGAATCTTGCCGTTTTTCTTCATCACAATGACTATGGGTGATACCCAGTCCGTGTGCTCAATTTCGTAAATGAACCCAGCTCGCATTAACTTGTCAATTTTCTCCTTGACAGCATGGGCGTGCTTGGGATTCATGGGGTATGGTCGCTGCTTGACTGGCATTGCATCCGTCGTTATGGGTATGTTGTGAGTCACAACACTCGGGTCCACTCCTCGTAGCTCGTCTAGGGACCAAGCAAACACATCCCGATACTCCCGCAAAAGAGTGATGAGGTTGGATTCCTCCTCCATGGTCAGGTCCTCAGCAATGAACACCGGTCGGGGTGTTTCCCGTTCCACGGCAAGGTTTATCTCCTTGACCTTGGCTGGCCCTTTGATGGGTTCGCGGATTCACCCTTGGCGTTTGGCGCTTAGCAGAACCACCACCCTATCCCCTTTTTTGAATTTCGAAAAGCGCTTAGGGAGGTCCCGCGGCTGTCGTTGTTCTTTCGATCGCACGCCGTTGGAGCGCTCTGTGTTATTCTGTCGGAGTCGTCAATGCTTCAGGTGGATGGGCAGATCTCCCCTGGTGCGTCTGGCCGTGGGTGGCCTGGGGATTTCTGGGTCATCCTCCGAAGTAACTTCAGATTCAGAGTCGAATTCCTCATTTTCACTAGGGGAGGTGGTCTCTCCTGGCAGCCTCAGTTCGGAGGGCGACTCGGTTCTAAGCAGGGCTACCGCTCTTGGTTGGGTCAGGCCGGCCTGCTTAAAATCCACAGCCCCCATTTGTTCCAACCACGCACGATCGCATTTCGCACACATGACCCCTTGGTCCATCCAAATGGCCGGCCTCGGCTGCAGTTTTGCATCCGCTCGGATTTGTTCGATCTCTCGCCCTTCGGTATCATATTCTATCGTGTCCATCTCACCCTCACTTTCTTCATCAAAGGGTTGGCAATCTTCGTATTCGTCGCTAGAATCCGCCTCGCTGGACTGCGCGTCGATCTCCAGGGCCTGTTTTGCCTCATTTTGTTGGTCGGAGACCAATGCCCAGTTGTATCTGAGATTTAGTTCGTGTACTCTGGTCCACTTCCATTCGGGTTGTTCCAAGAGGTCTTGGAGCAGCTTGAGATTGGCGGCTGCGTTGAGCTCCAGTCGGTTCGTTAGGTGTCCCAGTATCCCTTGAAGTTGTCTCCTATTGGTTGGCACTTGGAAGGCGACAGGTTTAGGTCTGTCATGGAGGCTTGCTGCCATCATGTAGACTGGCGTGGGCTGTGTTTCTCTTGGCGTGCCAATTGTTTGGGCAGCCTGCTCGTACGCTTCCTGATCCGAGAATGGCAAATCGAGCGTAGCGAGAATGTGCATCCAATCCCGCTTGTCCTCCGGGCAAGGGACATACCTCGTCAAGGACCTACGGGATTCCTTGTTCTGGTCGGTGCCTTTGAGTAGAATGGAGATGGTATCTAGGTCGACTGGTGAGGTCTTCCAAGTGTCCATCTCTATTCTCACAGCGTCCGCTCGGTTGCCCAAGAAGATCAGGTTGTTACCCCAGTCTTCGATAACTCTGGCATTGCGCATACAGGGTCGACCCAATAAGATGTCATAGTCTACTCCCTTCATGACGATGAAGTCGACAGAGAACTGAATTCCTGCAATCTTCACTAGCCAATTTTTCAAGACCCCGAATGGTCTCACTCGCATGCCATTTGCTAGTGTGACATTAAATCGGGCAGTTTCGACGGGTGGGTTTCCCCACTTCTGTAGCACTGCATGGTTGAGCACACTGACCCCTGCGCCTGTGTCCACGATCCCCCTTCTCGTTGTGTCCCCTAGGGCTAGGATTGGCAGGACTGCGTGCATTTCTGAGCCCTCCCAGAAGGCGTTGATGTGCAAGGACTTAGGGCTTGAGTGCAACGTCAAGCTTGGCAAATGCGTTTCTGCATCCTGGTCTTGAGCATTTCCTGGCGCTTGCTCGTGCGGTCTGTCGATCCACCGCTTGAGATCCTGCCATAGGGTCAAGTGCTGCCTGAGCAGCTCTCCCAGTGCAACCGTTACAGGGGTGGTTACTAATGTGGTTAGGAGATTGCTAACCCCCTGTCCTGGTCTATGTTCAGACTGTCCAGGCCAACGGCCAGGGCTGTCCTGTGGTTTTGTTACGTCTAGGCCTGGCCTTGCCCTTGTCGGTACTGCTAGTGGCGTAGTTGCCTCGGCAGACTTAGGATGGGGTAGCGATGATGGTGCACTCATGCTGGAGAGGTCCTCAATCTCATCCTCCGTAATAGGCTCGACGTCCTTGAGGTGCTGTTGAGCCTCCCTCACCCATTCCTTTACCTTTTCTATGGCTTCCAACTGCCGCCTGGGATGTGGGTATTCCCCCACCTTAGCGCTCTCTGGTTGCGCAGTTCTAGGGGCTGAAGTTTCTGCCTCTGCGTCTGAGACCTTCTTGCCAGGGGGCAAGGTCATGATGCTGTCAGTTTTTAGTGCGACCTTAGCCTCTGACCTCTTCTTTTTCCGCCTTCGGCTTTTCTTTCCTACAGAGGCAGCGTCGAGATTGCTAGGTCCTGGCAGAGAGACGCAGGCCTGCCTCGTTTGTGCTCGGGTCATCACTCGTAGAGGGATAGGTGTGGCCTCCCCATCGGGGTTTTCAACCCCAAATAGTCCCAGAGGGACGGACGGCAAATTGGCTGTCCCAGAAGGCGGCTTCCGCTTTGGGCAATCGATGAAAAGATGAGTGATTCCGCACTCCACACACCTTTGGTCGGCTTTGTCCCTATTTTGCTGCTCTCTCTCTAGGCACCTTGACGAGACATGGCCGGGATGCCCACATGTCCAACAAGTGACTGGATCCGGTGGCTGCCCTCCCAGGCCTCTACCCCATCCTCGTCCTAGTGCCATCACCGGTAATGGTCGATAGTCCATGAGGATTGCATTGCCCTCGTCGTCGTGCGAGATGTACGGGTACATGTAGGTTTCTTTGTCACTGGGCTCCTCTACGTAATGCACAGGGGCATCACTCACCGGGTGGGTCACATAGGGACTAGGCGGCCTAGGGATGCCGGTAGGGTTGATGTCCATCCTAGGGACCGCTGGCTTCGCATCGTTAGGTGCTGGTAGGGCGAGAGGAGCTCCCCTTCCATAGAATGGCTGTGGCTTGTTAGCCGGATAGAGCTGGCCGTAGGGCTGCGTGTACGGTAGTCGTCGTGGTAATCTGCAATGTGCGGCATCATGGCCCAACCTCCCGCAGTTGGTGCAGGATCTTGACCTAGGGTCCTGACATTCTGCTGGCAGGTGGTTTCCTCCGCAGTACACGCACTGGGTATGCTGACACGCAGGTCGCCGTAACATGTCCTGTATTTTGGCCAGTTCTGTCTTCACCTCGGCCAAGCCGTGGTCTGCCTCGGCGGACTTCCCTTTATCGTGGGATGAAGTGTTGGGTCGTTCGCTAGAGGTTGGAGTTCGTTCTAAACTCCGTGGGTTGAGTTCTTCCGGGTTCGAGCTCTTGGAGCTCCGCTCCATCAGCTGGTCATCGACCCTAATGGCCTCCTCGAAAACTCTAGCCACCACGTCCCTTTGCAAGCTCGAGTTGCCCGCTAGTGCTTTGTACAACTCTTCATCCCGAATCCCGCTGATGAACACGGTTGACACCGCCCTGTCAGTCGGTCTTTCGCCCAAGGGGATTCTCTTGAGGAGGCTTCTAACGTGGGTGGCGTAGTCGCGGATGCCCTCCTTCTCCTTCTGCTTGACGTTCATCAAACGCACTAGCAGGTTGTTAGAGTATCCGGGTTCGGCAAATCTCTTACCGAAGAGATCCTTGAGGTTATTGAAATTGGCCCGTTCTACATTATCCAGACTTGTATACCACGTCCTACCCTTATCGCTTAAGCAAAGTCCGAACGCTTGCGAATGCTGGGTTTGGTCATTGAGGCCATTTGCTTCACAGACCTGCTCGAACTGCTCGACGAAGCTATACGGGTCGTCCGGTGGTTGGTACTTGTCGAGTTGCTTAGCGACAATAGGTATTTTGGCCTGGCTCTTTGAGCCCTGGGTTGCCCCTAGTCCTGCAAGTAGCGAGGTTGCTAGCGCAGCGGCATTTTGCTCCGTCGCGGTGTTATCGAACAGCCGTTTCATGAGGAGCTCGCCTAGTGTCAAGTCTCCCTCGAGTGCTCTCTCCTGGTCTGTTCGGGTTCGGCCAGCCAGGTTCAGTACTCGCTGCACCTCATGCAGCTCCATGCTTTGCCTTAGGCTCCTAGCTTGTTGGTCCCTATTATAGTCTGCTATGCCCTGCAATGCCTTGCGGGCTAGCCTCCTCTCCTCCTCTAGGTCTGCAATAATTGCCTCCGCTGTCCTGCCATGGTGTTCATACCGGGCGTGTGTGTCGTAACTGCTCACCATTTGTTGTATGGCTTCCGAAAACGTGCTAACATCTAGCTCCCCCGCAAACCGATGATCTGGAACTCCCTCTGTCATGGTGAAATCCTTACGCCTGGTTGTCCGTCAAATCCTTGTCATTGTTACTCCTTCCTTGATCCTACCCTGCGCTCTGTGCGTCTGTCACGCTTGGGTCTTCTCCTAGTGGTAGGTTTTTTTTCGGCAATTTATCTGAGTGAGTTCTTTTTAATTTTTGAATGCAACGCTCAACTTAGGGCCACTCGTAATTGTGTTATCCTTGTGCACTCGTGCTCAAACAAGCTTTCAACTTTCCTAAGTATCCTTCAAGTGCGGAAATTCGATCAAAGTGCTGTGAGTGCTCCCCTGTGTCTTGCTCACTCTTGTTCGTTTTGGGCCTAACAGGCTTTACTACTCTATTCCTGGCCGCCTTCATGGGTCGCAGGGCCTCATGCTGCTTCCTGTTGCGCACGTGGGGGGGTTGACCACCGAGGGAGTGCCCCAGTGTGCTCCTAAATGGGTCAGGTTTAGTTCTGGGTTGACTCTGGGAATCAGACGTCCGATTTACCAGTGGTCCGATTTACCAGTGGTCCGATTGTGGGGATCGGACCAGGTATGTCAGGGCAAAGTGGGGGTCTTAGGGTCCGCGTGTCCAATTCTCAAGAATCGGACGGGCGGGTGTGCGAGGAATCAGTCCGATTCTAGGAGGTCCGATTCTAGGAGGTCCGAGTGATGACATGTATTACTCCGTCCGATCGGACCGGTGGGTCCAAGTTGGGGCGTCCGAGTGGTCCGAGCGGTTGGATCGGACGAGTTGGTCCGAGCGTCCGATTTTAACAAAAGGATCTAGTTGGTCCGCGTGCCACGTGGCACGTCCGATCGGACCAGTTAGTCCGAGCTAGTGATTGAGTGGGAGGTCCGATCAGACGATTGTCTGAGTGTCCGATTCTGGGAATCGGACACTGGGCCGGCGGTCCGATTTCGCCAATCCGATGGGTCCTGCACGCCGACTCGCTTGATTTTCACTAGGTGTATTATCCTATTGGTCGTGCGAATACCCCTCGATAGAGTTGGAGTGGGGTGGACAAGATCGATTACCTGAAGTCGTCGAATGCAATGTCCTCCTAGCTCCAGACGATCGGACAGTCGCCCAGCTCGCTCACTCTCTCCCTCTCTGTCTCTTTCGCTCTCTGTTGGTTGAAAATGGGGTCCTCCTGCCCCCCCCTCAGAGTTTTATATTCTGCTAGTTCTGCCCTACACCCTCCAGGTTCTGTCCTTGGTGTTCCTTATGCCGTTACCTTGCATCTACTCCATTTTTTCCCTTTGTTCCTGTGATCTCTCCCTTGTTTCACAGCAGCAGCCCTCTGCCTCTCCGTGTATGATTTCCTACTGCTAATCTATCATAAACACATCCTGAATTGAAAACAAAAAACTGAACCAATTCCTCCATGTTGTCCAGTCATTATTAACCAAATTGTTCAAAAACACTTACCTGTTCTGAAGATCAAAACACCAGACTTCCTACCTATCTCAAGCTCCATTTCAGGGTGAATGCCCTACTTCGGTGCTCGATATGGGGCGCACGAGTGCTCGAGCTTGAATCCGTGGTCCCGGCAACGGAACCAAAATGTGGGAGCTTTCGCTCAACCGCCGAGACCCACGGACCGCTTATTGATCAAGCGTTCCAAGCAAGCTCTCATGGCTATCTCTCACCTAGCCGTCGCACCGCCGATCCTATGAATGCAGTGAACTTACCTTGATGCTCGATCGAGTGCCCTCCTCTCTCTCACACTTAGGTAGCTCCATGATTCTTGATGCTAGCTCAAGCATCCTCAAGCCTCCTCCTTCTCCAAGCCTCATCCTCCATAGCCGCGCGCGCAAGAGAAGAGAAGGAAGAAGAAGAGGAGAAGGGAGGAGGAGATGGTGGAGAGCTTCACCCTCTTGATTCCTCACTCTCTCACGTGCTCACTCCCTCAATCTCTCACACTCCCTCTCTCAAGAGCACACACACAAGCAAGAAGAAGAAAAGAAGAAGAGAGGAAGAGAGAAGACTAGTTTGCCACACCAAAGAATGAGCTCTTCATTCACTTTTCCACTTTTTATACAAAACCCTACTTCCCTTTTTGGGCGGTCATTCCCTTTTCCCTTCTTTTACATGGCCGGTCATAGCCCAGGCCCTGTTTCCCATTGTTCTTTTCTCTTCCTTGCTTTCTTTTCACTACCCTTTTGTCTTTACAAATAGCACGGGTGAGAGCCCGGCACTCTTTTACAAGATTTTAGAGTGCGCTTTTTGTGCGCCTTTCCCTTTTTATGGTTGCCTTGGTCTTTGACGGTTGTCCTTGCGCTTTTTGGGCTTTTCTCCTTCTTTTCCTTCCGTCGGCTACCTTCTTATCGCCTTTGCCTGCGTCTTCTTTGCCTTCTTTCGCTCTTGTCGTGTTTGAGGTTAACACTAAATTTGGCTAAAAGAGTGGATTTCACCAAGAGAAGCACCTATCCACCAAATATGACCAAGATAACATCAAATAGAAAGCATTACCCTCATAGAAGTGCTCAAAATTTGCAGATTTTAGCTTGCTATAATAAATGACAGTAGTATGTAAAACTGTCCCAAAATGAAGCAATCACTAATACACATGTCACTGCAATTGCCAGGTAGCAAGATACATCCAACAGTGAGTGTTAAGGGGCAAGATGGCCCCAATAGGTGTATCAAATCAGCCCACACAGACTAACTGCAAACATAAAGCTCTCAAGAGAGCAAATGCATGTAGTTGTCCCACAAGCTCAAGCCCAAGTGTAAATAAAGCTCTCAAGAGAGCAAATGCATGTAATTGTCCCACAAGCTCAAGCTCAAGTGTAAATAAGTCTCTGTGTACATCCAAATATACCAAGAGGCTCCCACTGGAAGTAAAGTGAGATGCAAAGAGAGCAAGTGATGCTCTAATACATCGAATATATAGCATCAGACATGCCAAATCCCAGTAGCGTACATCCGGAGCATAAATCCCAAGCTATCTCATACCCGTAAAGCATAAACCTGAAAGCATTCAAAGAGCATGTAACTGAAAACCAAATGTAATGCCCAGTAGATCCAAAATGCTCAAATGCATCTGAAAACGAAGCTCCAAGTAACTATCAAGCATGGGCAAACCAAGTGGCATCCATATCTTATCAAAGCCTAAATGTAAGAAGCCTAAATGTCAAGCAGTGGCAATAGGCATAAACCGGTCCAAAGCATGCCAACTGAAGCCAAATGCCAGTGATGACGACCAAGGCGGAGCCTATTCCAAGCTCAAAAGCATTCAGGAACCAAGAAGAAGCATTTGACAACCTCTAAATACATCAGTATGATCATTCAAACCTCTAGTAAGCACCCCGTATCCAAGAACCAATGCATACACCAAGTAAATCAGCTTCAGCCCACTGTATTACAGCAAGTAATTTACTATTAAATGAAGCTTAAACGATGCTCAAATCTTCTCCAAATTAGTCCCAAAGTATAGACATAGTATCCCATAACATCTGGGCATCACCACGCATCAATAGGCATCAAACGGGCAATGCCAAGAAGCGTCAAACAGTAAATGTCAAACGATGCCCTGTTCTGACAGTCCTGGGACTGTGTATACAGCAGAAGGGCTGAAGGGGAAAGCACTCAAATCGATCACTGGGAGCCAAGCACTGATGCCCGGGAGTCCAACAATGCTCGAAAAGGTTGCCAAGCGTGTCGGGAAGCCAAGGAAGAGCAGGGAAATGCCAGGAGAGCAGGTTAGCCCAACCCCCTAAAAATGTGCCAAAAATTACGCTGGCTATTCTTGGGGGCTTGGGGGTCTTCAATAGGCCTTGGGGGCACATGGCAATGTCAAGGGGGATCCAATGCATCCCAGGAAGAAGCTGATGAAGGTCTTGAAGGTCGAGGAGGAGGCGAGAGATCAAAACATACCTACCAATGAAGATGCCACGGCTGTCATTGAAGCTCGGGTTGAAGCTCTTCAAATCCGTGCTGAAGAGAATTCTAGGAAATCTCCAATGCCTTTGCTCTAATACCAATTGAAAGGGAAGTGGAACCTAGGAGGAAGAAGCTTGACGGTGAGAGCTATGGCGGATGGAGAGTAAGAGCCAAGAGAGTGAGAGACTCAAAAATAGGAACTCCAACAACCACAATGTGTGGCCGGGCCTTCCTTTATTCAAATTGTCACTAAAAGAATAAAGAATAAGTGACTGTAACGGGTGCCCACTAAAAGGAAAGTGGAACCCAAGAGGAAGAAGCTTGGCGACGGTGAGAACTATGGCTGATGGAGAGCAAGAGCCAAGAGCGAGAGAGAGACTCAAAAGTGGGAACTCCAACAACCACAATGTGTGGTCGCGCCTTCCTTTATTCAAACTGTCACTAAAAGAATAAAGAATAAGTGACTGTGACGGGTGCCCACCACCTACAGTGTGCAATGGTAGGTACTGTGTGTAGTAATACACGGGCGGATAGGGGGAGGCACCTTTACCCCCAACAACCTCCCACTTAAAGGCGAATCTACCCCAGTGAGAGAGAAAACGAAAAGATAGTACAACATGTACACATGTACAACAGGATGAGAAAAAAGATGTCATCTCATCCAATGCCCATCAATCTCTTGAGGAAGGCAAACCGCTCGGTAGTGAGGCTTTTTGTGAGCAAGTCTGCAAGATTCTGCTCAGTCGGAATCTTGACAATGTCAACAGACCTATCCTTAACAACCTCGCTAATGAAGTGATATCTCACCTCAATATGTTTCGTCTTTGCATGGAAGACCTAATTCTTGGCCAACTAAATGGCACTCATAGAATCTGAATGCAGTGTAGGCATACCATCTATCATACCAAGGTCTACAATCAAACGGCCTAACCAGATAGCCTCCTTGCAAACCTCTATGGCTGCAATATACTCGACCTCCTCTGTAGTAGAAAGGGCCATACATATCTGCGCCCCTCCAGCATAAGTGAACACATCTGCGTCCCTCTAGCATAAGTGAACACATAGCCAAAAGTGGACTTCCTACTATCTACATGTCCTGCATAATCAAAGTCAGTGTACCCCACGACTCCTATATCCTGGCTGCCATAACAAAGACACATATCTGTTGTGGCCTTCAAGTACCTCATGATACCCTTCGTGACATCCCAATGTTTCTTGCCAGGTGTAGCTATATAACATGCCACAACCCCAACTGCAAAAGCAATATCTGGACGGGTGGCTATCATGGCATACATAAGACTCCCCATAGCTGAGGCATAGGGAATATTCACCATCTCGACCCTCTGCTCATCTATTTGCAGACAATCGGCCTGTGAAACCTTCTCATGAGAAGGTAATGGACAGCCAATAAGGCTTAACATCCTGCATGCGGAAGCGCTCAAGGACTTTATGAATGTACGACCTTTGTGACACATAGAGTAGTCCCTGAGATTGATCGTGCTTAATGCGCATACCAAGTATATTAGAGGCATGTCCCAGATTTTTCATCTCAAAGCTCTTCTTGAGCTGAGCCTTAAGAGCATCTAGCTCCTCATGAGTTGTCCCTGCTAAAAGCATGTCATCCACATAGAGTACCAAAATTGGTAAAGAACTATCATGGAATTTCTTCGTGTACAAGCACGGATCCAAAGCACTACAGCTATAGCCGTGTGACTGCATGAATGCATCAAACCTATGCTACCATTCTCTACATGCCTGCTTCAAGCCATATAGACTCTTCTTTAGCTTGCACACTAGGTGTTCCTACTAGGGTCTGCAAAGCCCTTAGGCTCCTCCATGTAAATCTCATCATGCAAGTCCCCATGTAAAAAAGCCGTCTTGACATCCATTTGGTATAGGTCCAGGTCAAGCTGTGCAACCAAGGCCAAGACTAAGCATAGGGTGGTCATCTTGACCACAGGAGAAAAGACTTCATCAAAGACAACACCATGCTCCTGCTTAAAACCCTTAGCAACCAATCGTGCCTTGTATGCTGGCTTGGGGTGTCCAGGGGTACCTTTCAACTTATACACCCACTTGCATGGCAAAGCCTTCTTACCATGAGAAAAGGAAATTAAATCCCAAGTCCGATTCTTATGCAATGAGTCAAGCTTAGACTGCATAGCCCTCTCCCAAGAGTGACAATCACCCTTGCGCATAGCCTCGTCATAAGTGAGAGGCTCTCATGCATCTATAACCAGTACATAATCCATAGAGGGTGCAAAACGGTCAGGAGGTCATCTATCTCTAGTAGAATGCCTCAATTCAAGCTCTGTTGTGCCCGACCAACATCGTGTCTAACATCAGCATGTCTAGCATATGGTCTGTGAGCATCAGGTGATGCCACACGCTATCTAGCTAGCCATGGAGTGGGTTGAATAGGAGCAGGTGGCTCCTCCTGAAAGATAGCTCTCCGTACCTCAATCACATTCTCAGATTGCATATGCATTTTGTCCTCATGAAAGATGACATCATGGCTGCGGATCACTTTTCATGCTTGCGGATCCCATAGACAGTAGCCTATCTCTCCTACATCTCCATAGCCAATGAAAATGCATTTGACACTTTTAGGATCCATCTTATTGTATTTGTCCTTGGGCACATGGCAGAATGCCTCACATCCAATGACACGCAAATGATCATAAGAGAGGGGGCTTGACTGTCCATACCTCCTCTGCAACCTGAAAGTCAATGCCACTCCTAGGCGATCTGTTAATGAGATGCATTGTAGTCGCAACTGCCTCAGCCCAAAAGTGATGTGGTAAGCCAACTTGGCTAAGCATGCTACCGACCCTTTCCTGAATGGTCCTATTCATGCGTTCAGCCATACCATTCTAGGGTGGGGTGTAAGGGGTGGTCAACTGACGCTTAATACCACACTCATCACAAAACTTCTCAAAAGCACGTGATACATACTCACCCCCATTATCTGACCTTAGGCATTTAATCCTTTTCCCAAACTGGTTCTTTGCCAAAGCAAGCCAATGCTGAAATATGTCTAAGACATCAGATTTTGTCTTTATGGGATAAGCCCAAACCTTACGTGAGTAATCATCTATGAAAGTAACAAAGTACTTTGCCCCACTAAGTGACTGACAGGGCATGGGTCCACATATATCAGAGTGTACAAGAGCCAAGGGCTCACCCATGCGTTTCTTACCAAACTTTTTATGCGTGTTTTTAGTTTGCCTGCCATACAAACAATGATCACAAGAATCAAAATGTGAAGAGTCAAAAGGTGAAAGATACTACAAAGCACGAAGCATTTTCATTCCTTTAAGAGACATATGTCCCAAACAAGCATGCCAAAGGGATACATAGGGAATAGAACCCACGGACAAAACATGATCCAATGTAGCTCCTGATACAAGTAAGGGATAGAGGCTGCCAAACTTGGCACCTCTTGCAAATACAAGCCTGCCACAAGTAATCTTCCATACTTACAGAGTCTCCAAAAGACACAAAATACCATGCATCATCAAGCTCTCCAGCTGACATAAGGCTGTGAGTCAACACAAGTACATGTCATACATCATGCAAAACAAAAGAGCTCCCAGAAGGAAACTACATCCTAACATCTCCAATGCCCACGATGTCAAGAGACCTGTCATCACCAAGACGCACAGAACCAGACATGGTACGATAGGTATGAAACCAATCTCTACAGGGTATCACATGAAAAGACGCACCCAAATCCAAGAGCTAGCACTGTGCATACATAGAATGTATCTCAGAAGTCTATAAGGCATCTCATGAAGAAGCTACAAGTATGTAATCATCATCTGAATCAGTGGACTGCATGACATTAACCTCTTCTATCTTCACACTGGACTTTACAGGTACAATATTGCACTCATAAGACTTTTCCTACACTTTTTCCTTTCTCTTTTCCTTGCGCTTATCATCGCGCATTTTATGGCACTGCCACCTAATATGTCTTGCTTTACTACAGTAATGATAGGTAAGATCAGACTTCCATCCCCACAAGACTTACTGTGACCATGTGACTTGGACCTGGACTTTTGAGAGTCCCTGCCCTTTTGAACATTATCATGCCAACCATTTCTGCCACCTCTAACGGTCAATGCATGTGAAGGGCGGAAAGTATCATTGTTTCTCCTATTGATTTCCGAAGTCAATAAAGCACTCTCAACTTCTTTGATTTTCAACCCATCAAGCTTGTTCGTGCATATGGCAATACGGAAGACGTCCCATGATTCAAGCAAGGTGCCAAGTAGAAACAACGGGTGCAAGGTGTCTTTGAACTCAATACCCTGTTACAATAAACTCTTCCTAATAGCATGAAACTGACTGAAATGCGATGAAAGGGAGGTCCCCTCCTGCATGCGAAGGTCCATTAACTACTTCACCCAATACATCTGTGACGCATGACTCTGCTGTGCATAGAGCTCTTGAATCTTCTCCCATAAATCCCATACACTCTGATTTTCATCTTCAACAACATTATGATGGACTTCTTCTGAGAGTGACAAAATAATGGTAGACTTGCAGAGCTCATCAACTTCCATCCAAACATCATCATCCATATCCTCAGGTTTTACACCCTTGAAACGTAAGGGTTTAATCTGCAACTTTTTCACCAAAACCTCCCATATTTGGAACTTACAATACCCATAGTTGGTACCATCCAACTTGGCAATGTTAAAGAGAGCTATGTCTATTAGATGACCAGTCATACTGTCCCAAATCAATGCAAAAATGTAAAATTGCAGGTTGTTGTAATTAACAGAAAATGCACTAAAACCACTGCTAAAACTGGCTAAAAGAGTGGATTTCACCAAGAGAAGCACGTGTCCACCAAATATGACCAAGATAACATCAAATAGAAAGCATTACCCTCATAGAAGTGCTCAAAATCTACACATTTCAACTTGTTGTAAGATATGATAGCAATATGTAAAACTGTCCCAAAATGAAGCAATCACTGATACATATGTCATTGCAACTGCCAGGTAGCAAGATACATCCAACAGTGAGTGTCAAGGGGCAAGAAGGTACCACAAACTGTCAAACCAATAACCTATCAGGCAAGAGACATCTCATAGGTCTAGAAGTCATGCATGTAATGGGTCTTGGGGTAAGAGAAGAGACCAAGCAGAAGCACAACTGATAAAGCAAGAAGCTCAATATATAACCATCCAGGATACATACAAAACTGATAAACCTGTGATAGAGATAGGTGCCGGCCCCAATAGGTGTATCAAATCAGCCCACACAGACTAATTACAAACATAAAGCTCTCAAGAGAGCAAATGCATGTAGTTGTCCCACAAGCTCAAGCCCAAGTGTAAATAAAGCTCTCAAGAGAGCAAATGCATGTAATTGTCCCACAAGCTCAAGCTCAAGTGTAAATAAGTCTCTGTGTACATCCAAATATACCAAGAGGCTCCCACTGGAAGTAAAGTGAGATGCAAAGAGAGCAAGTGATGCTCTAATACATCGAATATATAGCATCAGACATGCCAAATCCCAGTAGCGTACATCCGGAGCATAAATCCCAAGCTATCTCATACCCGTAAAGCATAAACCTGAAAGCATTCAAAGAGCATGTAACTAAAAACCAAATGTAATGCCCAGTAGATCCAAAATGCTCAAATACATCTGAAAACGAAGCTCCAAGTAACTATCAAGCTATGGGAGCTTTCATTCAACCGCCAAGACCCACGGACCGCTTATTGTTTCAAGCGTTCCAAGGAGCTCTAATGGCTACCTCTCACATAGCCGACGCGCCCTCGATCCTACAAGTGTAGTGAGCTTACCTTGATGCCGATATGAGTTACCTCCTCTCTTCCACACTCCGGTAGCTCCACGATCCTAGATGCTAGCTCAAGCATGCTCAAGCCTCCTCCTTCTCCAAACTCCAACTGCCATAGCCGTGCGCACCAAAGAAGGGAAGAGAAAAGAAGAGAAGAGAAGATGGTGAAAAGCTTCACCCCCTTGATCCCTCACTTCCACTCACTCCCTCCCTCACAATCACTCCCTCTCTCAAGAGCACACACAAGCAAGGAGAGGAGAAAAAGAGAAGAAGAGAAGAGCTCTAGTTGGCACACACCAAAGAATGAGCTTCCATTCACTTTTTGAACTTTATATATACAAACCCTAAAACCCCATGGGCACCCATCCTTTTTTACATGACCGGCCATTGTGACAAGGTCCCTTTTTCTAATTCCCTTTTTTTGCTTCATGCCCTAGGCCTATATTCGACTATTCTTTTACAGGTGGCATAGGAGGGAGCCTGGCACTCTTTTATAAGAGTTTTTGGAGTTTTTGAGGCACCTTTTATTTAAAACTACGCTTTTGGCCCCAGCTTAGCTTTGGAGCCCGCCTGCGTATCCTTGCTCCTTTTCCATCTTCTTTCTAGTTTTTCATTCGTCCTTCTGCCTTCTTGGCTTGGGGTTAACATTACCCCCCTCCGAGACGGGTGCTAATCCCATGGCACTCTTCGCGACTGTTGGTGTTTTGAGAGGCAGTTGGTGGAGCAGTCATGTGAGAGCAGGGTAGCATGTAGACTCGGGTGCTCGTGGAAGCATGGTAGTAAGGTAGGTTGGAGAAGTAACAGATGTTGACAGGGGCCTCCAAAGTCAGTGGGTGGGCACGCTGGTGGTGCTAGGAAGGACAGGGGGTGGTGCTCCACCTAAGGAGGAGGATGTCTATCTTATTGTGCAGTGCGAGTGGCTCAGAGTGACAGGTCTAACCATAGGGAAGTGGCCTCCCTAGGTATGTCATGCCCTTGATGGGCCCTAAGTGTGAAGTGGGGGAGCAAAAAGGGCTAGGGAGTTAGGAGTGGAGCCGGCCGACCGAAGCCACCGGGCTCGCCTAACTTGAGGACCCCTAGGTGCAGTGATTGTGCTTTACGTGGTGCCGAGTGATTGTGAAAGTGAGTGGTTTTGTTTATTCCAGCATAAGCATCCACCTACATGGGTTTTTTTTTTTTGGGCTATACTAGGAGAACGACCGCCTATACCTAAGCTTCCTGTTCGGATTGAGGCGGAGAAGGGGGTCGGATAGACTTGCTCAAAAATTGACGGCTTTGTATGTACCCTTTGAGGTTCATGCGGACGTGGAGAGAGGTGATGGAGAGGAAGGGATGGTTGCACCTAGTAAACTGATTGACGTTCATATCTTCTAGGAGAGCTAGGCAAAAGTAGAGAAGAAGGCTAGCTCTCATCATTAGGCGTGCCATGGCGTAGCTATCAATAACGTTGGGGTCAAAAAAGAGCCCGGGCAAGCCATGCTCTTATGGTGTCGAGTCTTGCTTGAGTAATAGCTTAAGTAGCCTAAGGTAATTACAGGTTGTTATAAAGGCGAGATCTGGATAGTAGGAGAAGTTTGCGAGAAAGCACGTCATGGAATCACTTAGGCTTCCTAAATCAAAAAGGAGGGCATGCTCGAAGGAGGCGGTGTTGGAGTTGTAGATGATGGGGAAATCATGCCGCCCATGGAGGGTGGCAACAAAATCCACACCTACCCTACGAGGATACGCCATGAATGTGGGGTCGTTCCTCTCGTAGGGTAGGGTGTTGCAAAATGCCATCCAAGAGAGCATGCTAATATCACACTCTCGCCTCCTCCAACGAGGTTGGCAGTTGTAGCCCTGCACAGTGTGTGGTATTTCGAACACCTTGTCTTGCCAAAACTCTGCTTCCTTCGTGCCCCACAGAGTAGGGGTCTTCGCTCTTTCTTCCAACCATTTTTGGCCCAGTCGACCGCCAGTCGCGATCACCTCCTCCATTACCTTAACTGGTAGGACCCTTCTCAGGCTGTTAGGCATGAGGAAGCTGAAGGTGAAAGGGTCCTTTTCATTTTCTTGCCATTCCCAAATCACCAGCTCCGTGTTGAATCCCGCCAGGAGGTCATTGAGGCATGGTGGGAGGGGTGCAGATGGCTGCACGACTGGTTTGGCTCTTAACTGCCTCCTGGTTTCCTCAACTAATCTCCTCCGTCGCTCCCTGAGCGTGGTTTGTCTGTCCGAGGGTGGGTCAATCTATTGTTGTTCATGATCATGTGGCGAGGGGGGTTGTGGGATTATTTCTTCGCTGGTTCTCCTTATGATGAATTCAATGTCTACCTCCTCCCCCTGCCGGTCGTCTAGTTGCGCTCCTTCCTCAAGGCCGAGTGCGCCCAACTCCTGGGGGGTTAGGCCGGCCAATAGTAGGTACTTTCATTGTTCTTCTAAGCCCGGCCTAACCTCCATAGGTTGGGGTGGCATCTGTAGCCCTGCATGTAGGGCCCTGCGTGCGATGCTCAGTTTCTTCTGCACCACCTCCAACGACTCCTTTTTCTCTGGCCGGGTTGCATCCAATAGCGTGTTGAGGAAGGCATGTTGTTGGGCACTGAAGGTTGTCTGGACGGAAGCTACTTTACTTTCTACTAGGATTTTCTCTTTTTCCACCAAAGCGAGGTGCCGCGCCAGTGCCTTCACCCATTTCTCGTTTTGCACGGCCCATTCCTTGGCCCTTTTGTTCATTCCTTCCATGCTCTCCCCCTGTTTCTGTGCTAGGATTATAAGTTTCTGCTCCTAGGCTCTGATTTCTTTGCTCATATTCTCGTGCTCTTTCCTTTCGAGGTGCAGTTGATTAGTCATAGACTCAATCTCTTTTCGTTGTTGCTCTCTCTCTTGTCTTCTCTCCTCTTCTTTGGCATTTAGTTCCTCCATCATTTGCTCAATATTGGTGGTTTTCGCCTCCAGTTTTCCATGTTGCATCAGGAGAAGCTTGTATTCCCGCTGCATCTGCACCACTTCTTGGCTTTCCTCCTCAAGCTACTATTTGTAGCTTTCTTCCATGTCTTTCTTTACTTTCAATTCTTGCTTGAGGTCAAAAATTTATCGTTGTTGCATGCCTATTGTATGCGGGTTTTCTCAAGTTGGAAGGCGACTACTAACTCTTTTTCTGCCACCAACTCAGCCACCGCCATTCTCTTTTCCTCCTTTGCCCTCTCCAATTGGGAGAGTAGCTCGGGGACGTATTCATCGTAATTGGCTGGTGGCGTCATTGTTGCGTGGGTAGGGGTGGTCGAGGCCTCCACACGTGGATGCTTCTGGTCCTGCCTCGACTCCGCATCCGTGGCGGCTGGCCTCTTTTGCCCCGTGGTCGTGGTTTCTGTGCTCTTCCCTTGGGCCATTTCTTTATTGATGAAGTATTGCATCCAGGCCACAAAGTTGAAAACTTCCATGCTAGTGGGGATGCTAGGGGTAAGCATAGTGGGTTCAATGGAGGGTGCTATGAGAGTGGGGATAGGATGGAGGGGCACTTTGCCTTTGCCTTTCAGGACTGCGGGCAGCGTGACTTCTAGTACTTGCACGCTAGAGCTAGGCCCTTCTTCCCTTAGCTGGCTCTAGGCTCCTGGATCATCAGCCTTGCATTGTTGCTCAATGGACCGGCATGTGGCCTCGGCCAAGTCCTCCTCTTCCTTTCTTTTTAATTCCTCTTCCTCCTGTGCAGCTCTTCTTTGCCTTTCTTTTTCGGCCTTCTTGTATTCTTCCTCAGTTTCTCCTTTTCTTCCTGCTCCTCTCTTTTTCTCTTTTCAGCCTCCTGTTTCGATGCCTTTTTAGCTCTCTTGACTTGCTCTGTTGTTTCTTCTTCTTCCTACTTCCTCTTCTTTTCCCTCTTCTCGGCCCCCTTGAGGGATTGCCTTTTTGCTTTTTCCAAATCCTCCTTCTCCTTTCTGCAGCCTTCATCTGGTTTCTTTTCCTTCTGTGATGTCTTCTTCTTGGTTTCCTTGACCTGCTTTTTGCTTGATTGCTCTTCTTGACCCTGTCCTTCCTTACCGGTCTCAGTCCTATCGCTAGACCTCTCTTGGTACTGATAAGGGGGTGACCTGTTGGGTGTTTCCCCCTTCCCCTCTTCTGCATCCTGCGTCTCTTTCACGGCCTCCTGGATGAGCACTGTTAAAATGCTTCCATAGGTGATGAACGAGGCCTTGGATGAGGCCTTCTTTCTTTCTGTGGCCTTAGACACTGGAAACTCTCCTCCTGTGGGCGTGCTTCCTAAAGCCAGTGCTTTAGCCACCTGGTCGATAGTTTTACGCACATAGCCATTCCAATCGACCTCATGCAGGTATGAGTCGCTACGTTCTCCAGCACAGGCACACTGATTCGGTGCATACACTACATGCATCTCGGTGCCTTCCCAGAAAGCGTTAATGTGCAAGGATTTTGGCATAGAGTGTAGCGTTAGACTCGATATTTGTGTTTCTGCATCCTGATCCTGCAGATCCGACACCTATTCTCATGACTCCTCGACCCATTACTTTAGGTTTCACCATAGGGTGGGGTGCTGCTTAAGCAGGTCTCCTAGGCTTAACGTCACTGGGGTGGTTACTAGCGTGGTGAGGAGGCTATCGGTTGCTCATCCCTCTCCTGTGCCGAATTGTCCTGGGCAATGGCCGTGACTAATTTGTGGGCCTTCAGCATCAAGGCTTGCCCTAAGGGGCATTGTCTGGGGTGCAGTTGCCCTTCCTGACTTTGGTTGAGGGGGTGAGTCTATCGTGGTCATGCTGATGAGATCCTCACTCCCGTCCTCTAGGATGGGATCAGTGTCTCTTAAGTGCACTTGTGCCTCTTTTACCCAGTCCCTCACCTTCTCTATGGCCTCGAGTTGGCTCTTTGAATGTGGGTACTCCCCTACCTTGGCACTCCCCTTTTCAGCTGTCTTGGGGGCTGAAGTTTTTGTCTCTACGTCCTCGACTTTCTTTCCAACAGGTAGAGTTGTAGCACTCTCAGCTTTCAGTGCGATCTTAGCCTTTGGCCTCCTCTTCCTTCACCTGTGGCTCTTTTTTCCCATCGAGGCTACATCGAGGTTGCTAGGCCCTAGTAGTGATATGCCATCCTGCTTTGTTTGAGCATGGGTCATGACCTGCAACGGGATGGGTGTGGCCTTCCCATCAAGGTTCTCGACGATGAATAGCCCCAGTGGGACAGATGGTACTTCAGTTGAATTTATAGAAGGTTTTCGCTTTGGGCAATCAACGAAGAGATGGGTGATTCCACACTCTACACATCTTAGATCAGTTTTGTCTCTGTTCTGTTGCTCCCTCTCGGGGCCTGAGTGTCCATAGGTCCAATAGATGATTGGGTCCTGCGTCTGCCCCCCTAGGCCTCTACCTCGTCCTCTTCCTAACCCAATCACTGGTACTGGTCGATAGTCCATGAGGACGGCGTTATCCTCTTCATCGTGAGAGACATAAGGATATAAGTAAGTCTCTTCCTCATTTGGCTCTTCCACGTAGTAGTGGACTGGAGTGTCATAGGGACCGGGCGGCCTAGGTATACCTGTAGGGTTTATGTCCATCCTGGGGACAGCCAGCTTCATGTCGTTAGGTGCAAGAAGGGCCAATGGGGCTCCCCTTCCGAAAAGTGGTTGCGGTCTGTTTGCTAGGTAAGGTTGATCATATGGTTGGGACTACGGAAGTCTCCTGGGCAATCTGCAGTGCATAGCGTCGTGACTGAACCTACCGCAATTAGCACAAGGTCTCAACCGAAGATCTTGACACTCGGCTAGCAAATGATTTCCGCCACAGTACACACATTGGATGTGTGGCCGCGTTGGTCGTCTCCATAGGTCTTGCAGCTTGACTATCTCCATCTTGACATCTGCCAAGTCGTGGTTTGTCTCAATGACCTTCCCCTTATCTTGGGATGATGGTGCGGGTCGCTCACCAGAGGTTGGTGCTCTTTCCAAACCTCGCGAGATGGTTTCTTCTAAATTGGAGTTCCTAGAGCTCCTCTCTTTCAGTTGGTCGTCAACTCTGATAGCTTCCTCAAAAACCCTAGCTAGCGTGTCTCGCTACAAGATCGAGTTGGCTGCCAAAGCCTTATACAGTTCCTCGTTTCGAATTCTGCTAATGAACACAATTGAAACTGCTCTTTTAGTCGGTCGTTCACCTATAGGGATTCTCTTGAAGAGGCTCCTTACATGGGTTACGTAATCGCAAATGTCCTCCTTCTCTTTCTACTTGACATTCATCAATCGCACTAGCAGATTGTCGGAGCATCCAGGCTCGGCAAATCTCTTAATGAAGAGATCCTTGAGGCTGTTGAAGTTTGCCCGCTCTGCAGCATCTAAACTTGTATATCAGGTCCTGCTCTTGTCACCTAAGCAAAGTCCGAACCCTTGAGAACGTTGAGTTAGGTCACTGAGGCTGTTGGCTTCGCAGACTTGCTCGAACTGCTCTATAAAGCTGTATGGGTAGTCATGGGGCTGGTACTTGTCAAGCTGCTTTGCGACTATCGGGATTTTAGACTGGCTCTTAGAGCCTTGGGTTGCTCCTAACCCTGCCAACAGTGAGGTTGCTAATGCTACAGCACTTTGCTCTACTGCGGTGTTGTCTAACAAGCGCTTCATAAGAAGTTCACTCAGCATTAAGTCTCCTTCTAGGGCTCTCTCGTGATCCATTTAGTTTGTCAGCTAAGTTCAGCACTCACTGTACCTCACACAACTCTGTGCTTTGCCTTTGGCTCCTGACCTACTGGTCTCTATTGTACGTGGCTATACCTTGCAATGCCTTATGGGCTAGCTTCCTCTCTTCTTCCAAGTCTGCAATGATAGCCTCTGCTATCCAACCGCGGTGCTTATATCGGGCATCCGCATCGTAGCTGCTAACCAATTGCTGAATAGCTTCTAAGAATATGCCCAAGTCGAGTTCATTGTTAGACGTGAGGTCCGAGCTTTCCTCTACCATAGTCGAGTTCTCGTGCTTCACCAAGCTATCAATCGGATTGAGTGGGTTTGTCAAATCCCCTTCATTTGCGCCGCTTGCTTGGTCCTACTTTGCATGTTGATGGTTTGTCTCCGTCCGTGGGTTCTCTTCTATTCGTGGATTCCTTGAGTGGCTTATCTGAGTAAGTTCCTTGACTTATTAAATGCAGTTCTCAAGTTATCTCCACTCCATGCGTGTGTTCTTTCTAGTGCATGTGTGTTCAACCAAGCTTTCAGTTTTTCTTAAGTGCCCTACAAGTGCGGAAATTCAAGGTGAGTGCGACAAACAGCCTCTAAGTGTCTCATGCACCCTTGGGCCTGATAGGCTCGGCAGACCGATTCTCTGGCTGTCTAGGAGGGATTTAGGGCCTCTCGGCTATGTTTCCTTGCCGTTTCTTTTGGGCTCAATCAAGGTTTTATGGCTCGACTGGTTACCTCTAGGTCTCTGGGTTTCTAGGTATCGCAACAACCCACTCAAACTGTTAAGCAGCCATGCCTTACGATTTTCTCCACTCGGTGCGCCAGAATCAGGCTTTAAACATCAGGAAGGCTTACGACAAGTTGCGCCGCTGAGCTCCAATTGGGTCAAGTCAAATCTCTGAGACTGAGTTGGGGCACACACTCGGCCCAACTGGTCCGAATTGTAGGGGCTGAGAGAGTGACTTGGAAGGGCCGAATCTCGCTTGTCCGAGTGCAAAAAGTTTTTTTGTAGGCTGAGGTCCGAGTGGAGTAACTCGACGGGTCGAGCTAGATGTTGGCCCAAGGGCCGAGCATCGTGTCCTAGGCCGAGTGTTAGTTTGTTTAAAGGGCCGAGTCGAGAAACTCGAATGAGCCGAACCGAGTAACTTGGATGGGCCGAATCAAGTATCGGGTCCGAGGGCGGAGTAGGGTTTTCGGGTCGAGGTCCAAATGGGCAGGTCCGAGGGCCGAGTCTACCGGCCTAACAAGGGCCGTTCGGACAGGCCAAACACGGCGCGATGAATGCCATGCAATGACGATTTCGATCAATTCTCCCTAGTCAGGCAATCATCCCCTGCATAAACTTCCAGATCCTGGCTAAGGCACCAAGGGAGGTGATTGGTATACCCGGAGTGAGCAGCAGGCTCTCCAACAATGCAATCGAATCGAATCTTTGCGGGGGCTCTCTCTCTCTCTCTCTCTCTCTCTCTCTCTCTCTCTCTCTCTCTCTCTCTCTCTCTCTCTCTCTCTCTCTCTCTTGCTCTCTCTCTCTCTCTTTGCAATGGTTGCAAATGAGCTGTCCTTGGCCTCCTGGCCCTTAAACCCCTTCCCGGGCAGGGCTTTGACACTCTCAATCACTCGCTTGCCGACATTAAGCATCCCAAGCTAGCTTTTTGCCATTTTTTCCATGTTTTATGCAATGTTTTGCCATGTTTGCAATAGTAAACCCTACCCTTTCCCGATTCGATTTCCTACTGCTTTCCTACACTAAATGCAACGAGAATCAAAAGCAATAAATTGACATGATTTCTCACTATTTTCCAATCATCAAACAAACTAACTAACCCAAAATACTTACTTGTTTTGAAGATCAAAACATCCAACCTTCCTACCTACCTCAAGCTCCATTTCGGGGGAGAAACCCTTACTTCGATGCTTGATATGGGGCGCGCAAGCGCTCAAGCTTGAATTTGTTAGTCCCGGAAATGGAACCAAAATGTGGGAGCTTTCGCTCAACCGCCAAGACCCACGGACCGCTTATTGTTTCAAGCGTTCCAAGGAGCTCTAATGGCTACCTCTCATATAGCCAATGCACCCTCGATCCTACGAGTGTAGTGAGCTTACCTCAATGCCAATATGAGTTGGCTCCTCTCTTCCACACTCCGGTAGCTCCATGATCCTAGATGCTAGCTCAAGCATGCTCAAGCCTCCTCCTTCTCCAAACTCCAACCGCCATAGCCATGTGCGCAAAAGAAGGAAAGAGAAGACAAGAGAAGAGAAGATGGTGAGGAGCTTCACCCCCTTGATCCCTCACTTCCATTCACTCCCTCCCTCACTCTCACAATCACTCCCTCTCTCAAGAGCACACAAAGCAAGGAGAGGAGAAGAAGAGAAGAAGAGAAGAGCTCTTGTTGGCACACACCAAAGAATGAGCTTCCATTCATTTTTTGAACTTTATATATACAAACCCTAAAACCCCATGGGCACCCATCCTTTTTTACATGATCGACCATTGTGGCAAGGTCCCTTTTTCTAATTCCTTCTTTTTGCTTCATGCCCTAGGCCTATATTCGACTATTCTTTTATAGGTGGCACAGGAGGGAGCATGGCGCTCTTTTATAAGAGTTTTTGGAGTTTTTGAGGCGCCTTTTATTTAAAACTATGCTTTTGCCCTCGGCTTAGCTTTGGAGCCCACCTACGTGTCTTTGCTCCTTTTCCATCTTCTTTTTGCTTTTTCATTCGTCCTTCCGTCTTCTTGGCTTGGGGTTAACACAAGCATGGGCAAACCAAGTGGTATCCATATCTAACCAAAGCGTAAATGCAAGAAGCCTAAATGTCAAGCAGTGACAGTAGGCATAGACTGGTCCAAAGCATGCCAACTGAAGCCAAATGCCAGTGAAGAACGACCAAGTTAGAGCTTAATCCAAGCTCAAAAGTATTCCAGATTCAAGAAGAAGCATTTGACAACCTCCAAATACATCGGTATGCTCATTCAAACCTTTAGGAAGCACTTCTCTCCATGAACCAATGCATACACCAAGTAAATGAGCTTCAGACCAACGTATTATAGCAAGTAATTTACTATTATATGAAGCTCAAACGATGCTCAGATTTGCTCCAAATCAGTCCCAGAGCATAGACATAGCATCCCATAACATCTGGGCATTACCGGGCATCACCGGGCATCAATAGGCATCAAGCGTGCAATGCCAAGAAGCATCAAATAGTAAATGTCAAGTGCTACCCTATTTTGACAGTCCTGTGACTGTATATACAGCAAAGGGCTGAAGGGGAAGCACTCGAATCGAGCACTGGGAGCCAAGATCCAATGCCGAGGAGTCGGCGGGAAGGTTGCAAACAATGCCGGGAAGCCAAGGAAGGAGCTGGAAATACCAGGAGGGGATCAGCCCAGCCCCCTAAAAATGCACCACATTTTGCACTGGCTATTCTTGGGGACTAGAGGATCTTCTACAGCCCTTGTGGGCATTTGACAATGTCGAGGGGGCTCCGATGCATCCCAGGAAGAAGCCGTTGAAGGTCCGGAAGCTCGAGGAGGAGGCAGGAGATCAAAACATACATGCAAATGAAGGTGCCATGGCTACCATTGAAGCTCGGGTTGAAGTTCTTCAAATCAAAGCTAAAGAGAATGTCGGGCAATCTCCAATGCCTTTGCTTTGATACTAGTTGAAAGGGAAGTGGAACCCAGGAGGAAGAAGCTTAGCGGTGAGAGCTATGGCGGATGGAGAGCAAGAGCCAAGAGAGAGAGAGACTCAAAGTGGGAACTACAGCAACCACAATGTGTGGCCACGCCTTCCTTTATTCAAATTGTCACTAAAAGAATAAAGAATAAGTGACTGTGACGAGCGTTCGCCACCTGCAGTGTGCGGCGGCGGGTACTGTCAATGTAGTAATACACGGGCGGGTAGATGGAGGCGCCTTTACCCCCAACACCCACCACCTACATTGTGTAGTGGCCGGTACTGTCAGTGTAGTAATACACAGGCAGCTAGGCGAAGGTGCCTTTACCCCCAAAACTATGCCCATAGGGCATAGTCTCATTCTGGTCCCCTAAAATGGCATGAATCAGGGTTCTAACCTAACAATTCCTAAGGGTCGGCGGATATCGATAAAACCTTGTGAGAAGCCTCCCAGTTCTCTAGGACCACCCTACTATAGGACAAACCCATCAGGGATTCCACCCTCCCACTTTCCTCAATAGGCATTCTTTAGTTATCTAATTAGGTCCTATCACATTTATGTATGACATTTAAAATCAGCTCCCTTAACTAAGCCTTTTAGGGAATAGGGTTCATTCGCGTAATTTATAGCATAGACACGAATACAAAGGAAGCAGTCCTTTTGACAAATAAGTTCAAACAAATTCCTTAACTTATCTTCAAGTTAATCTTTGTCTCCTATCCATATAGGAGAAATTACATGTCCCTTCTGTCCTACAGAAGTACCCGGTCCAAATCACATGGCACCATAATCTCCATCCTTTATTTAGAAAAGAATCTTCCAATGCCACAAAGGTCCTCAACTCTGTTCCAAACTTGGCAAGGGGTGTCCAAAGCTCCACCTGACCCACAAGCTGCCTAAGAGTGAAACACCATTCTCGTGGTTGGCCCACCACTCGACCTTTGGCACATTAATCAAGTAGTGCCCTTTTCGAGTTTATTCTGCGGTGCGATCTTGGAGATGATCCATCCGTGCAAAGAACCTTTCCTTAATTAAATCATTTAAGAATCAACAAACAAGGCATTCAGCCCTAATATCATCTTTTAGAAAACATTCCTTCATCCCCATGGCAACTTGTCATCATAGATCCCTACCATGAATTTACCATAAATCACAAGCACTTGGAATAATCATCCAAACGGAAAACCAACAATCAGCTGAATGTAAAAGCATTTAGGATGTTGTTTGATCAATCCAACAAAACCCATTGTATTTTTCCAAACAATGCAAGAATAGACGCGATAACATTTCCATCGCATATTCGATTTCCCCCTTGGGATCTAAGAGCGATACTATGAAAAATTTTACTTAACACTTCGGCTAAGGCATATGTTAGGGCCTCATGCAAAATGTAAATTCTATTGATCACTTACATTAATCGACAACCTAACCTTCTTCCAACAAGTACAAGAGAATCGATCCTTACTTTGACTTAGGGTTTCTTGCCTTTGAGGCCTGGAGTTGTTGTTTATACCTAGCCTAACCCCGAATAGGATTGATAAACATAGTAACTATTGGACGGATCTCAAGGCATCGTAGTTTTAATCCTAATGATCATTGTTTGTACTAGCTATGCACAACTTCAAGATCCCAATGAACTAATAGTTGTGATATTAGCAAGAGCTTAGGCAAAGATCTTCGAGTTTTGAGATTGAATTTCTTTTAGACTAGGTTGCCTACCATGCAATCCGTCAAGCGTGCAAGCTACAACATACCTTTGGTGGGGTGAAAGACATTTCTATTATTTACAAGAAAGGGGAGTCGACAATACTTTGAAACCTTATATGTTGTTTATGCTATGCATGAATTTTGTCGCATAAAATCTAGTCATAATTTTACTTCTCTTGATACAAGCACTTTGCAAACTCCATCTTTCGAATATTTGGGATGAACTTTATCCTTTCAATTAACCTTTTCTTGTGCAGCATAGTACGGGTCTAATGCATCTCATGCGAAAATGAAAGCAAGCAGCTAACAACTTAGAAATGTATTATTTACATCTGGTACTGTAGTTGTATTGGCGGTGATACCCTCGCCCGAGGCTTCGTTGCGGTTTGTGGGATTGCCACCCACACTCGACATCCTTCACTTGGGGGTCATTCCCGATCTTCTTCTCTTTTAAGTGTGGTTCCCCCAAGACTTCAGCAGCTCCTTCCTCAAAAAGTGGGGGCCAATCGGGGAGAAAATTAAGCTTCCTAGGTGGAGGACAATTTGGTTTCAACAGACCTATTGGTTTCAACTTGTGATAGGGTCTTTTGCAGGTACATTGAAACTTATCTACACCAGTTCATGCTTGTATGCCTATGCAATGGATGCCTGTTATTGGTGGATGTAATGATAATGCTTTGCCATCATTCTGGTGATGATTTGGGCATGCAAATACTCAATTTGAAGCAGTGAATGTCTGTTGTACAAAGTTGGGCTGAAGCTATTTAACTCATGCTTGGTTATGCCTATGCTTTTCGGGCTATGTCTCTGGGATATGCAATGATGTATTGACATTTAGGGTACGACTTTGAGCTTGGCTTACACTTCGGATCATTGATTGAGCTTGAGCTCAGCTTTGGAAAGCATTTGGATGCTCTGTCTTTGAATGCACTTATGGCATGCTTTGGTCTATGCTTAACCGCCTTGACCGCCATTACGAGTTATGTCACCTATGCATGCTAGTTACATTGCTTGGAGCCACTTGCTATTGGAGCTTTGTCTTGGCTTAGCTATGGACTCCCAGAGCTTACTTGGACTATTTATTGGCTTGCCAGAGTTTATTTTGTGATGTACTTGATGTCTATGGATGCTACATATGGATGTTCTACTGCCTACATGTTTGAGATGTATCATTGATGCTTGATCTTGGACACTTGTCACTAGTGCTTGTACATGCTTTGTTCGAGCTTTCTTGCTTGATATTTATAGCTTTTGTGCCAGTGGGAGTGTCTTGATATGCTTGACAGACATAGAGAAGGTGGCTTATGCTATTGAGCATTTTACATACTTGAGACTGGGATCTTCACTTGGATGATGTATGGTTGATATACCATGGTTCATATCGATGTATATGGGCTGATTTAGGCTTTTCACTCCCTGGGCATACACCTATTTGTGTCAGATCTTGCCAGTGTTGTGTATACTTTGCCCTACTACACAGGGGTATGCCTGCTTACTGCCAGGTTCATTTGACATGCTTGGGTGTTTTCTCGATGTCTGTATGACTGTTACAAGCTGATTTATGCCCGCTTGATACTGGTTATGCTTTGACAGTCACTGGTTGACTTAGTGCATTCATTTTGCCTACAGTTTGCTCTCTTTGTATCCTGCTGCAGTTTATTACAGCAAGTAGTTATGTATGGACTAACATGGAATTTTCATGCTGACTCATCCTGAAATGATGTACTTTTGATGGTACTTTGGTGAATAGCTGCTTCTCTTGGTGAAATCCACCCTTTCAGCCAGTTTTAGCAGTGGTTTTAGTGTATTTTCTATTAATTACAGCAACTTGCAATTTAACCTTTTTGCTTTGATTTGGGACAATATGGCTGGTCATTTGAAAGACACAGCTCTCTTTAACATTGCCAAGTTGGATGGTACCAACTATGGGTATTGGAAGTCCCAAATATGGGAGGTTTTGGTGCAGAAGTTGTAAATTAAACCCTTGTGTTTCAAGGGTGTCAAACCTGAGGATATGGATGGAAGTTGATGAGCTATGCAAGTCTACCATTATTTTGTCACTCTCAGAAGAGTTCCATCATAATGTTGTTGAAGATGAGAGTCAGAGTGCATGGGACTTATGGGAGAAAATTCAAAAGCTTTATGTGCAGCAGAGTCCTGTGTCACAAATGTATTGGTTGAAGCAGTTAATGGGCCTTCGCATGAAGGAGGGGTCATCCCTCTCATCTCATTTTACTCAGTTTCATGCTATCATGAAGAATCTGTTGTCACAGGGTATTAAGTTCAATGATAACTTGCCCCTGTTATTTCTACTTGGCACCCTTCCTGAATCATGGGATGTCTTCCATACTGCCATATGCAAGAACAAGCTTGATGGGCTGAAAATCAAAGATGTTGAGACTGCTTTATTGACTGAGAAAATCAACAGGAGAAATAATGATGCTTCTCATTCTTCACATGCATTGACCGTTAGAGGTGGCAGACATGGCAGGCATGATAATGATCACAAGGGCAGGGACTCTCAGAAGTCCAGGTCCAAGTCACGTGGTCGTAGTAAGTCCCGTGGACGGAAGTCTGATCTTACCTATCATTATTATGGAAAAGCAGGACATATTAGGCCACAGTGCCATAAAATACGCAATGATAAGCACAAGGAAAAGGGAAAAGAAAAAGTGTAGGAAAAGTCTTCTAAGTGCAGTATTGTACTACCTGCAAAGTCCAGTGTGAAGATAGAAGAGGTTAATGTCATGCATGCCACTGATTCAGATGATGATTACATACTTGCAACTTTTGCATGTGATGCCTTATAGACTTCTGAGATACATTCTATGTATGCGCAATGTTGACTCTTGGATTCGAGTGCGTCCTTTCATGTGTCACCCTATAGAGATTGGTTTCATACCTATTGTACCATGTTTGGTTTTGTGCGTCTTGGTGATGACAGGTCTCTTGATATTGTGGGCATTGGAGATGTTAGGCTGGAGTTTCCTTCTGGCAGCTCTTTTGTTTTACATAATGTACACCATGTACCTGCATTGGCTCACAGCCTTATGTCAGCTGGACAGCTTGATGATGCATGGTATTTTGTGTCTTTTGGAAACTCTGCATAGAAGATTGCTTGTGGCAGGCTTATACTTGCAAGAGGTGCCAAGTCTGGCAGCCTCTATCCCTTACTTCTATCTGGAGCTACATTGGATTTTGTTTTGTTTGTGGGTTCTTTTCCCCATGTATCCCTTTGGCATGCTCGTTTGGGGCATATGTCTCTTAAAGGAATGAAAATGCTCTGTGCTTTTGTAGCATCTTTCGCCTTTTGACTCTTCGCATTTTGATTCTTGTGATCATTGTTTGTATGGCAGGCAAACTAGAAATACGTATAAAAAGTCTAGTAAGAAACGCGTGGGTGAGCCCTTAGCTCTTGTGCACTCAGAAGTATGTGGACCCATGCCTTGTCAGTCACTTGGTGGGGCAAAGTACTTTGTTACTTTCATAGATGATTACTCAGGTAAGGTTTGGGCTTATCCCATAAAGAGAAAATCTGATGTCAGACACATTTCAGCGTTGGCTTGCATTGGCAGAGAACCAGTCTGGGAAAAGGTTCAAATGCCTAAGGTCAGATGATGGGGATGAGTATGTATCACATGCTTTTGAGCAGTTTTGTGATGAGCGGGATATTAAGCATCAGTTGACCGCCCCTTGCACCCCACCCCAAAATGGTATGGCTAAGCGCATGAATAGGACCATTCAGGAAAGGGTCCATAGCATGCTTAGCCAGGCTGGCTTACCGCAGCACTTTTGGATTGAGGCAGTTACCATTGTAATGCATCTCATTAACCGGTCACCTAGCAGTGGCATTGACTTTTAGGTTGCAAAGGAGGTATGGGCAGGCAAGCCCCCCTCTTATGATCATTTGCATGTCTTTGGATGTGAGGCATTCTGCCATGTGCCCAAGGACAAACGTAATAAGCTGGATCCTAAAAGTGTCAAATGCATTTTCATTGGCTATGGAGATGCAAGAGAGATGGGTTACCGTGTCTGGGATGCGCAGGCGCAGAAAGTAATCCACAGCCATGGTGTCATCTTTCATGAGGACAAAATGCATATACAGCCTAAGAAAGTGGTTGAGGTATGCAGAGTTATCTTTCAAGAGGAGCCACCTGCTCCTAGTCAACCCACTCCACAGCTAGCTAGACAACGCGCTGCATCACCTGATGCTCATGGCCCAGATGCTAGACATGATGATATTAGATAGGATGTCAGTAAGGCAAGCAAAGCCTAGATTGAGGCGTTCTACTAGAGATAGACGACCTCTTGAGTGTTTTGCGCCCTCTATGGATTATGTGCCTCAGGTGATTGTCACTCTTGGGAGAGGGCTATGTAGTCTGACCTTAACTCATTGCATAAGAATTAGACTTGGGATTTGGCTTCCTTGTCTCAGGGTAAGAAGGCTTTGCCATGCAAGTGGGTGTACGAGCTGAAAAGTACCCTGAATACCCCAAGCCAGCATACAAGGCTCGATTGATTGCTAAGGGTTTTGAGTAGGAGCATGGTGTTGACTTTGATGAAGTATTTTCTCCTGTGGTCAAGATGACCACCCTACGCTTAGTCTTAGCCTTGGTTGCATAGCTTGACCTGGACTTGTACCAGATGAATGTCAAGATGGATTTTCTACATGGGGGCTTGCATGAGGAGATTTACATAGAGTAGCCTAAGGGCTTTGCAGACCCTGGCAGTCAACACCTAGTGTGCAAGATAAAGAAGATTCTATATGGCTTGAAGCAGGCACCTAGGGAATGGTACCATAAGTATGATGCATTCATGCAGTCACAAGGCTATAGCTGCAGTGCTATGGATCCATGCTTGTATAGGAAGAAAGCCCGTGACAATTTTTTACTGATTTTGGTACTCTATGTGGATGACATGCTTTTAGCTGAGACAGCTCATGAGGAGCTAGATGCTCTTAAGGCTCAGCTCAAGAAGAGCTTTGAGATGAAAGATTTGGGACATGCCTCTCATATATTTGGTGTGCGCATTACGCGCGATAGATCTCAGAGACTACTCTATCTATCACAGACGAAGTACATTCATAAAATCCTTGAGCGCTTCCGCATGCAGGATGTTAAGCCTATTCGCCATTACCTTCTCATGTGAAGGTTTCACAAGCCGATTGTCCACGGACAAATGAGCAGAGGGCCGAGATGGCCAAGATTCCTTATGCATCCACAGTGGGCAGTCTTATGTATCCACAGTGGGCAGTCTTATGTATGCCATCATAGCCACCCGTCCAGATATAGCTTTTGTCGTTGGGGTTGTGGCACGTTATATGGCTACACTTGCCAAGAAACGTTGACATGCCCTCAAGGGTATCATGAGATACCTAAAGGGCACAGCAGATATGTGCCTTTACTATGGCAGCCAGGATACAGGAGTCATGTGGTACATTGACTCTGATTATGTAAGACATGCAAATAGTAGGAAGTCCACTTCTGGCTATGTGTTCACTTATGCTGGAGGGGCTATCTCTTGGATGTCCAAGGCGCAGAAATGCACGGCCCTTTCTACTACAGAGGCCAAGTATTTTGTAGCCATTGAGGCTTGCAAGGAGGCCATTTGGTTGGGTCATTTGGTTGATGACCTTGGTATTGATACTATCCCTATACTACATTCGGATTCCATGAGTGCTATTCAGTTAGCCAAGAATCCGATCTTCCATGCGAAGACAAAACACATTGAGCTGAGGTATCACTTCATACGTGGGGTCGTTGAGGACAAGTCTGTTAATCTTGTCAAGATCTCGAAGACTGACCAAAATCCTGCAAATCTACTCACGAAAAGCCTCTCTATAGAGTGCTTTGCCTTCCTCGAGAGGTTGATGGGCGTGGGATGAGATGACGTATTTCTTCATCATGTTGTATTGTCTTCTTTTTTCTTTTCACTCCTCATTAGGGCAGATTCACCTTTAAGTTGGAGGTTGTTGGGGGTAAAGGGGCCTCCACCTAGCCGCCCATGTATTACTACACTGACAGTACCCGCCACTGCACACTGAAGGTGGCAGGCACCCATCACAGTCACTTATTCTTTATTCTTTTAGTGACAGTTTGAATAAAGGAAGGCTCCGCCACACATTGTGGTTGTTGGAGTTCCCATTTTGTGTCTCTCTCCCTTGCTCTTGCTCTCTGCCATAGCTCATTTCCAAGAAAGCTTTGATCCTCCTCACCTTTCACCTGGCACTCCCATGGAATGTTACGGGGTTTGTCGCTTAGGATTTCTCGACTCTGCCTCCCAACGGAACGTTCATAGTCGAACCCACTAGGATCGACTTGAAATCTGGGTTGCTAGTGGTCAAGGTCTCTTCACAGTATTCTAGCATCAGGTCATGGATATCCTACTTCACACAGAGATATCCAAGCCGAAGTAGATCCATGCCGCACTTGGTTCAAAGAGAATGGGAAAGGAGAGGAATGCACCACTCAACCTCTCTACCCATAGGGCATAGTCCCATTTCGGTCCCCTAAAATGGCATGAATCGGGGTTCTAACCTAACAAATCCTAAAACCTTGTGAGAAGCCTCCCAGTTCTCTAGGACCACCCTGCCCCATAGGACAAATCCGTCGGGGATTCCACCCTCTCGCTTCCCTCAATAGGCATTCTTTAGTTATCTAATTAAGTCCTATCACATTTATGTGTGACATTTAAAATCGGCTCCCTTAATTAAGCCTTTTAGGGAACAAGATTCATTCGCGTAATTTATAGCATAAACACGAATACAGAGCAAGCAGTCCTTTTGACAAACAAGTTCAAACAAGTTCCTTAACTTATCTTCAAGTTAATCTTTGTTTCCTTGCCATACATGAGAAATTACATGTCCCTTCTGTCTTATAGAATTACCTGGTCCAAATCACATGGTACCATAATCTCCATCATTTATCTAAAATAGAATCTTCCAACGCCACAGACGTTGTGGCCATGAAGGTCCTCAAGTCAGTTTCGAACTTGGCAATGGGTGTCCAAAGCTCCACCTAACCCACAAGTTGCCTAGGAGTGAGACTCCATTCCCATGGTTGGCCTTTCCACCACTCAACCTTCGGCCCATTAATCGAGCAATGCCCTTTTCGGGTTTATTCCATAGTGCGATCTTGGAGATGATCCACCCGTGCAAAGAACTTTCCTTAATTAAATCCTTTAAGAATCAACAAACAAGGCATTTAGCCCTAATATCATCTTTCAGAAAACATTCCTTCATCCCCATGGCAACTTGTCATTACAGGCCCCTGCCATGAATTTACCATAAATCACAAGCACTTGGAATAATCATCCAAATGACAAACCAACAATCAGTTGAATGTAAAAGCATTTAGAATGTTGTTTGATCAATCCAATAAAACCGATTGTATTTTTCCAAACAATGCAAGAATAGATGCGATAACATTTTCATCGCATATTCGCTCTCCCCCTTGGAATCTAAGAGCGATACTATGCAAAATTTTACTTAACACTTCGGTTAGGGCATATGTTAGGGTCTCATGTGTGGAAAATCAGAGTTTGCAGCAAGAAGAATGTGCACAAGAGGGAGAAGAGAGCTCAAAGTACAAGAACAAAATCTTGCTTACTAAGTTGCTTAGAGTACAACTTGGGTACACTCTCTCACATCTTGATAATGACCCATATGCTATTTATATAGCCTTTGCCAAGCTAGGGTTATGATTTTCCCTGTCCCTTAAGGACATTCACATATATCTGCCCTCATAGACCCTTGCTTAGGGTGAAATCCCATGCCTATATTCTAACACCCCCCCAATGCCAAGGTGGCATTGCATCACAAGATATGTTAAGATTCCTGCCCTCAATCAAATGGGATGCCTTTATAAATCAAGCTATAAGGATATTTTTAGGTAGAGGATGTTACAAGGCTCAAAAGAGTTGGTCATCTGTGGATTGGGAAGCAAAGTTGGCCTCCAATTCCTTAGGTACTTCTGGAACATGGGACACTTATTGGTGATATGCCCAATCTTTTTGCATTTATTGCACTTCATTTTGTCAGGATATTTCTTCTAGAAATTGCTTACAATATGCCATTTTTTGTGACAAAAGGAGTACTTAGTAAAAGCTGTATGGACTAACACTTGCTCACGAGAAGTAAATGTTGAAGCCCCTTTAGTATGGTTTCTCTTCTCTTCATCCAGGCAAGACTAGATGGTACTTGCCAAGGTTGGGTTCAGGATATTAGTTAGGGCAATCACAAGGGTTGGAAAAACTTTCTTTACAGACTTCAAAAGGATGGCAATGGCATCTTCATCATGAATGGGTACTTGAACAGAGGCCAGTTGTGCCATACGCCCCTTCATATGTGAAATAAATTTGCTTAGATCTTCTCCCTATTTGTACTCCAAGCTAAAAAACTCAATCTTGAGAAATATCTTGGAGCTCTTGCCTGTAGCACCTAGAGCCTTTCAAGTTCATCCCAATTCTCCTTGGCAATGGTTAGTTGGTCAATATGATGAATTACAGATTCATCTAAATGAAGCATGATGATGGAGCCCTTTCATCATCTTCTACATCAAGGGGATTGGATGGGTCAATAACTTTGGTCCCTTTTATGAAGGGCTAGTAGCCTCTTTCTATCATTTTGTATTTTACCAGGACTTGCCAAGGATGGAAATCTTTTCCATTGAACTTGCGAATTTGAGGCCTTACATCTGCATAGGCAATGGCCATTATAGGAAGGTCTTACCTATTGCCTTGAGCAATGGTAGTGTCTAGTCCTTTACAGGTGGCCAAATACAAACCAAATAGCAGAACTAATAGCCCTACAAATGATAACCAACTTTAAAACTGTAGAGTTGAAAACGGTTGGAAATCATACATATGCAATATCTCAAAATAGGATTTAGGAGCTCCTGTTCTTCGAAAAACCCTTGATTTAAGCTTTATTGTTTTCCTAGGTTTCAAGGAGGTGAGCTTTGACTAGACTTCAAGCTCTTCCTGATAATGTGGCCTATTAGAGGAGTTTTTGGTGGAGCATGGCTTATCAATCAACTCTATGCTATGGGATGAATCAGAGGAGAGTATAATAACACTCATATCTCTGATTTACCAACAACAAACTAATATTGGGATATGGTCTATGTGTTTATAGTTGTACACATAGCCTTACAACCAAACAAGAAGAGATTAATGACATAAAGCACTTGATGGATTTGATTTTTTGATAAAAATATCAAATTGAGTCACTATCCAGCTAGCAACATGATTGTAAAATTCAAGCCCTCATCTCAAAGTTTATGCCACTTGAGATGTAAAATGTGGGTTGTTTGATGAACTAAGGAGGTCCACCAAGGGTAAGAGACTTTGAAATAGAGCTTTCAAATCTTCAATTAACTTTGGAGAAGATCAACCAATGATTAGAAAACATGTTAGTGATAGCAGTAGTGTGAAAAAGTTAAAATATGAAGAAAGCTTGGGGTTGGCTATGGCTGTCAAGAAACAGGGAGTTAGGGTTTGCCTTTGTGTGGCCAACAAAGAAGGAATTTTGTCAAACCCTTTTAGAGTTAGGAGGCCCACTTGGGGGGCTACCATTGCCCCAAGAATCATGCCATGATTGCACCTTCTCTAGGTTGTGCTTTAGCTCGAATCAGGCCGCCTCTTCTTATGCAGCGTAGTACGGGCCTAATGCATTTCATGCGGAAATGAAAGCAAGCAGCTAACAACTTAGAAATGTATTATTTACATCTGGTACCGTAGTTATATTAGCAATGATACCCTCACCCTAGGCTTCATTGCGGTTTGTGGGATTGCCACCCACACTCGAGATCCTTCGCTTGGGGGCCATTCCCGATCTTCTTCTCTTTTAGGTGTGATTCTCACAAGACTTCAGTAGCTCCTTACTCAAATAGCAGGGGCCAATTGGGGAGAAAATTAAGTTTGTGGAGTGGAGGACAATCTCGTGAGGAAGGGGGAAAGATAGGTGCATGTGGCCACCCTCTTAGGAGGGGAAAGGGAGGAAGAACCTTGGAATATTCCCTCTCTCTCTCTCTCTCACCCTCTCTCTCCCCCTCTCTCTCTGTCACCTCTCTCTCTCTCCTCTTAGCCTCTCTCACCCTCTTTCTCTTTTTCACTCTCTCACCCTCTCTCTCTTTTTCCCTACAGCATGCCAGGGCATCAAGGCCTTTTTTCCATTGCCATTTGGGGGGGGGGGGGGGAGGAACCTGGAGTGGTGGCGATGGTTGTCTCCCCCACCCACCACCTGTCCGGTGACAACTACATGATGGCGGCGTTGGGGACTGGTGGTGGTAGGCCCGTGGCCTCCCCCCTCGACTACATATTCGCCACCGTCTTCTTTCACTTCAATGACTTCTTCCTTCCCCTGCCTGCATCATCTCCTCCATCGTTATCAACGTCTTCGACGTCCATCGACTTCTTCCTCCCCAACGTCATCTTCCATTTCTTCTTCTCCCCCTCCCCCCTCGGCCACCTGTTTAGCAATGACAAGGGGGGAGATTAAAATTTTTGCAACTACTTTTAATTATTAGGGGGGATCCTATGCGAGGGCAGGGATATTACACATGACTTGATGTGCATATGTATATTTACATGTATGATATTGATAGATGTTTTATTCAAGTACAAAAAGGAGTCTCTTATATTTTTTATGTGCTCTGAAAGGAAAGTCTTAAGCATGAATGCCAATGTGGAGCTTCAAGAAAAGAAATTCATGTTAAAGGAAATCAAGCCATTAGAAATCATGAGAAAAGGAGCCAATGTTGAGATTGATGTTGATGTCTAAATCAAAATCCGAGAATATTATTTCGATGCAGCAGGAACAAATGTGGCTAATAAGGCCATGATTGCAAAGCTATAGCTAAGCCATGTTTGTGGTGGAAGTAGTGGTGCTTGCCAAGACAATGTCATCACCAAAGCTTTTGTAAGCTAGGAAGAAATCAAGAGGGCCATAAAGCAAATATGCTTATCACCTTCCTATCATTCCATCGAGATGAACAATTTCTTCAATCTGAGACAACTAAGCCTAACACTAGAAGCATTTTATCCCTAGTTTGTAACCCTCATGAAATATGCTCCTAAGGTGGATATCCACCAACAAGTTGTGAGATTTTTTCTAAGGAATGCCATTGGATACTTATATAGAGTCTCTAAGGGCAATTGACTTCCAAGGCACTCTCATACAAGCCAAAGCCTTAATTGGGACAAATGGAGACCAAATCCTTGAAGATAACTACCTCTCAAGAAGCAATAAAGAAGATTATGATGACCCAAAAGACCAAGGAAAGAAGTACAATAAGTGTCAAGAGTTAGGGTATATTTAAAAGAGATGCCCCCATCGTCATTGCTTGCATTGCAATGAGCTAGGGCATATCCAAGCCAATTTCCCTAAATTGGATCAAGAAGATGTAGAAACACTAGGAAAATGAAGATGTCCAATCTAATTTCCCTAAATTGGATCAAGAAGATGTAGAAGCACTAGGAAAATGAAGATGTCCAAGTTTAGCACTTCATATACTTCAAGGATTAGATAGTGATGAAGGCCTAAACCTATTATAACCTTCCAAGATGAGTAGAAAACCCTAGAGAAAGCTATATAAGCAATGTAATAAGGCTTTTATCTTACAATGAATTGTCCTAAAAGATCTTGAAATGCAATATGTCAAAATGAACTTGTCTTTAAATCAAATTGAGTTGCCTCAAGTTTGAGTGCTTACATGTAATCAGAGTAGCACAATGGAAGCATGGTGGGTCCATAACCCACAATTCCTAGGATCTAATAACAACTTGACATCAAAGTCAATAACCCCTAAGTTCCTCTCAAGATGAGGACATCTAAATTCTTCTAAGGGGGAGAGGATGTACTATCCCTAAGCTCTCGAAGTTCAAAGCATGTGAGCTAAGAGTAAGAGAAGGACGATAATCAAAACTTAAAATTTTAAAAAGCTTAATTATTTTTCCTTGTCTCTTTTTTTACCTTGTCGAAGTAATCAACTCACCATCATCTTTGTCAATCCCAAACTTGTTCTTGTAATCTCTAGTACCTATGGATCAATCACTAGATGATATGTCCAAGGTGAAGATATATAAAGAAATGTTGAGATGGCATGCTCAACACGTGCGGACATTGATGATGGACCACTTGGCTAGATGGGTCCGCACATATACACTTAGCATATCGGTGGTCATTATGATCCTCACATGGCCATTAACTTATCACTTATTATATTTAGTTTGTTGCACCTACTACAATTGGCATAGTTATAGTGTCAATTGATTAGTATAATCAGTTATGCACTATTTGACTTAGTAGGTCACTTTCCTTTATGATGTATCTTATCTATATTTCAATACATTGTATTGTGTGTAGAAGAAGAAGAAAAAAACTGTAAGAAAACATTTTGGCTTCCATCTCTCTTCTTGTGTTCTTGAGTGAGCTTTCTCTTGTGTGTGTGGTATAGCAGCTCAAGCAAGTCCCCCCACCATGTGATTCTTGACATAGTATCAAAGCAAAGCCACTAAGAGAGGATATTTTTGAAGGTTGAAGTGAAGGAGAAGAAGCAAGAATTTGAGCAAGCAAGCAATGGGTAAGAAGCTCTCCCATTCTTTGACTCTTTCTCTTGCATAGAGCTTGTGGAGGCACTGGAAGCAGGCAAAGCAAAAATCTCAAATTGCTATGAGATTTAGTGTGCAAGCAAAACATTGTATATTTTGTAGATGGCCACTTTAGGGTATTTACACTGTTTTTTTAGGCATTTGAAGCCATTTTGGACCCCATTTTAGAGCCACAAGGTTGCAGTTAGCAATTTTAGGATATACTGCAATTTCGACTGTGTCGATCAAAAGTGGATGCATAGGTTGCAAATTTCGAATCCACAAATTTTGAGGTGCTTGCCAGGAAGCAAACATAAGCCTTGGTTGTAAATTAAGTGTATTGTTGAGCAATCAATGAAAAAGGTTGCTTGGTGTATTGATGTACACTTGTTGTGAAATGTTACAGAAGACTTGATTGTTGTTTTGTATCATTTTTGTGATAATAGCAAAGAACAGTGGAAATCCCATCATTAAGAACCCTTCATGAAAGTTCTGTGTAACGAACTTCCTTACTGGAAAGGGCCTTTATGAGTTCATTTCAGGTGAAGAAAAGGATCCAAAGCTGATGAATTAAAGACATGGAAAGAATGGAATGCAAAGGACAAAAAGGTAATGTATTGGCTATTTGCAGGCATTGATAATATTATGCTAAGACATATCATGCACGAAGATTTAACTCAAGTAAGAGTTGAATACTTTGAAGAAAGGGAAAATGTTTGTCAATGAGTATATTTTGAAGGTGAGGACCATTGCAAATGCTTTGGCAGCAATTGATGCAATGCCTGATGATGATGATTTGGTTTTATCTACTTTGTGTGGCCTTAATAATGAGAAGGCTTGGAAATCATTTGTTACTTTTGTATATGTACAAGAACTATTTCCACATTTTAATGAGTTGGTCTCTCTCATGATACTAAAAAGATCAATATGTAGGGTGACTCATTTGAAAGAAATGGTGAACAGATCCAAGCATTTTACTTAAATTCACGAAGGGAACTTGGCAAATCCTCTTCGAGAGGCCGTGGTATGGGACATGCTAGTGATAACTAGTAGAGCATGTTAAATCAACAATTGGTGAAATGTAAGTTTCAAGAGGCCATGGAAACTTTAGAGGCAGGGGGAGCTCTAGAGGAAAAGGTGGATGGCAAAACAAAGATGTTGACAATTCTAGTATTGTTTGTCACTATTGTGACAAAACAAGTCTGGCACAGTCTGGCAATTCTAGTATTGTATCCCATTGTTATACTAAGAAGGATAATATCCACAATGGTAAATTATAGCAAGGAAACTATGCATCATCTTCACGACAGAATGAAGACAAAAATGAGTGTCTGTTTGTTATGCAGCATATAATGAATGTTGTTACAAAAAAGGGGATATATGATGATACATCTAATCATATGAGCAATCATGCTAAATGGTTTGGAGAGACACATGACTTACAAAATCTAGGTTATGTGTAGATGGGTGATTATTCATGCCACCCAATTTTACACATTGGAAAGGTTCCCATATCCTTGCATGATGGCCAAACTAAAGCAAGGGTTGCAAGTTGGCCAGACTAAAGCAAGGGTTGCAAGTTCGATTTAATGCAAAGGTTGTTTTGTACAAGACTTTAATGATAAGTATGGGTTGGTCATAAAACAAAGTAGAGTTGGCCACATGTTCACTTTAGATATTGGAATTCCTACAATAAATGCTGCTATGTATGCTAAAAGAAAAGGAGTGGCTAACATTGAAATATGGCATAAACGTATTGGACATGCAAATGTGCAAAGGCTAAAATCAATGTAGTCCAAAGGATTGGTTATAGGGTTGCTTGCTTTTAAAGTTGCAAAATTTCATAAATTATGTGAAGCATGCCAATTTGATAAGTAGGCAAGACAACCCTTTTCGCATGATAGAGATGTAAGCAGAAATATACTTGATGTTGTGCATAAAGATGTTTGAGGCCTATACAAAATGTACCTCTTGGTGGGAGCAAATACTTTGTCATGTTTATTGTTGACTGCTCAAGGAAGTTGTGGGTATATTTCATGAAGGAAAAGAGTGATGTATTTGAGCATTTCAAATCTTTCAAGGCTATTGTTGAAACAAAAATAGGCTTGAAAGTTAAGTGCTTGAGATCAAATGGAGAGGGAGAGTATTTCTCTAATGAGTTAAGTGCCTTCTTGAGATCTAATGGGATAAAGAGATAGTTTACTTATAGGTATACCCCATAACAAAATAGGGTTGCAGAAAGAAAAAATAAGCATATTCATGGGCATTGATATGGTTTAAAAAAATATACCAAAATATTTTTGGTTTGAAGCTATTTGTACTGCTATCTATATTATGAACAAAACTCCCACAGTTGTTGCAGTTCATGGGATGACCCCCAAAGAGTGCTTTATAGGCAAAAAGCCTAATGTGTCACACTTGAAAGTGTTTGGTTGTAATACATATGTTCATGTGCTTGATGAGTTGTGAAAGAAGCTTGATCCAAAGGCTAAAAAATGTATGTTTTATCAAATACTCTTTAGAGCAGAAAGGGTATTTTTTTTATATCCTTGTCACAGGTGAGTTTAGAGTGCGCAAGGATGTTATTTTTTATGAGATGAGCAGTTAGTATACATCCATTGGTGATGCATTAGATGATGATCATGATCATGATAGTTATATGGAAAAAAAAAACCCAAGAATTATGGCCTTAGTGGACCAAAAATATCATTTGGCACTACATCTACAGTTAGCCCTTGGTCCGAGAGACTAAGTAGCCCCACATCTTCAGGTGGATCTACAAGTGTTGCAGGTAAAGACAAAGGAAAGAAGAAAGAGTTGGATGGTAATGATGCACCTACTATTCATTTGGGATTTGATGGAGATTCTAGTAGTTCAAAGAGTTTGGATGATGAGCTTGGTATTCCTTTCATTAGGATACTAGGTGTACAAAGAGTACATGGTAATGTAAAGGCTCCATGAATGGATCCAATGGTACACATGTCTAGCAGGGTTAGGTACCCTGTTAAAAGATTTGGTTTCAAAGGTTATGCAGCTTACCATTATGCTTATATGGTAAAGGTAGTTGAGGATGTTGAGCCCACTTGTTTTGAGGATGTTGTTCATCATGCTCGTTGGGATACGACAATGTATGAGGAGATGGCTGCATTAGAAGCCAATAAGACTTGGGATTTGGTACCCTTGCATAAGGGAAAGAAAGCTATTGGCTGTAAGTGGATTTACAAAATCAAGCATAATGCAAACGGTTCGATAAGTAGGTATAAGGCTATGTTGGTCTCAAAAGGCTACTCTCAAACATATGGAATAGATTATGAAGAGACATTCAGTCCAATCGCTATGATGGAAATTTTTAGATGTGTGATTGCTTTGGCAGTAGCCAAAGGTTGGAGTTTACAGCAAATGGATATCAAGAATTCCTTCTTACATGATGAATTACAAGAAGAGGTATATATAGAGTAGCCAATAGGTTATGAGGATTTAGAGCATCTCACATATGTATGCAGGTTAAAGAAGGCACTCTATGGGCTAAAGCGAGTACCTAAAGCATGGTCTGACAAGATCAGAGAGTATCTTGTCAATATTGGCTTTTATATTTCTAATGCTAATCACTCATTTCATGTGAAAAAGGAAAATGCAGGTTTGATCATCGTAGTCATCTATGTGGATGACTTGATTATTATAGGTGACAATGACAATGGGATTGCTAAAGTTAAGGATTTTTTGAAAAAGAAGTTTGAGATGAAGGATTTGGATGAGCTAAGGTACTTTCTTGGTATTGAGGTGATCACATGTGATGATGGTATGCGGCTATCCCTAAGGCAATATGGCTTGGATATGTTATCCAAGTATGGTATGATAGCATGTAAGCCGCTTTCAATCTTGTAGGAGCAAAATGTGAGGTTTGGGGATGAGATAGAAGACCCTACTATGTTCAAGAGAATAGTAGGAAGTTTGATTTACATGACTATCACAAGGCCAAACTTGAACTATGTTATTAGTCTTGTCAATCAGTTTATGTGGATGCTTAGAAAGCCTCATTTGGATGCAGTTAGACGCTTATTGAGGTATGTGAAGTTCACTTTATGTTATGGACTTTTTTATGAGGTGGGTAAGGATGTACATGTGTTTGGATACACACATGCAGATTGGGTTGGTAGTATGTAAGATAGAAGATCTACCAGTAGATTCACGTTTTCCATTGGTAGTGCAGCAATTACATGGAGCAGCAAAAAGTAACATACGGTTGCTTTATCAAGCACAGAGGCTAAGTATAAAGGTGCTGCTACGGAAACATGTGAGGTAGTATAGTTACAAAAGTTATTGGGTGATTTGGATGTGTAGGGAGATGGTCTAGTTGTCATTCACTGTGACAACATGGGCAACATACAGCTAGCTAGGAACCCAGTGTTCCGTGCTAGGACAAAACACATTGAGGTGCACTATCACTTTGTGAGAGAGAAGGTACTTGTAGGAGAGACTAACTTGGTATATGTCAACACACAAGCTTAGATAGTTGACATTTTCACAAAGACATTGGGTATAGAGAAGCTTCGAAAGTTTCAAAGCTTACTCGGAGAGTTATAGAGGTATAGTTGAGCTCGAGGGGAGTGTTGAGATGGCAAGCTTAACACATGCAGACATTGATGATGGGTTGCTTGGCTAGATGGATCTGCACGTCTACACTTAGCACATCAATGGTCATTATGATTCTCACATGGCCATTGACTTATCACTTATTATATTTAATTAATTGCACCTACCTACAATTGGCACAGTTATAGTGCCAGTCGATTAGTATAGTCAATTATGCACAGTTTGACTTAAGAGGCCACTTTTCTTTCTTTTGTATCTTATCTATACTTTGTGTACATTGTATTGTGTGTGGAAAAAGAAGAAAAAAACCAGCAAGAAAAAGTTTTGGCCTCCATCTTTCTTCTTGTGTTCTTGAGTGAGCTTTTCTTATGCGTATAGTGTGTGTTTAGTGTAGTAGCTCAAGCAAGTCCCCCCACCACGCGATTCTTGACAAGAAATCTATGAAATAGTCATTCAAATGCAACTAAAGGCTAGTCCTTCTTATGTTGCTACTCATATTAAGAGAGAGAGGAGGAGGGAGAGGCCTTAGCCCCTCTCTTTGTGGTTGTTGTCTTTCTCTTTTTACAATTGTTGTAGGAGCTGCATGGTAACCAATATCATGTTGCTTAGAACAAGTTTTATGTTGTCTATATCTTTTTTGCTTTTGAGTCCATAAATCAAATCATTAGGCAAACACACACAAAGTTGTTGCTAATTTACTTATAGTATTTTTTTGTGATACCAAGTGTAAGGTGCCTACCTATAGCAACCTTGATGGGATGTTTTAGTAGTCTATTAAGAGATGTGTCTAGATAGCACCATTTAATACTCCCATGGAATAAATTGACTTTATTATCTAGGGTCACTTGAGTCTACCTTGTAGAAGGCATTTCCTTCATTCCTATGAGGAGTGACCTCTAGTCTCTAATGGACTTCTAGGTCTCTTATCAAATTTCCAACATCGAACAAGGGCAGTTGCTTATGTCAACATCCAAGCAAAAAGCAAACTAGTGCTGCAATTGACTCATTGTGACAGTGAGAAATGAGGGAGATTTGGATGTGTTAATCCCTCTATCCATAGGGTAAAGTCACACACCAGCCTCCTAAAATGGCATTTAGTCAAGGTTCTAAGACAATGCTCTATGACAGTCAATGTTTCAGCCCTTTTTTGAATTCCCAATCTAGCATTCCATTGGAAAAACTTGCAACTTGAAGCCTATTCAGAAGATCATTGACTCTAGGGATAGGATAGTAGTTTTCGACTATGATTTTGTTAAGAGTCCTACTGTTGATACACATACAACAAGTTTTGTTATTTTTCTTGAGTAACAAAATAGGAGATCCAAAGGGTGAATTGCTAGGTCATACAAGCCTTCAATTCATTAGTGCTTCTACTTGGTTTTGGATCTCTTTTTGCTCTAAAAGATTATATTAATAAGGGGCTTTGCAAGGTGGGTGACTTCTTGGAATTAAGCCTATCTTGTGATACTTAAGTCTAGACAATGGCAACAAGGTGGTAGACCATTCACAAAACAATAAAAAGATTTACTAGAGGAATTTTGTTGTGCCGTTATGATTTGTGATTCCTTAGCTTGAATTCCATTAATTAACCTTAAAGAAGTGTTAGATCCCTTCCTTATTAGACATTTCTCTTGAATATGACTAAGTAAGGATAAATTTATTTTTTATTAGTACCATGCAAAGTGATACTTTGATTGTTATGTTTTATCTGTATGGTATGTGTATATATGTAATAAAATCATTGGATTGCAAGGGTGTAGTAATCAGGTTTTACTTTTCGACATGATACGAATATCTAAAAATGCAGCTTGCAGCTTTAATTCTATAATTTGAGCGTATAGTTTCTTTATAGTTTTTTAAATTTGAGGGTATACTCTTTATCGATTTAGTTTCTTTACATCCTTTTGCGAAATGAAATCATGAGTATCACTATCATCATACAAGACAATCATTTTGTGACCTTGGACCATACAATCCATCTTAAGCAAGGAATAATACGAGAATACTCTTAGATTTTGATGCAATGAGTCAAGTAGTTCAAACTCAAGATCTTCTTCATTTTGACAACTCCTAAGAAGCTCACTTGTGTAGGTGTCTTTCTCCATGAGTTGGAAGAATTACATCAATATAGCAAATGATTGTGGAATCTCTAGTAAATAGATTAGGTCATGCAATTAGCCCAATCTTTACATCAGTAGATTCAAAAGATTTTACAGTGTCATTCTTCTTTCCTTGTGAAGTTTATATTTTTTTGCAAAGGCTTGATGTTAAAATTTCCTCCATGGTGAAATGTACAATTTGCAAAGCAATTAAAAATATTAGCAACACTAGATAAACTTGAAGAAAATTTATATTGAGTTTGATGTTACAAAACAATCTAGTATCTTTGCTTGACAAGTGTGGCAAAATCATTATAAGTGACATTCCACCATAATGATACTTTATTCACCATATGATGTGGTACATATTCAATCATTTATTGCTCCAAATACTTCATGAAAATAATCATCAAACAAAGTAATCCAAGATCAAACATGATGACCATCTTTAGTAATCAAAGATGTGAAATTGAAAAGTGCGTTGGCTGATTTTGGCCACCTTGTGTTGAGCTTGAATGTCAATAGTAGTATTGTCAATATTGTGGGAGAGAAGGAAAGAGTCTCACTTGTAGCTTTGTTGCTTGCACAATGGGGGAATACACACAGAGGTGGAGGCTGAAAAACAATTTTTCTCTTCTTAGTTGTGGAAGCCAAAAGAACTCTCATACAAAGAAATAGAAGAACCCTATATATGGGTCTCAAACCAAACTCAACTAACTAAGGTGGCATACTAACTGAGCCACGAACTAGAGTAGATAAGGATAGCTGTCATGTAGCTATTATTCATGGGCGGTGTACCAACCGCGTCTGCAACTGACAAGTTGGTGACATAAATACACAACGGTCACCCTGGCGTATCACGAGTGGAGCTCGATATCTCAACACTCCCCCTCAAGCTCAATCCCAATTCCTGCACACCAAGCAGGTCTCTGAACTTGCGCAGCTTCTCTGCGCCCAATGCCTTCGTGAATATGTCAGCTACCTGATCCTCTGTGCTGACATAAACTAGATCAATAAGACCTAGTAAAACCCTCTCTCGCACATAGTAATAATGCACCTCAATGTGCTTTGTTCTAACATGATAGACTGGGTTATTTGCCAAGTGTATACTACTCATGTTGTCACAATAAATGACAACTGGCCCATCTGTAGACTGATGCATATCATAAAGTAGCTTATGCAACCAAGCTACCTCACATGCAGCCATTGCTGCACCCCTGTACTCAGCCTCTGTGCTCGACAAGGCAACTGTAGGCTGTTTCTTGCTGCTCCAAGTGATTGCAGCACTCCCAAAAGAGAACACATATCCATTGGTAGATCGTCTATCAGAAATGCTACCAGCCCAATCAGCATCAGTGTATCCATGCAAGTGTATCTGAACCCCAGTCTCATAAAATAGTCCATACTGCAATGTGGACTTCACATACCTGAGTATGCGTCTAGCCGCATCTAAATGCGGTTTCCTTGGAGCCTGCATAAACTGACTTAGCAATCCAACAGCATAGCTCAAATCTAGCCTGGTAATAGTCATATAAATCAAACTTCCTACTATGCGTCTGTACATAGTAGGGTCTTCTAGAAGCTCACCTGCATCTGTGCTCAGCTTCACATTCTGCTCCAAAGGAACTGAAATAGGCTTACAGCCTGTCATCCCATATTTGGACAGCATGTCCAATCCATACTGCCTCTGCAAGAGCTGTATCCCACTTGGTGATCTAATCACCTCAATGCCCAAGAAATAACGCAGCTCTCCCAAATCCTTCATCTCAAACTTTTGCTTCAATAGCATTTTCACATGAAGGATATCTTCATCACTGTCACCTGTCATAATCAAATCATCAACATAAATGACAAGCAGCATAATACCTTTCTCTATTTTTCTCACATAAAGTGAGAAATCTGCCTTGGAAATCTGAAAGCCAATAGTGACAAGATATTGTCCTATCTTGTCAGACCATGCTCTAGGTGCTTGCTTCAAGCTATACAAGGCTTTCTTCAACCTGCAAACAAACTCAGGATGAACAGCATGCACATAACCTAGTGGCTGCTCCATATATACCTCTTCTTGCAAATCACCATGCAAGAAGGCATTCTTTACATCCATCTGATGTAAAGACCATTCCTTTGATGCAGCCATAGCAATGACTGCTCTTACGGTTACCATCCTTGCAATCGGACTGAATGTTTCTTCATAATCAATGCCATATGTTTGTGCATACCCCTTGACTACTAATCTTGCCTTGTATCTATTCACAGAACCATCTGCATTGTGCTTCACCTTATAAACCCACTTACAGCCAATTGCATTCTTACCTTTAGGCAAAGGTACCAACTCCCATGTAGCATTTGCTTCCAAGGCATCCATTTCTTCATCCATGGCTTTCTCCCATTTTTCTTTTCCCATGGCTTGCTCAAAAGAAGTGGGTTCTGGTTCCTGTATCACTTTGACCATATATGCATAGTGAATGGCTGTAAATCCATCATATTTCAGCCTATCCACAGGATACCTAGCTCTCGTAGACCTGCGCAAAATAGGTTCACTCCCAGGTGCTCTCAAAACATCCCTGGTCTTCCTTACTCCAGGTGTAACAATAGAAGGAATACCCAACTCATCATCAATGCTATGTTCTGAGCCACTGGATTCACCATCCACATAAGAGTGACCTGCATTCACATCAAACATGGGCTGATCTATCTTCTCTTTTCCTTTTCGTGATACCTGCATACCACTATCTGCATTGCTTTGAGAAGATTCTCCTGACCTCAATCTGCCTGTCCATGGCGAAGAATGTGAACCACTACTAGAGGACGCTCCAGGTCCACTAATATTTTGTGACTGCTGCTGTGAATTCTATGCAACATTACCATTTTGTGCATCTACATCATCAATCACATTTACTGGTTTATACCAGCTACTCATCTCATAAAAAACAACATCTCTGCTCACTGTAAACTTACGAGTAGAAGGGTTATAGCATCTATACCCTTTTTGCTGTAGAGAGTAACCAATAAAGATGCACTTCTCAACTTTTGGATCCAACTTGGATCTCAACTCATCTGGCACATGTACATAGGCAATGCAGCCAAAAATTTTCAAATGAGAAATATCTGGTTTCCTACCAGTATACCTCTCCTCTGGAGTCATGCCATGTATTGCTGCAGTGGGAGTCATGTTCATTATGTAGACTGCTGTAGCAACTGCCTCAGCCCAATAAAAATCTGGCAAGTCTTTTTCATTGAGCATGGCACGAGATACCTCTCCAATATGCCTGTTTTTTCTTTCTGCAATTCCATTTTGCTGTGGGGTATGACTGCATGAATATTGCTGCTTTATGCCATGCTCCTGCAGGAACCTTGCAAACTCATTTGAGAGGTACTCTCCCCCTCCATCTGACCTTAGGCATTTTATCTGCAGACCTGTTTCTTTTTCAACCATAGCTTTAAGAGTTTTGAAATGCCCAAAAACTTCACTTTTCTTTTTCATAAAATACACCCAAACTTTTCTGCTATAGTCATCAATAAAAGTGACAAAATAATGACAGCCTCCAAGAGATACAGCTTTAGTAGTCCACACATCAGAGTGCATTAATTCCAATGGCTTCTTATTCTCTTGAACATGTCTAGGAAATGGTTTCCTTGCCTGTTTTCCAAACTGACAGGCTTCACATACCTTATGCATTTCTGCAACCTTGAATTTAGGCAATCCTGCAACAATATTTTAGGCCTGCATTGATTTAAGTCGTTGTACATTAACATGACCAATGCGTTTATGCCAGATATCAATATCTGCAACTACACCGGTCCCATGTGCAAACATTGCTATACTCAATTCAGACATGTCTGCATCCAACGTAAACATTATGCCCTTCTTCTTTCCTTTTGCTATCAAGCGACCTTTATTTTTCATATCCTCAACAAAGCATCCATGAGGATTAAATCTGACCTGCAAGCCCTGCTCAACCATTTGACCAACAGAAACCAGATTCTTAGTGATATTCGGGACATGAAATACATCGGACAGGTATTTCTTTTTCCCATCCTGCATAGACAAAGGAATTTTTCCAATCTGCACAATAGGATGTGCAGTATCATCACCAGTCTCCACAAATCCTGGTTTTTCCATTTTCCTTGCATCCTCCATCCATTCTGCATGACTTGTCATGTGGTTTGATGCACCTGAGTCAACATACCATACATTGTTGCTTTCTTCTGCACTTGTCACAGAATTGTTCATATGCTGCACCATGAACAAATGCTCATTTCTATCATCACCCTGTCTACTAGAAGATGCATAATTCCCTTGTTGCAGTTTTCCATTCATGATGTCATTCTGCTTTTTATAGCAGTCTTTAGCCATATGACCCATTTTACCACAATAGTAGCATTCAACATTACTGTTTGCATTTTGGCCTCGTTGCCATCCACCACGACATCTTTGGCTCCCCCTGCCTCTAGAGTTACCACGTCCTCCTCCATAGGACTGGTTTTCTTGAGTTTGCTGCATATTCTGATTTCTACCACGGCCTCCAAAATGGCCTCCTCTACCTCTGCCTCTACCTCTTCCAGCATTTGAGTAGAAGACAGCTTCTTTTGAAGTTCCTCCTAAAGAAGATGCACCACCATTTCTCTGCTCCTCAAAAATTAGAAGAGCAATCAACTCCTCAAAATCAAGAAATCTTTCACGAACTGAAATGGATGTCCGAAACTATGCATAATCCTTTCCTAGACCATTCAAGGTCACAGAAACTAAATCATCATCTTCCACTGGCGACCCAATGGAAGCAAGTGCATCTGCAATCTTCTTCACCTTCATGTGGTAGTCATTGATGCTCATACTTTCTCTTTGCACATTATGCAACTCTTGCTTGAGCTGCATTTTCCTGGCTTGCGTATTTGTGCTATACATTTTTGACAAAGTATCCCATGCCTCCTTTGGCATGCCTGCATCCTGAATATGCACAATCATAGAGTCTGAAATACTGATAGACAGCCAGTACATAACTTTCCTGGCTCTCTCATGCCATGCTTTGAATGCCTGCATTTGCTGTTGATTGGGAACATCAGGAAGAACTGGTTCTTCTTCATTTCCTGCAACAAATTCCCAATATCCTTTTCCCATAAGGAAATTTGTCATTCTAAACTTCCATGCTTGGAAGTTGTTCTTGTCAAGCTTTTCAGTGACAATCTGTGAAAGAGAATCAGACGCCATTACAGAACACTGCAAAAAATTCTGTCACTGCAAAGAACACAGCTTCAGCCTCACAAGGGCAAATCTGCAAAACTGACGAAAGTGGTATTTGACCACACAGTCACTTCCTAGTGACGATTTTGCATATACAGGAACCAAGGATGATTCTGTAACTCCCAATGTCTCTGCACACGAGCATACGATGCAATATGTGTGGTAACTTTTCACCGACCTGTAGAACAGTGGTCGCACAGCATAAAACAGAGCTTTTTCTTGAGTGCGTGTTGATTTTTGATAAAGTATTCAGGACGCAAGCAGTGTTGATTTCCGGCTGTGTTGCCTGCAGAGATCTGCTCCCAAAATAGAAAATGAAAGCAACACTGCTCTTCTTACCAGAACACCGCGAGCTTAGCTTGCTTTCTTGAGCTCCTTACCACGAACAAGGCTTTGATACCATGTCAATATTGTGGGAGAGAAGGAAGGAGTCTCACTTGTAGCTTTATTGCTTGCACAATAGGGGAATACACACAGAGGTGGAGGCTGAAAAACAGTTTTCCTCTTCTTAGTTGTGGAAGCCAAAAGAACTCTCATACAAAGAAATAGAAGAACCCTATATATGGGTCTCAAACCAAACTCAACTAACTAAGGTGGCATACTAACTGAGCCACGAACTAGAGTAGATAAGGATAGCTGTCATGTAGCTATTATTCATGGGCGGTGTACCAACCGCGTCTGCAACTGACAAGTTGGTGACATAAATACACAACGTTCACCCTGGCGTATCACGAGTGGAGCTCGATATCTCAACAAGTATTTATCATAATAGAAATTTGATTAGTCATTCATAAGTCATTATCACGCAGTATTTTGAGTGTAGAGAGTTGCTCTTGAAGTTGGATACACTATTTGTCTTCTTGTTGTTGTAATTGCATGGCTAGAAGATCCAATCTTTGTTCCATGCTAGGCAATGGTGGTGGTGAGTTGAAGCCTTCAAGAAAAATCAATGAAGAAGATGTTGGATCTCCCATGGTTCATATTAGAGAGGTCAAGTCTATAGCTAGCCAAACCTTTAAGTTTTGAAGCTAAAGTCTTTCATATAAAAATAATAGGAAGGCTATAGCACAATGGAAAATACTCTAATACACTCCAAATTGTTGAAGTTGATTCTCCGATGACTTTGGAAACTCCATGTGCATTAATGGCCTATAAGAGCCTAATAGTCATTAAGTTTAAAACCTTAAGGGGCATATTGCTTTTACCCCCCCTTCAAATGAACCTATTGGCCTATATGTAATGTGCTTGAGCTCCCGAAGTTCAAAGCAAGTGAACTAGCGATAAGAGAAGGAAAGTATTCAAAAATAAAAGGTTTAAAACTTAAAAAATTAAAGCTTAATTATGTTAATTTTTCTCTTTTTCTACATTGTTAGCATCGTCAACCACACCATCATCTTTATCACTTTCGTCATATCTAATGCCTACATCAGCATTATTTGCTGCCACCATGCAAATTGAGAGGTCCTTTAGGACCCAAAGACCCATGCGGCCACCAATAGATTGAAAAGAACACGATGAAGAAGAAGAGTGGTCACCATGTAGACCAATCACTAGATGATATGTCCAAGGTGAAGAGATAAAAAGAAAGCTATAAAATAGCCTTTCAATTGCAATTGAATATATATATATATATATATATATATATATATATATATATATATATATATATATATATATATATATATATATATATATATATATATATATATATATATATATATATATATAATAGAGAGAGAGAGAGAGAGAGAGAGAGAGAGAGAGGGAGGGAGGGAGGGAGGGAGGGAGGGAGGGAGAACAAGAACAAGAACAAGAACAAGAAGAAAAGCAATTTTTATGTGGTAGGAACAATCCCAAGATGCCTTTAAGGCTAATCCCACAATTGTAAGTTGAGAGAGAGAGAGAGAGAGAGAGAGAGAGAGAGAGAGCTCAACCCCTCTCTTTGTAGTTGCTATTATTCTCTTTTGCAACCACTAAGCCTATTCCATTGTCATTTCCTCAATCTCCCCCTCTCTTACTTGGTATTGATTCCATTATTATTCCCACCCTCATTCATAGCTACCCTTACCACCTACTTTGAGTACCTATCTCCTCTCACTCAATGGAAGATAGCTACCCTTACCACCTACTTTGAGTATCTATCTCCTATCACTCAATGGAAGATAGCTATGAATGGGGGGGGAAATAATAATAGAATCAATACCAACTAAGATAGGGTGGAGATTGAGGAAATAACAATGGAAGAGGCCAAGTTGTTGCAAAAGAGAATAATAGCAACAACCACAAAGAGAGGGGTTGATGCCATCAATGCACATGGAGTTTCCAAAAGTCATTGTAGAATCAACTTCAACAATCAGAATCGTATTAGAGTATTTTCCATTGTCCTATAGCCTTCCTATTATTTTTATATGAAAGACTTTAGATTCAAAATGTAAAGGTTTGGCTAGCTCTACAGACTCAGGTCTCTCTAATATGAACCATGGGAGATCCAACATCTTCTTCATCGATGTTCCTTGAAGGCTTCAACTCAACACCACCATTGCCTAGCATGGAACAAAGGTTGGATCTTCTAGCCATGCAATTACAAGAAGAAGAAGACATTAGTGTATCCAACTTCAAGAGCAACTCTCTTCGCTCAAAATACTGCATGAATGAATGACTCTAATCAAATTGCTCTTATTGTAGATGCTACTATTGACATTCAAGCTCAACACAAGGCGGCCAAAATCAACCAACACACTTTTCAATTCCACATCTTTGATTATACTAAAGGTGGTCATCATGTTTTATCTTGGATTACTTTTTTTGATGATTATTTTCATGATGAAAAGTATTTGGAGCAATAAAGGATCAAATATGCATCACATCGTATGGTGTATAAGGTATCATTATGGTGGAATGTCATTTATAACGATGTTCGCACACTTTTCAAGCAAAGATGCTAGATTGTTTTGTACCTTCATAGTTCTAGCTACGAGCTTAATAACAACGGGACATTATTGCTTATTAGCAAGAATGAGATGTAGTTCCTGAGCACACCTATTGTTTTTGGAGTATTTTGCTTTAATTACATGTGATGGAAGAAGTGCTTGAAGACACCTATCAATGAAAATTCATGTCTAGCCTTAACAATACCGCTCTTTGATCCGAAGTGAATATGGTTAAGCCTAGTACTCTTAGTGAGGATATCTCCTTAGCCCAAGATGCCAAAAGGAAGAATATTTTATGAGTGGAAGCCACAAGCACAACATCAAACTCAAGATAACTTTTCTTCAAGTTTATCTAGTGTTGCTAATATTTTTAATTGCTTTGCAAATTGTACATTTCACCATGGAGAAAATTTTAACATCAAGCCTTTGCAAAAAAATATAAACTCTCCATAAGGAAAGAAGAATGACAATGTAAAACCTTTTGAATCTATTGATGTAAAGATTGGGCCAATTGCATGACCTAATCCATTTACTAGAGCTTCCACAATCATTTGCTATATCGATGTAATTCTTCCAACTCATGGAGGAAGACACCTACACAAGTGCATGACCTAATCCATTTACTAGAGCTTCCACAATCATTTGCTATATCGATGTAATTCTTCCAACTCATGGAGGAAGACACCTACACAAGTGAGCTTCTTAGGAGTTGTCAACTATGATGAAGATCCATATTTCATGCCTATTTTGAATGAGCAAGCTCTTAAATTTGAGCTACTTTACTCATTACATCAAAGTCTAAGAATATTCCCGTATTATTCATTGCTCAAGATGGATTGTATAGTCCATGGTCACAAAATGATTGTCATGCATGATGATAGTGATACTCATGATTTCATTTTGCAAAAGGATGTAAAGAAACTAAATCGATAAAAAATATACTCTCAAATTTAAAAAACTATAAAAAAACTTATAGAAACTATACGCTCAAATTATAGAATTAAAGCTGCATTTCTAGATATTTGTATCATGTCGAAAAGCAAAACCTCATTTCTACACCCTTGCAATCCAATGATTTTATTACAGATATACACATACCATACAGATAAAACATAGCGATCAAAGCATCTCTTTGCATGGTACTAATGAAAAATAATTTTATCCTTGCTTAGTCATATTCAAGAGAAATGTTCAATAAGGAAGGGATCTAACACTTCTTTAAGGTTAATTAATGGATTTCAAGCTAAGGAATCACACATCATAATGACACAACAAAATTCCTATAGTAAATCTTTTTATTGTTTTGTGAATGGTCTGCCACCTAGTTGCCATTGTCTAGACTTAAGTGTCACAAGATAGACTTAATTCCAAGAAGTCACCCACCTTGCAAAGCCCCTTACTAATATAATCTATTAGAGCAAATAGATATCCAAAACCAAGTAGAATAACTAATCCTTTGAGGGCTTGTATGACCTAGCAATTCACCCTTTGGAGCTCCTATTTTGTTACTTAAGAAAAATAATAAAACTTATTGTATGTGTATCAACTATAGGACTCTTAACAAAATCACAGTCAAAAACTATTATCCTATCCCTAGAGTCAATGACCTTCTAAATAGGCTTCAGGTTGCAAGTTGACCTAGTAATATTGACCTTAAGTCTAGCTATCATCAAGTCTATTTACTTCCTCTCAATATCTATAAAGTTGCTTTTTGAATTCAATTTGGTCAATATGAATTCTTAGTTATGCCTTTTGTTTTGTCCAACACCCAGCTACTTTCATGCACACGATGAATCACATCTTTTTGAAATTCCAACACTATGTGATTGTTTTCTTTGATGATGTCTCATTTTTTAGTAAGAATGAAGAGGAACATGAAGAACACTTATCTTTGGTATTTTATTTTCAAGAAAAACCCAATTGTATGTAAAACTTGAAAAAGCAACTTCTTTCATTCTAAAATTGAGTATCTAGCTCACATAACCTTAGGGAAAGGATTTAAAGTTGACCATAAGAAAGGATAATCAATTTCTAACTGTCTTAAATCTAAAAATGTCCATGAAAGTCAATATTTTCTAGGTTTGACTAGTTTTTATCATAAGTTTGTTCACACAATTTTTTGAGTGCTTTATCTTTGATTGTGCTATCAAAGAAAGGAATGATTTTTTGTTGGGACAAAAGCCAATAGAAGTCTTTTGTTTTATTGAAGCATGCACTCACCCATGCACTTATTTCATAGCTTCTAGATTTTAATCATCCTTTTTTCTTAGCTATTACGTATGCAAGTGGTTCAGGTATTGGTGCTATCTAGATGCAAGATTCTCACCCAATTACATAATGAAGTTGTAAATTTAAGCCTTGTGAATTGAAGCATAATACATGTAAATCATCTTTTACCTTAAGCACAAATCTTCGATTGACACATTCGATGGGCTATGTTTATCAATGTTTTTGTGATTACTTCTACTTTGTTGGATTCTACGAAGGATATTTACCTGAATGATCCTTATTTTTGTGATCCTTGGTTTTGCATTTCAAATAACAATCGAGTTCTCATTGACAATTCTGCTTCTTCTCATAGTTTTCTTTGAGGTCCATTTCCCTCTTTGTTCTTCAAGTACATTAGCCTTCGTATATGGGCCATCAATGCATTCTCTCTGTGCTTTGTACCCTAGCAGTTGATTTCCATTGGCCTCATATAGATAGTGATGTTGCCAATTTTGTTTTGGAATGTCAAACTTGTTTACAGGTGAAAAGAAGCCATGGGAAACAAAATGGGTTGCTTATACCTCTTCCAAGTCCTAACCTACCTTGGGAAAAAATTTCGATGGACTTTATTATTAGGTTTACTTCTTGACAAAACAATATGATTTGGACTATTGTTGATCACTTTTATAGACAAACTTACTTTCTACCTTGCATAAAAACACTGACTACTTCTCAAGCTACTCATCTCTTTCTTGAGATAATTTTTGTTCATCATAGTCTACCTTATATCATCATTTTTAGTATTGATTCTCACTTTGGTGATAACCTTTCGGTCACCTTGTTTGTTAATTAAGGCAGTAATAGTGACTTCAATTTTGCATTTAATTCTTGATTTGTTGCATGTATACCCCTTCTCATATCTTGCATTTGAGGCACATACATTAATTTAGTTCAGTTTTCATACGACAATACGCTACGTGCTACTGCTAAAATGGTGTTGTTGAAATTATTTATGGTAGATGTATGTCCACATCTACATTTCATGTGTCTACTTGCATTAAAGGTGAAGACAATTTGGTACAAGACCAATCTACTATTTTTTGTGCAAGTTAAATAAATGATTGCTAAAGCCCAACAATCATACATGGCTCAAGAATAAGAAAATGTGACCTATGGAATTTAAAAAATTGTGATTTTGTATGCTTAAGACTTGAGAAAATGTAGATTAAAAAGTGTTGAGAAAAATGCAAATGTTAAACTTGTCCCTAGATTCCATGGATCATTCAAATTCACTATAAAGATAAATGATAATACCTTTAAACTTGACCCATCTTCACATTTAAATGTTCACAACACCTTTTCACATTAGTTGTATTTGACCTTTTAGAGGAACTCTAGTAGTTAATACTTTTTATGATCAACCTTATTTATTAGAAGAAAATATTGAAATTTTAGAACCAAAAGCAATCATTGACATTGGTAAGATGACCACCAGGAGTCAAATTACATATTTTAGAGGCTTAGCTAAATTTCAGGATCATGCTGTAGAAGAATCCCATTGGATGGAACTTACATTTTACACTCTTAGCATGCTTTATTCTCTAAGCATCTAGTCACAAGTGATTGATGATAGTTGCTTTCCTACCTTGGAGTATATTGCCAGGAGGCATTAGCTACTGAGATAATGCCCTTAAATGAATTTTCTTTGTGCATGAGAACACGTTCTCAAGGGAATGATGGCCTTAGATGATCTCCCTTGAGTGGAAAGTTGATAGAGATTTTTGTCTTTTCTAAGGGTGAAACTTGCTCTTATATACATGGGTGATTTTCACTAGTGAGTGATTTAGTGATATATAAATAAGCCATTATTAGCGTTTATGTATGTAAACAAGTTCTTGTTGACACTCTTTTTACTAGTTGGATGCCCTAGATTTATCCCTTAATTATTGATTTTTGACAATTGGGATTTAATAATTTATATCTCTAGTGTTGAAAAATGATATATTGATTCTCACATTAACTCTATTTGTTATTGGAGTCAAGTGTTGGTAGAGGTAGGCGATGGCTATCAACTGTTTGTTGATTTGTATTTTTGAGGCACATCGGCATTGACATTGTTAGAGTTTGATTATATATTTGATTCATGAATATTCAAAGCCTTAGAGTTTGATTATATATTTGATTTGTGAATATTTAAAGCCTTAGTTCAATTGGACAAGCTTAATTAGTAAAAAAACTCGTTCCATTTTTATAAAAAGGGCTATTTTTGGGCAAGAGCAAATCTAATAAACTAAATGCATGTATTGAGAAGAGCCCTCTAAATGCATGGGGGAAGATTGTATCCAATTTTGTGTTGTGCACTCTCATGCTTTCATGCCTTTATGCTTTGTTTGTGTTTTCTTCTCAAATTTATGAATTGAAGTATTAGGCTATGGTGAGAGCATTTAACAATAATCCACTACTAGGTGCCTTAGATAAATCAATAATTGGTGATGCTATAAAAATAATTCCATCAATGTGCGTTTAAAAAAACAATCTTGATACACTAAAAAATAAAAATGAATAAAGTATAATTCAAATAGGCTGAATGCTCAACTTGATAAACATAGACTTTATTTGTCTTTACACATTAATTGAATCTAAAACAAATAAAAGTGTGAGAATTAGTAAAAAGCATTAAGGGATACTTGATGGGCACTTGAGTATGAAAAAGAGTGTCGATAAGAACTCTTAAGACATAGAAATGCTAGTATTGGCTAATGATGCAATCATCCCATCCCTCTAGTAATAGAACTAGTACCTCCTAGTAGCAACTCACACATTAACAAACATTGATATCCTCAAGTGCTAGCACAAGTGGACTTAGAAGTTGATTTGAGACATCATGTTGATATTAAAATGACGTGCTCTGTGCCTTGCGCATGACACTTTGCATCAAGATAGGGCTAGTGGGGCCACAAAGGACGTGGGCATCGCGTTTGCACCACATAGAGCCAGAGGAAGTTGGGGGAGGGGGTCCTCTCCATGCACCATGTGCCCCCCCTCCAAAACCATCTATTGATAATTATAGAAGATTACAGTGGTGAATCATTCGTAAGTAGTCAGTTTAGGTCTGTTAGGGTTGTAGGCTATGTAACACCCATTGCCAGGACACAAAAGCACTATTGGCAACACCTTATTGATTACCATTTTTATTGCATCAAAGTACCCAAAAAAGAAGCTAGGAGGCATGGTAGAGAGTTATTAGAGCTTTATAATAATGCATGCCCATCAATATTTAATATCCTCTACTAGAAATAAAATGGAGAATATTCCTGGTAGAGGCATTTCTTATATTTTAATGGTCTTGCTTGATGGATTGCATGATGATTCTTTGTTTTCCCTTGCTCCCTTGTTCTCAAGATAGGGGACAGATTTCTATCACTTTCATGATGCATCTTAGTTGGCCCACATCTTAACCCTTAAGTTTGTATTGATTCCATGTAAGTTGGGTTTGGGGAGTTACATGGTTGTGAAAATCTAGGACCTTGGTGAGAATTCCATATAGATAGCAAGCCATGTTGAAAACCTTTATGGAATGATAGATAGGCAAAGGAACCATTCTTGACCAAGGGGTTGCCCTTCAGTTTCCTGTTGACAAGTGTAAAAGTCCTCATTCTCTTTTTCCACCGAAGAACACGAGGGGAGACAGGCCCAACCTTAGGTTGTAAATCTAAAGGACGTACTTTGGGATGGCATCAGGCAAGGCATCAGTGGAGCTGCAATCATTTGTCTTGCGATCGCATGCTCTTAGGCTCTACCGCTCTGCGCTCCGAACGGCCAGGAGGGCGCCTCAGCATTCTAGAGGTGAGGCTCTTGTACGGTTTTTGAAGCGAGCACGAATGTCCGTTCACAGTGTCTTCATTCGAAAAGCTACTGCGTGGGAGCAGGAGAGCTCTGCAGAGCAATGCGGGATGAAATGGAACGCAATCGTGGTACCACTGATCCTGCTGCAATCCGTTTTCTAATCAGCGAGGGTATGCAGAGGCTCAAAGAATTGAAAGCCATGCTAGGAAATCAAGGTTATGATTTGAAGGTCAGGCTCCCCGGACCCATACTTTTTAGCAAGCTTTTTGTCAGGGATTTGGACTTTAACCAAATTTGATGCATTATTTGTTCGAAACTTAATGAACATTCCCTGGGCCATTTGAATCAAAGCTGATACTTGCAAATATGATTAGACTTGCGTCGCATAGATTATTTTAAATGTTAACAAGCTTGCTTCGTGGCCATGTGGAAACAAGACGTGCTAGGGAATACAATGGACTCTTTGATACCATGTTTGTCTGAAATCTTGGCAGCAGAGAGTGTCGGCAGGTGCTGACAGTGTGCAGGTTCATCTATATTGAAGTGTGTGTTGAGCCACCAAAATTAAGGCATGCATTGACACAGAATCATCATGCATTAATGCCTAGTTTTACTCCTTGAATAATAGCCCCAAAAGGAGTTATTTATGAAAAAGGCAAATACTTTTGGCAATAGGACAAATGCCCAGAATGCCCCTATAAAAGGACATGTTGTGGGATAAGCTTGTGGCCATCTAGTCTTGTCCTTGATTCCTGCTTTTTGAGCCATTGACACTCTCCTCACTCCTCAACTTGCTTATGTCTTCAAAGAAGCAGTGGCCAGCCTTTGAAGGAGGTGCTCCCAGCTGCTTCCCAACTTGCTGCCTTCATCATCAACCACCTGGTTTCGCCAGCTTGATTTGCTGCCGCCCAGCTGTCTCACACTATTGCAAGCCTTGGAGGAGTGTTGCCAGCTGCTGCCTCATCATCTTCATCATCTACTGCTACAATTTGAACAGTGAAGCTTGTGTTTTCCACACAAAGAGGGCAACTGACTGATGCCATCATCTTTGTTGCCATGTGCTACCTGTGTAACTGTGTTTTCAGCCAGACATCCTTGTACTTGCTAGCTTGAGTCATCCACAACATCTTGCTACTTGGAGGGCTGCATTGTGCTCCCTCCTTTGCTGCCCCTGACATCATTTCCACTAGTGGGTTGCTGCTGTCGTGTTTTGGGATTTCTCACAAAGTACGGCACACTCTTAGATATGTTCTTGGTGTCTCTAGTACCACTCTCAGCTCTCTTCATTTCAGGTCTTGGAGATGCAAGGTTTGAGGCTGCATTATATCATTCACATGTTGGGGATTGGAGCTCACAAAAGAGAAGACTAGTAGCTATGGTGGATGGAACTCCATGAGACAGAAAGCCAATAGCTTTCTTGCCTTTAGATAAATGTACCAACTCCCATGTGTTAGGGTTTCACATCTTGCACAATCTTAGTCATGTGTGTATAGTGATGAGCTACATAGCTATCATATGTCAATTGTTACATTAGCTTTCTTACTCTACTTTGACCTGTGTGGACCTAGATCACTACAAGGCGCTTTAGCATCCTCGTGTGCCTTTTGCACATCAGGTGTTTTAATAGATAGAATGCCAAACTCCTCACCTAAGCTATGATTAGAGCCATCTAAATCAACATTAACATGAGAGAAAGGTGATGATACATCTGTCATAATAGGAGAGTCCCCAACTTTCTCTTTATCTTTTCTTGTTATCTGTGATGTACTTGGTGGAGTAACTAGTGACCTGAATCTACCACTCCAAAGTCTATCAACAGAACCATGACTAGGAGACTCTTATGGTTCACTCAATGTTTGTGATAGTTGATATGTTTTCTATGTAGCCACACTCTCATGCTCATCAGTTCCAATTGCATTTTGCACATTACTATATAAACTACTCAGTTCATAAAAAACAACATCTTTGCTAACTCTCAGCTCACGTGTAACAGGGTTATAACATCTTTATCCCTTTTGCTCAAGAGAATATGCCATAAATATATATTTTCTTGCTTTGGGATCCAATTTATTGCCATAGCAACAAGAAACGTAAAAAATGTTTGGAAATGAAACGTTAGAAATGTGTTTTGTAAGTTTCTTTTAAGAGGGGGTAAAATAAGAAACACAAGTTTTTTATATAGGGATTTTTAATAGTTTAAACTAGGGAAAAAGTTTCTAAATCTCTATGGAACTCTCTTTTAAACAAAGAAAGGCCAATTGAGCTTGAACGATAATACATGAGAGTCAATTCAGAATAATATGTTACATATCTACGATTCATTATTGACTTGTTACTTATGCCAAACTTAGCTTTGGACAAGCTATACTATGGTTTAGAACTCAAACATTATGATTCATATATATCATACAAAGAAATTTGAAATAGACGTGTAATTAGCCTATGTACAATATGGCTTGAGTCAAGTTGCAACATTATGATTCTCATTTAAAAACAAACTGACAAAATGTCAAAATCCAGAAAGAATTGTAATATAACATAGATAACTCATAAACGATACTAAAGTCGTAATAATAATCAACTCTCAAGACAAGAATAGATACTAGATTGATAGAGTCCAATAACTAAACAAAATCCTAGAAAAGTCAGTCTCTCATTCAAAATCTTAAGCCCTCACGAGTTATTATTCATAATCATCATCATGCTTAACATTGCCCATCAGTTTTTGTTAAAAAAACCATGGTTTTGAGTTTCATGCCTTCCTCCCCTTCCCCCTCCCCCCCCGCCAAACACACACAGACGCACGTTTTTTACTGTCAGAAACGTTTTACTTCAAGAAACGTTTCGTAAGTTTCAAAAAGCTGAAAGAAATACATTTCTTTGCTGTTATGTTTATTGCACAACTCATAAGGAATATGCACATAAGCAATACATCCAAATTCTTTTAGATGGGACATATTTTTTTGCAAGTAAAATGTGACTGATTATATTACTCAAAAAGACTAATTACAACGGAATATTCATGCTCGATAGACTAGTTGGAGCTGATGCAAGGTCATAAATACATCATGTGTACAAGCCTCTCAAGGCAGTTTGGGAGGGATGGGGGCAAGAAGCCATGGGGGGGTGTATCACCATCTGGGGCTGCCTACTTGCATCATGAAAAACAGGTCCTGGCCACCCCAAGTGCACATGAAGTGAAAACGGAGCTCCTGATGAGCTCGAGACTTGCCCTGCACCTGGTCCCATCGGCCGTGGAGGGAGTGGATGATGGAGGTCCAGAGATTTGCCAAAGTCGCATGTACTGAAAGTCTCTCCCCGCCAAAAACCTCTTGACACCGTGCCTTCCAGATTGCCATCCAGTAAGACTCCCTATGATCTCCCATACCTCAGAGCGGTTTGCTGTGTGCTCCAGTACTTGGCGGATGGGTAAATTGTGGGGCTTAGTGTAAGGGATAGAATCCCAACCAGACCCTCGCTTTTCTCCTCTTGAGGTTTTCCACTCTTACAAAGCCTATAATGTTGCTGCCATAGTTGAGTCAATGCAATGCCTTCTTCCAAAGTTCCACTCATAGACACTACACTTTGACCTTCCATTTGAGTGATGGGAACTAGCTAGCTACTCTATAGGGCTGACCTTTCATTGCAAAATTATCTATCAAGGAAAAACAGTGACTACTTGGTTGTTCCATATGGGTGGCTCCAAAGGGAGATCTCGTGCTAGGCATTCTCCTAGTTCAGACTCCCAATCTACGAGGAAACTAGACTAGAAGAGGCTCTTAGCTAGCTAAGCATTGCCACATTGGGCAACACGTGGAGGCCCTCAATGAGCTAGGATTAATCTACGATCCATGGATAGTAATGCGGGAGATTTCCACAGGTTTCTCGAATTCTATAAGTTTTTACTACGTCGCAAAAATGAGTCGTGTTCTGCATCCCAATCTCATACAGAAGGTGATGCCATGGCTGACTGCTTGCTAGTAGAAAGCTCCCCATGAGATACATCCAAGGCTGGGTGCTAAACGGCGGAAAATGTGGCATGCTCCTCTCTACACGAGTTGCGCTGCCTCACACGACCAAAGGCAGTGTTTTGGAGTTTCTAGAGACTGCTGTGTGTAACGTTTACAACCTCCATTCTTCTACATCTGGGCTAACCAACTCCCCACCGCCAAGCCTCCATGTGCCAACAACCATAAGAGATACGATACCCTCCTCGGTCTCCAGCTGTCCCATAGGCGGCTCCAGAAAGTCCGCCGGAAAGCATCCGTGATGCTGTGCTCTGCCCAGTATTTGCTATGCGAAGGCGCCCAGTCCATGTCCTCCTGTATCAGTACGTGTTTGCCAATCTTGGCTATGTACTCTAAGAACCTCGGTGATTTCTTGGCGACCGCAGTGGCCATAACCACTCTCCAAGGTTCCACTCTAGCTCATCAAGTGGCCTGCTCTCCCATATCTAGAGGCGCCACTCCCGGAACTCCTCCCATAACAGATAAGGTCCCAGACGCCATGCCTTCCCTTGAAGGTCAATCATCCTCCTCCTCCTCCATGGAAGGACAACTATCCCCTCATCCTGCTGCTCTCTATCAAGGACTAGACACCCCCCTTCCTGCATGGTGAAGAAAGTCCCATGTGGGGCACCGGCCACTCTACCTGCCACATGTAGGGGGATACATGTTGTGATAATCTAGTGGCCCATACCTCACCAGGCTCTATCGGCTCCTGTATTGGGGGGTTAAGCCACTCCTAAGATATTGCTGCGTCAATCTCCCTTCTCCTCAACTCAACTTCTCTCTGACAACTTGATGCCTGTTGCAACACCTCCCGTTCCACCATCCTGTACACCTCCCACCATGTCCTAATGGTACGAGTAGGGCCGGCCTCCCAACCAGCCCACTGGATGTGGGGGCGCTCGCCAATCTGTATCCCATCCTGATCTCTAACCTGGGGGTTCCACATCACCGACTGGTAGTCTATCTCCTTTTGGAGTGACACCGCGGACTACTAGCTTGCCCAAAAGGGCCAGACTTTGATACTCTGGGTCTATGATCCCAAGGCCTTTCTTTGACCAATGTCGAATGATGGTCGCCCACGCCACCTTGGCTCGAGAGTCCCTGGAATCGTCTGACCCGGCCTAGAGAAAATTCCGCACTAGGCGGCGAAGCTAAACTACACAGGACGAGGAAAAGAACCAACACAAGGTGATGTACCAAGCTGTTGCTAGGAGGACCTGGTTAACCACTAGGGCTCGGCCCGCTAGGAGGGAAAGGCGAATAGTACTCCAGTAGGTTAGCTTCCGCCGAATAGAGCCAAGGACTGGAAGAAACTGCTGGGCAGGAGTGATGTGGAGTCCCACCTGGAGTCCTAGGTAACGGATGGTTTGTCCTTTGCACACCCATCTGAATCCCAAGTGGACGTCCCACTTCGTGCTAGAGTCCGGGTCCGTAAGGAAACCAACCGACTTTCGCCAGTTGCTTTTCGCTCCCGCTGCAGTGCAAAACACCTCAAGAGCTAGTCTCACTCTCTCTAGCATATCAGTTCATCGTCTAGGTAGAGTGCTGTATCATTTGTATACTCTGAGTCCAACAGCTTCGTCTTCTCTCTCACAAGAAGTCGGAGGCCACGTAAGCTGCTCACACATGACCTGAGGAAATGAGACATCGCCTGTGCAAAGAGTAGGTATAGATATGTGGCCAGAGGGCAGCCCTGCTTGACCGATCTCTCCAGCCGAAACTCCTTTCCCCGCCTGCCACCTATGAGAACCCTGTTGGTAGCTTATCTATAAAGTGCGGAGACCCCACGGATCCATGCCTAGGGGAAGCCCAACCTCACCATGGTGCCCTCTAAGAAGTCCCAGTCCACCCTGTCATAGGCTTTCTCGAAGTCTAAGAGTAGTACCGCCAATCCTTGACCGCTGTGTTGGGCCTACTTTGTCGCCTCAAAGAAGGTGAAGACACTGTCTAGGATGCTCCTATCTTGGACAAAGCCTGTCTGTGTGTCATGAATGATATCTGGAAGCACAGGGCGGAGTCACCTATCAATCATCTTGGCCAATGCCTTATAGGCCACTGATAACAGGGTGATCGGTCTCCACTAGGATAGCTCCAAACATTCTCCCCCTTTGGGGAGGAGACTAATAAGACTAGTCAATAGACTCCTTGGCATCCATCTTGAGCTGAAAATCTCCTGGAAAGCCATTAGTAGGGGGTCCTTCACCATCTCCCAGTGGTGGGTAGTAAACAAGGCCTTAAAAGGCCATCCTCTCTTGGGCATTTTTGCCCATCCTGTGCATGGAAGCCTCCTCTAGTTCCTTCTCTGTGAAGGGGTCTAGAAGGGAGTGTCCCATCTCCTTTGTGACGAGGGACGAGATGTGATCCCAGACCTATTGTCTGCATCGCTGTTCTTTGGCTGAGACTGTCTCCTGCTGGAAAAGGTGTATGTAGTAGTCAGTGGCAATCTCCATCACCTTCTTTGGGCTAGAGCGAATCCTCCCGCACTGATCTCGAATGCTGCGTATCTGCTCTCCTGAGGTGCGGGGCTGATGCACTTGGAAAAACTCCCTGCATATCGTGTCCCCCTTCCGCGCCCAAAAGGCTATTGAGGTGTGTAAGGAAAGCTCCGAGCACTCGTCCTCTAGACCGATGAGGGCAGCTCGTGCGTGCACCTCCTGTGCGTGGAGGATGGGGTCCCTTGGTGCCTCCTGTAGTAGTCTTTGCGTGGCTGCTAGGTCCCGCCGGAGTGCTCTCTCCTCCTCCCAGCTCTGTTGCCTGGCCTGTAGGGTTGCCTCCTGGCAGATATCGCTCGACTTGGCTAGAACCTTTGCAACGTCCTTTGCGATTCAGTCCCTCTTACCCCACTCCCTAGTTCAGAGTTGCTCGATCTGTCTCTTTACCTCCTCCCTCCTATAGATCGAGTTAGGGATCTGTTAGGATTGTGTGTCTAGGGGAGAGGCTGGGGCATCAAGTGTGAGGAGAACCGGGCAGTGATCAGACAAAGTGGTGTCAGCTAACTGCCCCACCTGGCCTCTGCAAGAGCATCCCCACTCTCCCATATAAAACGTGTCCAGCCGCTCCAACAAAACTCTGCCTAGCCGCCTGTATCCCCAAGAGAAGTCCAGTGACCTCTCCCTCATGTGGAAAGCTGGGTCTCTCCAAGCATCGCGTGCTCCTATTGCTAGTAGAAAGCCCTCCCATGCCACCTGCTCCTCCCTAGCCATGCCCTCGTAGTTTCTGCCTCTGCCTTGCTGGTCCTCTAAGGTCTCAAAGTTATTGAAGTCTCCTCCAACAATCCAGAAGTCCACCTTTGGGAGTCCTGCTATGATCTCCACCCAGAACTTGTTACGTGCCCTAACCTCAGTAGAGGCATAGACATTGAGTACTCCAAGACGCAAGTCCCCAATATCCAATCTGATCCATAGAACCCTCCCTGCCACAATCGTTCCGTGGTCTCGTAACAGAGGCGGTGAGGCTCAGGCCAATAGAGGTGCATATGCCTCCACTCCTGCCATGGGCACCGATGGCGTGCTCCCAGTAAGTGTTTCTACTACTAGAGGTATAATTGCCTTGCTGTTTTTTTCCATTTCTAATTTCAGCATTCTTTTGGAAGCAATTTTTAGAAATGTGGCCTTTTTGACTACAATGTCAATACTCCCTGCTATGATCAGAATTTTGTTGTCTATTAGAATCTGCAACTTGGCCTCTTTAACTCCCCCTTCCTTGAGACTGTTCACCTTTATTTTGTTGTGCATCATAACTTTGACCATGACCATCACCTCAACCTCTACTACGATCTCTATTTCCACTAGTAGAGTAAAACACTTATTTAGACTTGTTTTTGCTTTGAGAAGAGGAATCTAAGGCAAGGTTATTTTCCTCAAGTATCAATATAAAAATCAAGTTTGCAAAATTAAGGATATCATCCTTATAGACAGTCATTCCCTAGACAGTTGTACAGCAGAGGACACGTCAGCAGTCGCACAGTTTATTGTCTGCGCAGGCAGCATACAGGTGCCATGTGGCACAACAGGTACATGCGCCATTTTTTATGGGCAGTTGGACAGATTTTGCACTTATTGAGGTGTAGTCGACTGCATTTAACGACATGCTGTTGGTGATTGCTCTTTTCCTAGCTATAAATAGCCAGCCCCTGGTGCACACTTCTATTGTCATTCAGTGATTCAGATTCAGATCTTGAGATCTGTTGGCTGAGACAGACTGTGCCCAGGGTGATGGAGATCGAGGTCATCAAGTCGGAGACACACGCAGATATTTCCCCTATCCCTGTGTATTTCTGCATTCTTATATAGCATACTCCACTGCAGATTTTCTACGTCTACAGTGTCTCCTTCTCTCTCTCTCTCTCTCTCTCTCCGTGTTCACTCTCTCTCAGTCTTTGTCCTACGCTTCCGCATCGTTGCACTCTGATATGGTATCAGAGTGGTGAAGATGGACTGACTGAGGGTTGAACCTATCTGAAGAGGAGATTTCAGCACGACACAAGGCTGCGTTTCTAGGATTCGAGGGCGAGCGGGAGGGTTGTGCATCGGATCAAGGCTGAAGCGAGCGTGGGCGTGCGGGAAAGGAGTCCAATCGGTGAATTTGCTGCAGGTTATTGCTGTTCGAAGGGGAGGAAGGCTGCTTTTGAGGCCTTCCATTGCAGATTTTACTTTTTCATTGCCTCTGGCGGGTGAAGAAGGTTTGGGCAGCGGAGGAACCAGCCCTAGAAGGCTGCGTTTTCACAGTTAGAGAGGGCTGATTTTGTGTTTGTGCAGGTATTGCCGGTTAACATGTCTACAGAGACTGATTTGGAGTTTCAGGTGATCATGGACAACAGGAAGGTGCCTGTCCTACCGGCTCTTCCATTGGATCAAAAGCTTGATAGTGACAATTACCGCATTTGGCAGGTGATGATGTTGGCCATTTTGGAGTCTTATGATTTAGCGGAACTGGTGATGGAGGAGATTAATAGGCCCTCGGTGAGGGACGAGTCCAAACTCTCTTCTAATGCTCATGCGGAGTTGACCAAGGCTCAGTCTCATTGGGACAAATTGAATGCCAGGATTCGATCTTTTCTGTTTCTGTCTTGCACTACAGCCGTGATAGCTCACATCGAGCACTTGACGGTGACTCGAGATATATGACTGGAGCTTGATCTGACGTACAACCGGATGACCCTGATGAAGAGGGTTTCTTTGGAGGTGCAGATGCAGACCTTGTCCGTGAATAAGTCTTCTTCGCTTTGGGAACACATCAACAAGCTTCGGCAGCTTCAGATGCAGGTTCAAAATGCGGGGAAGCCTATTTCCTCCAAAGACATGGCGATCACTTTACTGTCCTAGTTGCCGCCACAATTCGGTACTTTTTATTCCGGTCTTATTGCATCAAGGCGGGAGTCAACTCTTCGGTGGGAAGAGTTGGTTCCTATGGTCTTGAACCAGGAGGAACAGTTGAAGGGACAGAATGCTTCCAAATCGGAGGCTTTGGTTGGTCAAGCCTCTCAGAAGAAGGGGAAGGACCAAAAGAAGAAGAAGGAGGATAACAAATCCAAGAAGGACAAGGAGAAGGAATGGACTTGCCATATTTGTGGTAAGACCGGTCACTGGAAGAAGGATTGCCCCGACAAAGACAAGGACACCAAGAAGAAGGACACGAAGGATTCTGGAGCGGTGGCTGCACCCTCATCAACTGCTTTTCTACACTTAGCAGTTATTGAGGGCTCTACATCAAAGACTTCTAATGCTGCGATGACAGCTTCCTAGGCTCGAGAGTGGATTGTGGACAGTGGTGCCTCACGGCACATGACTCCTTCTTCTGATGGTGTTGTCCATTTGCGACCTTCGCGTGGGTAGATTCTCATTGGAGACAGCTCTTCTGTGTCTATTGCTACGTGGGTGAGATGCAGCTTATTCCGGATGGATATGGTGGTACCCATACTTCCGAGGTGTTGCATGTGCCAGGCTTAGGGTATCATTTGCTTTTGGTCCATAAGATTTGTGCTCTTGGTCTCTTGGTGGAATTTGACAGTGATACTGTTCGTGTCCTTGATCGTGGATCGAGGAAGGTTCTCTTTGCAGGGTATGAGGAGGATGGCATCTACAAGTTGAAGTCTTCCCCAGCTCTTACCTCTCTTCTTCTTACGTCTCAGACACAGTCCGAGCTTTGGTATGCTCGGTTTGGCCACCTGAACTACGAGTACAGTACATTCGGAAGGCGTCGCGAGGGTCGTTTGTCCGAGGATTGCCGGACATAGTGGTGAGCCATCAGCCATGTGTCTCCCGCATTCGTGGGAAACTGCATAGGGATGCGATTCCCAACAAAGCTTCTAGGCGGTCTAGTTCACCCATGGAACTTGTATCTATGGATCTTTGTGGCCCAATGGGGACCGAGTCCCTAAAGGGGAGCTTGTACTTCATGTTGATCGTAGATGACTACAGCAGGATGACTTGGGCCTATTTCTTGACTTTGAAGTCGGAGGCTTTCTCTCACTCCAAGGATTGGCTTCTCTTTGAAGAGAACCGTTCTGGCCGGCGACTGAAGACCTTGCATTTAGACAAGGGAGGTGAATTTATGTCTAATGAGTTTGCTCGTTTTTATGCAGATAGGGGCATTCACCAGGAGTTTGCTAACACCAACACTCCCCAAGAGAATGGCATTTTGGAGCGGAAGAACGGAAGTGTGATTAAGATGGCACGCACCATGATGGAGCATCGACAGGACACTTGAGTTTTTGTGGGCCGAGGCAGTGGCTACGGCAGTTCACATCCTCAATCGATCTCCCACTTTGGGCGTTGACAGGATGACACCTTTTGAGGCTTACTTTGGGACTAAGCTTGATGTCTCTTATTTCAGGATCTTTGGGTGTGACGCTTATGTAGACATCCTGAAGACACAATGTGCCAAGTTCGAGGCGGCTTCCAGACGACAGGTTTTTGTTGGCTATAGCTCCCAATCCCAAGGTTATCGTCTGTTTGATCCCGTCAAGCAGGATGTCTACACGAGCCGAGATGTGCGGTTCGTGGAAGTTCTAGCCACAGAGGGGGGTGAGGAGCACCCGTCCTTGGAGATCCAAGGGAGAGTTGGGCTCCCGAGCCAGTTCCTTTGGAGCCAAAGCCTCTTGATGGAGATTCTTCTTCTGATTCAGAGTCTTCTTTTCCACTGGCCACTCCTGAAGAGCTTCCGTTAGTGGATGTATCTGAGTCTTCAGCAGATGGAGAGTGACAGGGAGAGGGTCGTCCTCCTCCTCGTTGGGCCCGTAACACACTTCGAGATTCAGGGATTAAGGGGGTTCCTGAGGAGTGGGAACCGCAGGATGGACCACGGAGGTCACGGAGGAACCATGCACATTCTTCGGAGCTTGTTTGCTTCAACTATTGTTTGCTGACCTGTGTTATGCAGGATCGTGAGCCCACTTCAGTGAAGGCGGCTTTGCAGTTTGATCATTGGTGGCAGGCCATGGAAGTCGAGTTGGAGGCTATTGAGAGGAATGGCACTTGGTCTCTTGTGTCTCGTCCCTCTCACAAGAAGGTGATTGGTGTCAAGTGGGTCTTCAAGACCAAGTACCTTAGCGATGGTTCTTTGGACAAGCACAAGGCTCACCTTGTTGCTAAAGGTTTTGCTCAGCGCACAGGCATTGATTTCAATGATACTTTTGCCCCTACTGCTCGTATGGCGACTATTCGAGTTGTCTTGCCTTGGCTGGCCATAGGAGATGGCCTGTCTATCAGCTGGATGTACAGTCGGCCTTTCTGAATGGTGACTTGCAGGAGGAGATCTATGTTGAGCAGCCTCCTAGCTTTGGATCCTCCGATGGGAATGTTTACAGGTTGAAGAAGGCCTTGTATGGCCTCAAGCAGGCTCTGTGTGCATGGAACAAGAAGATTGACTCATTTCTTCAAACGAAGTTGGGATATTGGTGCTCCAAGGCTGGTCCTCAGCTTTATGTATACACTTTCGAGGTTGGTCATGTGTTGTTTGTGTTGTATGTTAATGATTTGATTGTGACAGGGGATCATTCACAGAAGGTCCGAGAGACCAAGACAGCTTTACATTAGGCATTTGAGATGATGGATTTGGGGCTTTTTCATTTCTTCTTGGGTCACGAGATTTATGAGTCTCGGAGGGGGATTTTTATCTCTCAGCAGAGGTACATACAGGAGCTCTTGGTGACTTTTGAGAAGGAGACTTGTTGGCCCCTTACCACTCCTATGGATCCGAATTGGAAGGCCACTTCACACTCAGATTCTCCCGTGATGGATGCTTCCCGCTACCGTTAGTTGATTGGATCCTTGATTTGGCTTCTCAACACTCGTGTTGATCTTTGTTTTGCTGTGGGTCTTTTGGTAGGGTTCATGACTGAACCCGAATAGGTGCATTGGCAGGCTGCCCCAAGGATTCTTCGGTATTTGAGGGGGACTTTTGACTTAGGGATTTCTTATCCCGCAGGTACAGATGTTTCTGATCTGGTTCTTGCAGGTTGGAGTTGTCAGAAGTGGAGCAGCAGTGGAAGCATAAACATGTGCTGAAATAAACTGCTGAAACACAAGACAAAAAGAGAAAAGAAAAGAACACGATACAGATGAGAACTCAGATGTATGCACGGGAAATGGAATCCATATATCTGAACACGAGACAGTCGCATACAACAGTGAGTCACTGGCTGCGTGGGCACTGGCACTGGCTCCTCTCTCCACAGAGTCTGCAGATGGTGAAGATGATGATAATGACTAAGGAGGAGCCACTGAGTATATATAGACTGAAAAAGTGGGGAGCAATAATGCTGGTCGGACAGCATTAAAGCTGGCCGACTGGTGCATAAAATGCTCCACTGGCATAAAATGCCACACCAGAAAAAACCTAAAATACCTAATAAAAATGCCCAGCCCAGATCAAGCTCAGACTCACACATGAGCTGACAAATACTCTGCTAACACCCTCTCTCAGATCATGAGTGAGCTGATACAATACAATAGTACAATGAAAAGGGATCATAAACTATACAACAGAGAACCACCAAGTAGAACCATGGATACCCAAGCAGTGGGTGATCAAGCCACCACCAAGGTGCCTCGGAGAGAACCTGATGTCGATCGTACCAAACACCTGAAAATAGAGAAGATCATAGCATGTCTCTGTGTCCATCATCAATGTCTCGCAGTAGCATACAAGACCATCCTGTCAAAAATGCCTCTGAACATAGGTGACCATGGATTCCCCGCCTTCGGCCAGACCGCCAAAGTGTCCCCTCATGTGAGCTCCAGACGAAAGCCTCCCGCTCTCTGTCAGATAACCAGCTTAGCATGAACCTGGATGTCAATCCCAGCTCCAGGATTTGATTCCGCCAGACTGAAGTCGATGCGTCAGGGACGTCCCTCTCTGGAACCTGTGCACCTGTATAAAAATATAGATGAGGCGCGGTTGCCCCATCTGAACACCCGCTCACACTCCCTCTCTGGCACAAGAGAGTCGTGAGGGATGACCTCATCACCACCACTAGAAAGCAGCCGAGGAAGGGGCCACCAAGCCCTTCCCGCGATCCAAAGAAGAGGATCCCTTCTGCGCCTTGGACTTCACCTTGGTCGGAGGATCGGAGTCGGAGTCTGATGAAGGAGAGGACTCATTGGTAGAGTCAGCATCCCGCTTCGTCTTCTGCTCCTTCTTCCTAGAAGCCGCTAACTTCTTGCAGTCCTTCCGCAAATGTCCCTTCTTGCCACAGTGGTAACACTGGGCCTTCGACTTCTTCTTCCCGTCACCCCTCTCTGAAGCTACATAAGCCTCACCTCCATAATGTGCCGGAAGCCGCCCCTGTAATCTCAAGGATGTCGCATGGTTGTCCTCATCAAAATCTTTAGGAAGAAGAAAAGGACGGAGAGGTCGAGCAATAGCTCCACAGACGATGTACCATAGCCGCTTCTGCACAAACCAAGCTTTTATGACAGCACTCCATGTGAGAGAATCAGGTCCATGTAACTTATCATCAGTGGAAGTGCACGTAGGAGCCATATGGAGAGGATAAGAAGAGAAGTAGAGAAGAGATGGAATTTAGAGAGGAAACACAGCCAAAACACAAGCACAGACTACAGAAAATGAGAGTTCACATGCAATAGAACCCAAAATTTGATCAATAGAAGACAAAATCTGCTGCAGAAAGACAAAAAATCAGTCAAAAACTGCCAAAAACAGCAAAAACGGCCTGAAGTAACAGTCACCCAGCCACGAGAGATGCTGAATCAGCAAAACGCAGACTGTAAACTGGAGAAAAACAGGTAGAAAACTGTCGCCAGCAGCTGCAGATGAAAAACGCAGGCAGCAGAGGGTGCGGAGGCAGCAGGCGATGGCAAAACTGCAAAAAACGCAGGCTGAAAATAGCCCCAAAACAGGTCTCCTGGCTGCGACAGCAGTCGTCTGATCAGCAGGGGTACAAAACAGTCCTGAAATCAGCAAGAAAACACAGCAGAAACACAAATCCTGAAAACTGATACCATGTCAGAAGTGGAGCAGCAGTGGAAGCATAAACATGTGCTGAAATAAACTGTTGAAACACAAGACAAAAAGAGAAAAGAAAAGAACACGATACAGATGAGAACTCAGATGTATGCACGGGAAATGGAATCCATATATCTGAACACGAGACAGTCGCATACAACAGTGAGTCACTGGCTGCGTGGGCACTGGCACTGGCTCCTCTCTCCACAGAGTCTGCAGATGGTGAAGATGATGATAATGACTGAGGAGGAGCCACTGAGTATATATAGACTGAAAAAGTGGGGAGCAATAATGCTGGTCGGACAGCATTAAAGCTGGCCGACTGGTGCATAAAATGCTCCACTGGCATAAAATGCCACACCAGAAAAAACCTAAAATACCTAATAAAAATGCCCAGCCCAGATCAAGCTCAGACTCACACATGAGCTGACAAATACTCTGCTAATAGGAGTGACTCGGATTGGGCTGGCGATGTGGACCACCGACAGTCTACTACAAGCTACTGTTTTACCTTGGGTATAGGTGTTATCTCTTGGAGTAGCAAGAAGTAGTCCACGGTAGCCCTTTCTTCTACTGAGGCGGAATATTTGGCTGCGTCTTCCACCACATGTGAGGTTGTGTGGCTTCGGAGATTGTTGGAGGAGCTTGGCTGCCCCCAGACTTGTACTACTCTTCTCCGGTGCGACAATGAGAGTTGCATTGTCTTGGTGCGGAATCCTGTATTCCATGCCTGGACGAAGCACATTGAGATCCAATATCACTTCATTCGGGTGAAGCTTCTAGATGGGCCCATTGATGTGGATTACTACAAGACGGAGGATAATCTTGCAGACTTGTTCATGAAGGCGCTTCCCCAGGCTTTACTTCGTCAGCATTCGAGATCCCTCAGTCTTTTGACCCATCCAGGATCTGAGAGATGGTGCAGCATACAGGTGATACGTGGCACAACAGGTATAGGCGCCATTTTTTATGGGCAGTCGGACAGATTTTGCACTTATTGAGGTGCAGTCGGCTGTATTTAATGCAGCCGACCTGTTGTTGGTGATTGCTCTTTTCCTGGCTATAAATAGCCAGCCCTTGGTGCACACTTCTTTTGTCATTCAATGATTCAGATTCTGATCTTGAGATCTGTTGGCTGAGACACGGGTTGACGGAGATCAAGGTCATCAAGTCGGAGACACACGCAGATATTTCCTCTGCCCCCGTGTATTTCTACACTCTTGTACAGCATACTACACTGCAGATTTTCTGCGTTGACACTGTCTCCTTTCTCTCTATCTCTCTCTCTCTGTGTTCACTCTTTCTTAGTCTTTGTCCTACGCTTTTGCATCGCTGTACTTTGACACATCCCTCGTACTCATAGATGACTTGAAGCTCTTGTATTTATCTCCAAGTCCATCTAAGCATGCACTCACAACATTATCATCATCAACTAACATACTGATAGATCGAAGAGCTTCCATAATACTCTTGATCTTCAAGGTATAGTCATTAATAGACAGGTTCTCTCTTTGCATAGCATTTCGTGCATAAACTTCGGGTGCTATTGCCATGTCTCTTTCAATGTAATTCCAAATATCTTTGCCCTTCAAGAGATTTGTTATCATGAACTTCCATATAAATAATTTTTCATATCAAGCTTCTTATTGACAATTTTGATTGAACTGGTTAGACTTTTTGACAAAATAAACAACCTTGTAAAAAATTACAATCTACAAGCAAGCTAATACCAGGTACACCATAACTAAACACATAGCCTTTTTCATTGACTGCGCAACAATAATCGCAATTTGCAATTTGTATGCAAATGCCTTATATGTCTGCAACCTAGTAAACACCTGAAACCTTATAGATTTGAAATCTGCAACTTGTATACCTGTAAATGGCTGACACAATAGAAACTATAAGTGCAAGCAAGAACATGAGAATGACAATACTTTGAACTTAACCAACTTGATCAATTATCACCATGAAAAATTACAAGAGAGAGAGAGAGAGAGAGAGAGAGAGAGAGAGAGAGAGAGGAGGCGACACCACGTTGAGAGGGGAATCAGCCCCTCCTTCTTTTAAGGAATTTATTGAAACAAAACCACGGGCACCAAGTACCGAGCCATGTACAAAAGGGCTGATTTGTTGCAGTTCTAAAAACTAGGGTTTTGAAACCCTAATTTATGCAAACTCTAGGAAGTAATGTAATATTCCCGTTTGAAAAATATTACTAGACCGACTTTCCACACCCCGCGTGAAACTCATGCAAAGGTTATTTTCGGCATTGGAGTTACCGGCAGTGCAACCTGTAAACCGTACGCGAGGAATCAAGACCTCCGCATTGGCAAACCGGGACCGGGGTTCAAAACCGCAAGAGAACTCCCTCTTGGGAGGAGGTTAAGAGGATAATATTGAAATAAATTTCAAATTTTTTTACTTATCTTCCCCAGCCGATGCGTGGCCGAGGGAAGGGGATGGGCTGGTCGGGCTCATTAAGGAAAGGGGGGGAGAGAGCCATGCACAGTACCACGTGGGGGGAGGTTCCCTCTCCCCCCTGGACTATAAAAACTCCCCTTTGGCGGGGGGGTAACAGGAGGTGTTGAAGAAGGGAGAGGCTGCGATAGACTGCATAAGGCCGTGAGCTGAGGACAGTCGTGAAGGAGGTAGAGGAGGCTGCAAGAGACAAGGCTGCGTGGGGAGGAGGGGCTGCGTGAGTCTGCTGCGCCGTGACCAAAGCGAGGGAGGCTGCCGCGAGTCAGAAGAAGCCGCCAGCTGAGTACGCCGCCGCCTGTGGCTGACAGCCGCCACCAGTCGTGAAGTACCACCCTCCCTCTTCTCACGACATTATCATCTCCCCCCTTTTCCACGTCAGTAACATCTCCCCCCTTCCACGCAACCCTGAAGCTTCATTAAAAAGCTTCTAAGGGGCTCTCTAAGCCCCCCTTCCCATTAGATCCATCAATCATCTTTACCCCCGGGATTTAAAGCCCCCTTCCCACTAGATTTCCCACCAATCATCTTTTTCCCCCCCGGGCTTCGAAGAGGAAGCCTATAAGGCCTTCCTACCAAATCTTCCACAAGCCCTCTAGGCGCGGATCTTGTAGAGAAGAAGAGGGTTTCCTTAAACCCCCTTTCCACAAGATCTTTACCCCCCGGAATTTTTATGAGAGGAAGGAGAAGTTCATAAGTCCCCATTTCCGCAAGGCCCCATAAAACCATTCCTAGCCGGAATTTCAAGGAGAAGAATAACTCTCAAGCCTCCGTTTCCGCAAAGCCTTCACACGAACCCTCTCTTTTTCCGAAAGAAAGAAGGCCCAAGCTCCGAACCCTAAGGCCTTCCAAAGCCAAATTCCGTAAGTCGGTACTTCTGTCAAGGAGCCGTACCTCAAAGGGAATTGCGCGTACAAGGGAGACGGGCAAAGATCATAAGACTGCGAACCAAGGTAAGTAATTCGAATCCGTGAAGGCAATCCAGAAGCCGAAGTCACGATGGCCCCTAAAAAGTCGCAAGGCGCACCTGCAGGAGGATCATCTCCCAATATTCATGTGGATATCTCACCGAGCCCACAAGTCCAGGTTTTCTTCCTATTTTTGATTTACGTAGAAATATTGCAGTTATGCATTGTTATTTCATGGAATTAGGATGCACTTATGCTTGTCAAATCCACCTAGTTAGATGCAATTGAAATAAATTGGCTATTTTAAATTTACTAGAAGTAACTCACGATTGAAGATTGGTCATTTGTATTTTCAATGGAATGAACAAAAATAACATAAGGTGTCTATGCATTTTAGTGCCTTATTGGCAAGTTGGCTTTTGTGCATTGCAAAGTGACGAGTCTAGAATAACTAATGACTAGCATTACAAAGTCGAAATTATGGTAGTACACCTTTGATTATGCATGGAAAGATTAAATCGCATGTCGCATTTTTAGACAATCTTCTTCGTAATGATTCGTTAAGGAAGTCGTTATCAACCGTAGGAAATTGCAACATGGAAAAGATTCTAAGAATTGCATGAAATAGGTTAACTCTAGCTTCAATTGGCATGAATCTCATTTAACTACGTAGTAGTTAGGAAAGATTACATAATACACATTCATCGTACGAAGAATTTCATTCATCAAGAGATGTAGTTAGGGAAAGGCTGCATGGTTCATTTAAGCGTAAAATCTTAAAAGCTTAGTGGCATGATTCGTGAATGCAAGTCCTAGTAGGATCAATGGAAATTATGCCGTAATTTAACATGTGCTTTGGTCTTAACATGAAAAGTTGGGGTTGTGAATCTAATCGTACGTAGAGCAATGAATCGTGTGCTTACGAGAACTGTATCGTAATGCAACTAGTTTTTCCCCTTTTTGTTCAAGATAACATCTTTAGGAATGGCTGTCCTTGTCATAAGACAAGTAAAGTGGAATTACCTAAAACACCTAAACCGCAAAGGATTCGCATAGAATGGTTAAATCGATACAATATATCCCAAGTGCTAACTAGGGTTTAGCACGTTAAGAACTTGAACTAGTCGCACTTGTTGCCAAGACGAAACCCTCATACCCTAAGGTTCTACCCACATTCACGGAATGTAGGGACAATTGGACGCACTTGCAAGAAATGATCTAGGGTTTCTACCCTAAGGATCACTCGTTCAAAAGATGAAACTCGTATTGAGTTGGAAACTCTAGGACCGATCGTTGTCGGCCTGGTGAAATTGGGATTGGGTTGGATATGAAGACACCCTAAACCCTGCTTCTTATCTAATCATGATTCCGTGACCAGAAGATGCCGTTCGATGGGTGAAATGATCCCATGGAATAGATGCGACACTTATGCAACAAGTTGCAACGTCGCATGATCTAGCAAACTGCTAAGGAGTGAATCCTTCTCTCCGAATGCATCCAACATTTGATTTGGGATCAATTGCGACTTGGCAAGATCCCCACGGGTTTGTTTGTTAACCCTTATGTCCTTGGGTTAGGGTCGTACCCTATTAACCCAACTTAACCAATACCTTAGGTTCTATTAACAGTAAATCATGGCGACCATGTCGCTCCAAATTATTGATTGGTCCTTTGCTTCCAAGCAAATATCTAATTCCCTTATCTTGGCCACTTTTCCCAAGAAAGGTGATATAACAGGATGATTGTACCCTTTAGATATCGAGGAATACACTTGATAGCCTCCCAATGTGGTTTGCCAGGATTTGGCATAAACCTGTTGACAACTCCCATTGCATGAGCAATGTTTGGACGAGTAGCGACCATAGCATACATAAGAGAGCCATAAGCTGATGCATAAGGGACTCCCTTCATAGCATTAGCTTCCATGTCATCTTTTGGGCTGTTGGCTTTATTAAGCTTGAGATATGGAGGTAAGGACACCCTAAAAGGCTTAGCTTCAGCCATGTTAAATTTGTCCAGTACCTTTTCAATGTACTTCTCTTGAGATAAGAACAACAATTTCTGCGTTCCATCCGTGCGAATCCTCATGCCCAGTATATGCTCTGCATTCCCCAAATCTTTCATGGAGAAAGTTGATTTCAGCTGATCTTTGAGAGCATCCAAGCTAGTCTTTCTTTTCCTAACCCATGAGAGAGCATAAAAGTGTCAAACTTTTTGTACCATTGCCGTGGTGCTTGCTTCAGTCCATACAAGCTACATTTTAGTTTACACACCAACTGCTCTTTTCTAGGAACTACAAAGCCCTCGGAGTGTTTCATGTAGATCTCCTCATCAATGTCACCATGCAGAAAAGCTGTTTTCACATCCATTTGGTACAGCTCTAAATCCAATACAACAGTGAGAGCAAAAAGCGCGCATAGAGTGGTCATCTTCACAACAGGTGAGAAGACCTCTTGGTAGTCAATCCCTTCCTTCTGTGCATACCCTTTGGCAACCAGTCTTGCCTTGTACTTGGGTTTCCCATCAACTGTCTTTTCTTTGTAAACCCATTTGTTTGGAAGAGACTTTCTTCCTTTGGGCAACAACACAAGATCCCAAGTATCATTATCATACAGAGATTTAATCTCTTCTTGTATAGCTAGCTCCCACTTACTACTGAATTTGCATGACTTGGCCTTTTTATATGTAAGAGGCTCACCCTCATCTGTAAGCATCACATAGTGCAAAGAGGGGCCATACCTATGTGGCTGCCTTCTTAAGCATGTAGACTTGCGTACCCAATGATCTACATTCTCAGGAATTGGGTCTACATTTGGAGACATGTTATTTTCAACATTTATTGGCTGCTATAAGCCATTTTCAGCATGCTGTTCATGCTGTACAGCACCTTCATTTTCATTTCCAGCACCTGCATTTTCATAATCAGCAAGTCTATCTTGCTGTCCATGACCTCCTTGTGCTTCTATTTACTGTCCATCATCATGTGGCTCAAAAATAACCGGCTGATCATCAGTTTCAGCCTGTGGTACAGCATCATGAGGCTCATCATTTGAAGTAACAGGTGGCTGCAAATTCTGAAATTTGACCTTTTTCATGTCTTCATCAGACAGAAGTACTTTTTAGCAATTTTGCCTCATGAAACACAACATTATGGCTGTGAACAATTTTCTTGGATTGTGGTGACCACACTCTATAGCCAACCAAATTCACCCTCATCACCATACCCCATGAAAATGCCTTTGGTGGATTTTGGGTTAAGTTTACTCCTCAGCTCATCTCTAACATGCACAAAAGCATCACAACCGAATATCCGTAAATGGTCATATGAGGCCGATTTGCCAGATTAAACCTCCTCAGGGATGCCATTATTTAAGGACCTGTTTGGAGAGCGGTTGCAAATGTGAACCACGGTTTTAAGTGCCTCTCCCCAAAATTCACGAGGGAGATTAGCAGTGGACAGCATGCACCGCACTCTCTCACATTAAGTCCTATTGTATCTTTCAGCCACACCATTTGAAGAAGGGCTGTAAGAAGCTTTAAGCTCCTTGATTTCATGCAAGTCACAAAAAGACTTAAACTCAGCAGATGTAAACTCACCCCCATTATCAGTTGTCAAGCATTTCAGCTTTCTACCTGTCTGAGTGGTCACAAATGCATGAAAAGTTTTAAAAACAGCAAACACTTCACTTTTCTTTTTCAACAAATAAACCCAAATCTTCCCGGAACAATCATCAATAAAAGAGACAAAATATGCAACACCACCCAATGATTTCACGGGCATACTGCATACATCAGAATGCACTAAGTCCAAGACAGACATTGGACTTACTGGAGACACCAGAGTAAAATGAAAATTTCATTTGCTTTCCAAACTGACAGTCATTACGAAAATCAAGTTTATTCAAAGAGGTAAGGACGTCAAGTCCTTTTTGGCTCATATGGCCTAATCTCTTGTGCAACAACTCCAAATGATAACCAATTTCAGCAACTGCAAGAAACTTGCCATTCAAAGCTTTAGAGTGCAAACAATACAAAGTGCCCTTCTTGGTTCCTTTTGCAATCAGCATGGAACCCTTTTTCAATTTCCACAAACCACCACCAAACAGTGTAGTGTAACCATGCAAGTCAAGCTATCCAATAGATAGTAAACTCTTCTTGATGCCAGTCACATATCTGAAACTCTTACCCATTATCCAAGGACAAGTATATAGTGCCTATCCCATCAATACTGCAAGCGTGGTTATTTCCAAGATATACTTTTCCATAATTGCTTGCATTGAACATAGCAAAACACTCCAAGCAAGGAGTTACATGGAAAGAGGCGCCAAAGTTTACAATCCCAGTTTGAGTGACACCATCATCAACTGACAAAAGTGCATCAATCATATCAGCCTTGGTAATCTGCATATCTTGTATGTGACATATAAGGGCATCATAATCTACTGCACATAGTACATTAGCCTCTACATCCGAGAGCTTCTCTATGACTACATTGGAGGCCACATTGGCCTTTTCCTTGCCTTTGGCTGCCTCAGATACATTTGTCTAATCCTCTTTCTTCTTTTTGTCTTTTGCATTCTTCTTTCTCTCTTGTTCCTTCTTGTAGTACTTGCAATTAGGCTTCTTGTGGCCCTTCCGACCACACTAATAGCAAGTAATATCACTCTTTTCATTTCCATTGCTCTTGCTTCTGTTTCTCTGTCCAACATTTGCATTTTTCTTTTCAGCCCTACCTCTAACATTGTAAGCTGAGTTGGTGCCTTTTCCACTAGACTTACGTCTGATTTCTTTATTCAAGATTGAACCCCTCACACCATCATATGAGAGATTGGGGTTATTACTGAGAGAGACCACCAAGGTCTCCTAGGAATCAGGCAGTGTCATGATTAGAAAGATCGCCCTCAACTTATCATCAAAATCCAAATTAGCATTCTTGAGCTGATTTAAAATACCAGTAAATGCACTCAAGTGCTCAGCTGCAAGCTTGGACTCATCCAGTCGCATATTCACCAACTTGCGCATTAAATGCACTTGATTAACAAGTGTGGTGATCTCATAGGTAGTTTTTAACTTCTCTCGTATTGCATAATCAGTATCTAAGCCCTTAATGTCAGTCAAACTGTCATGAGTGACACCCATCTTTATATAAGCCACAACCTTTTTGTTGACTCTGACTCAATCTACATTAGACATTTGTGCGGGTTTATCTTCCTGCAAAGCATCCTCACAATCCTTTAAGAACTATATGCCCTGCATATGGTCTTTCCAAAGGTCAAAACCCTGACCATCAAACCGTTTGATTTCTATCAAACTTTTAATGTCGGAACAGAAAGAAGTTGCAGCCATTTTTATCACAAACACAAGTGTAAATTCACTGAATTGCAAGAGCACAAGCTAAACCAGCAAATACACTATTGTTATTGCCCAACCAGCAATGAACCTCTGCCGTTTTTACATCTACGTACCTTGTCACCATATCCTAGGAAAATTCATTTATAGGACTTTGGCTCTAATTTTCTATGTTGTTTTTTGCTTATGTGCACAAACATTGTGTAGCCAAACACTCTCAAGTGTGTATACAAAGGTGGCTTGTCCGACGACACTTCTTGAGAAACTCTCTCTTCCAAGATCTATTTGGTGACTGATTTATCAAGTGTACGGTTGTCATAACAACCTCTGTCCAAAATCCATGAGGTAATGCAGCATGAGACAACATGGTACGAACCTTCTTTTGAATAGTCCTGTTCATACACTGTGCAACACAATCTTGGGCCGGATTATAGAGGACAGTGAGCTCCCTTTTTATCCCTTGGCTATCCAAAAAGGCGCGAAAGGCTTTGGACATTTATTTCCCACCATTGTCAGAGCGAAGACACTTTAATGTCTTGCTAGTTATATTTTTAGCAAGTGCTAGGAAATTTTTTAACTTATCCAAAGCCTCATGTTTATGATAGATTGGATAAACCCATACTTTGCGTGTGGCATCATCAACAAATGTGATAAAATATTTCTTGTTCCCTAGAGACAACCCTGACATCTCACATACATTTGAATGTACCAACTCTAAGGGTGAAGATTTTAGTGAAAGAGATTTTTTATGTGATGTTTGAGCATGAGTGCCATGAGTACAATGATCACAATGGTCAAAATCAGCATACCTCAAAAATGACAAATAACCCAAACGTGGAAGTGCTTTCATTCCAGTTGACTCATGTGTCCCAACCGGTTATGCCACAAAGATACACTTGGCTGCTTGATTATGGCGACAACATGATTAGGCACACTAGATATATGTAATGGATACAAAGTATCACTTTTAGAGCCTTTAGCAATAATTCTAGAGCCCTTATATATCTTCCATTTGCTATACCCAAAAGTGGTATGATAGCCTTCATCATGTACTTGCCTTATGCTTATCAGGCCCTTCTTGAGCTAGGGTACATGTCTCACATTGTGCAAAGTGAACACTGAACCATGTTGAAATGCCAATTGCACATTGCCAATCCCTGCAATGTCACATGCATAATTGTCCCCCAAGTGGACAACACCATGTCTACTACCACTGTAGTTAGAGAGTCACTCATGGTGTGGTGTTACATGGAATGAGGCACTTGAATCAAGAATCTAGGTGTGTATGTCATCATCAGAATTTGCAATCAATGATTGTGCCTCGTTGGTGACTGACTACATTGACTTCCTCTATCTTCACATTGCTCTTCTTTGCATGTTGGCTGTCCTTTTTTTCATCTTTGTTATCATCAATGTTTTTGCCTTTGCCCTTTTCTTTCTTCCACTTAAAGCAATCCTGCTTGAAGTACCCTTTCTTGCCACAGTAATGGCATTCCATATTTTTTCCACAAGACTTGATGTGTGCTTTGTTGACAGAGTTGCCCTTCTGCTAGGATTTTCCTCTAGTATGTAGTGCATTGCAAGACTTGTTTGCTGAAATATTTTGCCTATTGAGCTCCTCCATGAGTAAAGAGCTCTCCACATTTGAATATACAGCATAGCATTAGAATCACTCATTACTGTCCTAAAAGTGTCCAAACTTTTAGGCAAAGTGCATAGCAAAAAGGTAGCCTTGAACTCCTCATCAATGTGAAATTCCAAAGCAATCAGCTGGCTGAAAATAGAGTTAAACTCATTCAAATGTACTGACATGGCTGTGCCTTCATACAGAGGTCCATCAGTTTTTTTACCCAATAAACCTTGCTGGCTGTGTTGGAGCGCACGGGTAGCGGAAGTGTGAAGATTTGCAGCAGAGGAAGTGAACAGGTGAGTGAGAGTGAGAGTAAGAGTGACGAACAGATTTGGGTGTACCAACAATGTGTTGGTACACAAAGAATAAAATGTATTTATACTTAGGGCCCGTAAGGGTGCATTCACATGTACAACATAACAATACACATGTAAAATACACGGAGGTGAATAAAGGACCTTTACATCCCAACAACCTCCCACTTAAAGGTCCGGAGTGAACCTTTAACCAACTCCCACTAGTCGTATGCAATGCTCATGCTGAGCCTTGCCTAGACTTTTAGTGAGAACATCTGCAGGGTTGTCGTGTGTTTTGATCTTGGTCAATGTGATTAGACCATCCTCCAGAATCTGTCTAATAAAGTGATATCGCACATCAATATGCTTTGTGCGTGAATGATACATGGCATTTTTAGCCAGATACACAGCACTCTGGCTATCACATCCCAACACTGGAGTACTCATAGACATGCCGAGATCCTCTGCGAGTCTGCTCAACCATATAGCTTCCTTAGAAGCTTCAGTAGCTGATATGTATTCAGCTTCAGTACTCAGTGCGACGATGTTCTGCAACCTGGAGCACCAAGAGACGGCCCCTCCAGCAACTGTAAAGACATACCCGCTAGTGGACCTGCGAGTGTCTAAGTCACCTGCTATGTCTGCATCACAATAACCCTGCAAATTAAGTGCACCCTGCCCATAGCAAATACACTTTCTTTGTGTACCCTTCCGATATCTAAGAATACTCTTGACAGCCTCCCAATGTGGTTTGCCAGGATTTGACATAAACCTGCTAACAACTCCCACTGCATGAGCAATGTCTGGACGAGTAGCAACCATAGCATACATAAGAGAGCCACAAGCTGATGCATAAGGGACTCCCTTCATAGCATTGGCTTCCATGTCATCTTTTGGGCTGTTGGCTTTACTAAGCTTAAGGTATGGAGGTAAGGGTACTCCGAGAGGCTTAGCTTCAGCCATGTTAAATCTGTCCAGTACCTTTTCAATGTTCTTTTCTTGAGATAAGAACAGCAATTTCTGCGTTCTATCCCTACGAATCCTCATGCCCAATATATGCTCTGCATTCCCCAAATCTTTCATGGAAAAAGCTGATTTCAGCTGATCTTTGAGAGCATCCAAGCTAGTCTTTCTCTTCCCAGCTAACAACATATCATCCACATACAAAACAAGTATGATAGGGCTGCCATCTGTATCCTTTTTCATATACAAACAATGATCTGCATGGCTGCGCGTAAACCCATGAGAGAGCATAAAAGTGTCAAACTTTTTGTACCACTGCCGTGGTGCTTGTTTCAGCCCATATAAGCTGCGTTTTAGTTTACACACCAACTGCTCTTTTCCAGGAACTACAAAACCCTCGGGCTATTTCATGTAGATCTCCTCATCAATGTCACCATGCAGAAAAGCCGTTTTCACATCCATTTGGTACAGCTCGAAATCCAATACAGCAGTGAGAGCAAAAAGCACACGTAGTGTGGTTATCTTCACGACAGGTGAGAAGACCTCCTGGAAGTCAATCCCTTCCTTCTGTGCATACCCTTTGGCAACCAATCTTGCTTTGTACTTGGGTTTCCCATCAACTGTCTTTACTTTGTAAACCCATTTGTTTGGAAGAGGCTTTCTTCCTTTGGGCAACGACACAAGATCCCAAGTATCATTAGCATACAGAGATTTAATCTCTTCCCGCATAGCTAGCTCCCACTTATTGCTGAATTTGCATGACTTAGCCTCTTTATATGTCAGAGGCTCACCCCTCACCCTCATCAGTAAGCATCACATAATGCAAAGAGGGGTCATACCTATGGGGCTGCCTGGTGCCTCCGTGACCGCCGCGGACCATCCTGCGGTCCCCACTCCTCAGGAACCCCCTCGATCCCTGAATCACGGAGTGTGTTACGGGCCCAGCGAGGAGGAGGTGGAACCTCCCCTCGTCGTTCTCCATCAGCAGAAGACTCTGGAATATCCACCGGTGGTAACTCCTCAGAGGTGTTCGGTGGAACAGTAGACTCTGTGTCAGAAACAGAATCATAATCAAAAGGCACGGGCTCCAGTGGAACAGTAGAAGGAGCCCAACTCTCCCCTGGATCTCCAAGAACGGGATGCTCCTCACCCGTTGAAGTAGCCGGAACCTCCACAAACCGGACATCACGGCTAGTATACACATCCCGCTTGACGGGATCATACAGTCGGTAGCCTTGGGACTGGGAGCTGTAGCCAACAAATACTTGTTTTCGGGAAGCCGCTTCAAATTTATCACGGTGAGTCTTGGGAATGTGAACATAGGCATCACACCCAAAGACTCGAAAGTAAGAAACATCTGGCTTCGTCCCAAAATAAGCCTCAAATGGGGTCATCCCTTCCACGGCCGAAGTAGGGGATCGATTAAGGATGTGGACTGCAGTAGCCACAGCCTCGGCCCACAGAACCTGAGGGGTCTGTCGGTGCTCCATCATGGTGCCCGCCATCTCGATCACACTGCGGTTCTTCCGTTCTAGAATACCATTTTCTTGAGGAGTATTGGTATTGGCAAACTCTTGGTGAATTCCTCTATCTGCACAAAACCGAGCAAATTCATTAGACACAAATTCACCTCCCTTGTCGGATCGCAAGGTCTTCAACTTCCGGCTTGATCGGTTCTCCTCAAAGAGAAGCCAATCCTTGAAGTGCGAGAAAGCTTCTGACTTTAATGCCAAAAAGGAGGCCCAAGTCATCCTGCTGTAGTCATCCACGATTAGCATGAAGTACGAGCTCCCACGCAGGGACTCATTCCTCATAGGGCCACATAGATCCGTAGATACTAGCTCCATCAGTGAAGTAGACCGCCGCGAAGCTGTGTGGGGAATGGCATCTCTATGCTGCTTCCCCCGAATGCAGGAGACATATGGCTGCTGGCTCACCACTATATCCGGCAACCCTCGAACAAGCTGTCCACGTGATGCCCTCCGAAGATAGTCATAGTTCAGGTGACCAAACCGAGCATGCCATAACTCTGACTGTGACTGTGAGGTAAGAAGAAGAGTAGAGAGGGCGGTGGAAGACTTCAGTTTGTAAAGGCCGTTCTCCTCATATCCAGATGATAGAACCTTCCTCGATTCACGATCAAGGACTTGCACTGTAGTACTGTCAAACTCCACCAGAAGACCAAGGGAGCAAATCTTATGAACTGAAAGGAGATGGTACCCTAGTCCTGGTACATGCAAAACCTCTGAGGTATGGATACCACCTCGTCCATCCGGAATAAGCTGCATCTTACCCCGACCTGCAACAGAAACTGAAGAGCTGTCTCCAATGAGAATCTGGCCACGCGAGGGTCGCAGCTGGGCAACACCATCTGATGAAGGAGTCATGTGCCGTGAGGCACCACTATCAACAATCCACTCTCGAGCTTGGGGAGCCGTTATCGCAGCATCAGAAGCATTCGGTGAAGCGTCCTCAATGACAACTAGATGAGGAAATGCAGCTGATGAGGGTGTAGCCACCGCTCCAGAATCCTTGGTATCCTTCTTCTTGGTGTCCTTCGTGTCTTTGTCAGGGCAATCCTTCTTCCAATGGCCAGGCTTTCCACAAATATGACATGTGGAGTCTTTGTCCTTGTCCTTCTCCTTGTCCTTCTTGGACTTGTTATCCCCCTTCTTCTTCTTTTGGTCCTTCCCCTTCTTCTGAGAGGCTTGACCTGTCAACGCCTCCGACTTGGAAGCATTCTGTCCCTTTAACTGTTCCTCTTGGTCCAAGACCATAGGAACCAACTCTTCCCATCGAAGAGTAGACTCTCGCCCCGAAGCAATGAGGGCAGAGTAAAATGTACCGAATTGTGGTGGCAACTGGGACAGTAGTGTGATTGCCATGTCTTCGGAGGAAATCGGCTTCCCCGCATTCTGAACCTGCATATGAAGCTGCCTTAGCTTGTTAATGTGTTCCCTTAGCGAAGAAGACTTATTGACGGACAAGGTCCGCATCTGTACCTCCAAAGAAACCCTCTTCATCAGGGTCATCCGATTGTACATTTGATCAAGCTCCAGCCATATCTCACGAGCCACCGTCAAGTGCTCGATGTGAGCGATCACGGCTGTAGTGCATGATAGAAAGAGAAAGGATCGAATCCTGGCATTCAGTTTGTCCCAATGAGACTGGGCCCTGGCCAATTCCGCACGAGCATCGGAAGAGAGTTTGGACTCATCTCTTACCGAGGGCCGGTCAATCTCCTCCTGTACCAACTCCGCCAAATCATAGGACTCAAGGATGGCCAACATCATGACACGCCAAATGCGGTAGTTGTCGCCGTCGAGCTTCTGATTTGTAGGAAGAGCCGGTAAGACAGGCACCTTCCGGTCCATAATCGCCTGGAACTCCAAGTCCATCTCTGTAGACATCTTCACCTGCAACGCCTTCTCAAACGCAAAAGCAGTCCCCTTTGACTGGGTAAACTCAGCGTGCTAAGGCTCTTCCGCGTCCTGAAGCTTCTTCACTCGCCGGAGGCGATGAAAAAGCAAAACCTGCACTTTTAGGCTGAAAACTCAAACTTCCTCTGCGTCTAGCAGCAGTAAACAGCAGCAAATCCACCACCTGTACTCCTTTCCTGTGCGCCCACACTCGTTTCAGCCTTGTTCCAAGGCGCAGCCCTCCTGTCTGCCCTTAAATGCAAAAAACGCAAATTTGTGTCACGATGGAAACTCCTCTTCAGGTTGATTCTGCGCTCAGTCAGCCCTCAAACACTGCTCTGATACCATGTCAGAGTGCAGCGGTGCGGAAGCGTAGGACTGAGAGAGAGAGAACGCAGAGAGAGAAGGGAGAGAAAGAGACAGTGGACGATGAAGATCTGCTGTATATAGAATGCTGAATACAAAGATATACAATGGGCGCAGTGCGCTGGACTGCATGTCTCCACCTCGACGATGCGACCTGCTGTCCACCTCGAAGTCTGCTGCAGTCTGCACTGTCTGCTGTCTGAAATCTGTGAACAGAGACAGAGACTGCGCGTCACCGGTCTGTAATCTGCGTCAGAGAAGAAGTGTATAGACTGCTGAAAGTGTCGACTATTAAATAGTCGAAATCTGCCACGAACTGGGGCGCCAGAAACAGGGCGCAGCCTGGAAACAAGTCGGCTGCATTAAATGCAGCCGACTGGGCTGCAGACAGTCGGACTGCCATGTGGCAGTCCGACTGCACAGTCCGACTGACTGTGCAGGCTATGATCTCTAACATAAAATGTGTGCTACAGTACACCACAAGCAATTACAACCGTATTACAGGCTAATACACCATTGCATGAGAAAGCCCCAATTTTTAGTTGCAATTTCTACTCCAAATGCATCCACGGGCACAATTTAACTCTCACCGTCAAAGGCCCCAAAATTTCTCTGCTTAAACTACTCAAATGACATCAAACATAACTAGTCGAATTTCCAAGAATTGCACCTATTCCACTGCATATTTTGAACGTACATGAAAAGCCCCAATTTTGAGACTCCAGAGTGTGCAAGAATGCACAAATTTTGCCTTGCCGAGTAAAATCTTCACGCGTACACCAAAATCCCTGAATTCCGAGAGTAGAAGCGTGCCCAATTTTTGAGATTTGTTAAACTATGCTTGTGCGCATGTGACAGACCGTAGATTATCATGATAGGCCTTTGAAAAGAAAAAATGATTACTTCAAGGAAAGAAAAAAGACGACGGCTGACAGCTGATTGCTCCATGACGCTTATGCTGACCTGGATCACCCTACATTGTTGCTGAACTGCCCCATGCTGACCTGGATGACTTGCCAAACTGCCCCACATTGACTTGGATAACCTTTCACTTGCCTGTCAAGGGCATCTTGCCCTGTGCTAACCTGTTCGACTTGTCGCCGGCCTGTCGAGGGCCTGTTGGCTGCTGCTTGATTGCTCAGCTGTACGAGACCTACTACGTGCACACTACTTGCGTGATTGACGCTTGACCAGGATTGATGACCTGTTGTGTTAGGGCTTGGACAAGCTTTAGAAGCTCTAGAAGCTCGGTTGGGATGGCCTTAAGCTCTGATACCAGTCTGTGGTGGTCTACATGTGGTGAAGGTTCAATGTTCAGCAATTGCAATGGCGGAGAGAGAGAGAGAGAGAGAGAGAGAGAGAGAGAGAGAGAGAATGTGGGTACAAAGGTTAAGTTTAAAAATCATCCTGTTGAAGAAGCCTAATGGATGCACACCTGCATTCACACCCAAGCACGTATAAAAGGCACGGTGGCCCTTTATTTCCAACATGAGTGTCAGGTGTGTTTCACACTGTTTTTGGCAAATTTCAAGCCTTTGCAGTTTGTATGTGTGGAATTAGATCAAGTCAGTCTCCATAGGCATCAATGACCACTATTTTTGGCCCTAAACAGCAGTCAGCAAGTTTGGCATTACTTGGTTATATATAGCCAGCCCCCAATTGGGGCAAATTGTTCATCTTTTTTGCACCTTGTGCACACTCCAACTTCAGCCTCGTCCTCCGTCTCCAATGCTGCCATTGTCATCAGCCTTGATCTGGTGCCCTCGTTGATGCTTTGGATTGATCAATCCACCAATGCATTCAATATTCATTTCAGATTTAGTGCAGATTATCACTTCATTCTCTACTCTTCTTGGTGTCTCTCTCAAGGTTACCAATGTTTCTTCCCCTTTAGCACCCCCTCTTGAGGCTATGTCCTTATGAATGGCTACTCATGGTTTGCCAAATTGCGAAAAAATAAGAATATGACCAAGCATCTTATAGTTAAGGCCAAAGTGTTTTAATTATTCATGCCTTAACACTGAAAATGTGTGGCAATAACAGATGTTAGTAATTGTGATTGTATATGTGCCTTAAAACTTACAATGTGCGATAACTGTGAGGACATGTGGATTAATTTTTAATCACATGATTAAGTAAATGTTGCACATGTGAGGAGCAACTGGGGTTAGAATAAATTTATAGGGACGCAAGAAAATCACGGGATGTCAAAGGCAAAAGTTGCTATAAGTTATGTTACACAGGTACTTGGTGGTATTTGGTGTCAATTGTTGGCCTAGGTCATTCATTTGGCCATAAGTGTCAGTTGGTGACACTAGAGATGTGGCATTTAATGGTACCTAACACTAATCTAATGGTTAAAGATGGCACAAAGAGACTCAAGAGTGGAAGATGCTTAGCCAATTTAATTATTGGCTAGCCAGATTATTTTTTCAGGTACCGAAATAATTATTAGATTAATATTCAATAATTAAATGCTAAAAATTAATATTTAATAATGAATAATATTGAAAAAACCATTTGGGAAGATTGCCACTTGGCAAACTTGCCCATACAGGTTGGTAAAAGAATGAGAAGAGGAAAAACGAGATCATTCTTGCTGTAGCAAATGTGGGAGAGCTGTGCAGCCATGGCTAGCCTATTTTTAGCCATTGCAGCCAGCCATGAGTGAGTTTTGAGGAGGCGATTGCAGATTTGGACCCTCCACAGTTGGGCGATTGCATCTAGGTACAAGGTGACAGTTGATTTGGATGTCTCAGCTGTAAGCGACAGCATTTAATGCTGTTGTGGTGGGGTAGCAGCTGCGTTTGACTGATTTTCAATCATTCTTCGCGATAAAACTTTGAATCTTCTCTCTCTACAGCTTTCTCTCTCATCTCCCAGCCATTTCACAACCTTGCTCCGAAGATCTCAGCATTTGGACCCTTGGAGGCTAAGAAATTGCAAATTTCTCTGCTATAAATCCTAATTTACAGCAGAAATTAGGGTTTAGCAGAAACCTTGGGAAGCGTGCTCCATTGTCTATGAAGTGGGTGAAGGTCAATTAAGTGCCCCAATCAAGGGGCAAAACAGATTGAAGACTTGCTGGTCACTTTGGACAGCAAGGGGAGTTGGGATTGCGAAGGGGATCGGGAGAATCCCATTGTAAATCAACTTCTTTTTCAATAAAGCTAAAGAAATACCGAAAGGGGCGCCAATTTTGGGGCCAATCGGGTGTGCATTGTCCAAGATCAGTAGGTAAATTTGTATTTTCGGATTTGGATTTATTGTTTGCTATTGTAATTAAGTTGTAATCAGGGATTTACCATCCATTCACGGAAGGAAGGCTGGTTTCATAACAATAGGTCGTAGTAATTGCAATTGTATATGTGCCATCTCCATGGTCTTGCACAACACCCTTTACTCCATTACCTTCCCCACTAAGGGATTTTAACCTTGATCTAGGCACTCCTAAGTGGAGTCTCACAACATTTGCATCCTTGGTGGCAATGAGAAAGGAGACAACTGCACTAACAGCACCAGCAATAACACCAACAGTGGAAGCTGTCCATTCTGAGGGGTTGATAGGGCTGATATGCTATCTGCAAACTTCTTAGACTCATCATTTTTGTTATTGACATCCTTGAAGCTAGCTTCAAAGGAAGCACACGTACGTGCTGCTTTTTGCTCTTCTTCATTGAGCTTAGCCTCCTCGGCTTGCTTCCTGCAAAAGCAACACAGTTGGAGCATGAGGGGTTTCCATTATGCTCTTTGACAGTCTATATCAACATCAACATGCTCTTATCTTGCATCAGCTCTTTTGCTACCCTTGAATCCATTGCGGAACCTTGGAGCTTTGTTCGGAGGTTGGTTGTAGCTTTTGAGTTTCCTTTTTTGTGAGCTGGTGCCCTCGGTTGCGCCTTTCTCATTGTTTCTTTGGCCTTTAGCCACACCAAGGATTTGATAGGTATTAGGGTGTTAGCAAACATGTTTTTCTTTGTCTTCTGCAGTGGTCATCTCCTATTGGTGCATCTCAGCCAAAGTTTGGTGAGGATATCTAGAGCTATGACACACTATCTATTAGTCTTTTTCGTGTTGTGAAAGTTGTCTAGATCATAGGCATATCAGGTGGTGATTGGGGTTCTCCATATTTGCACATGGTCATTTGACTCCTAAGCTCTCTTCCGACTCTGGAGTCTACATCATAGACATATCAGGTGGAGATTAGGGTTTAAGAATGTGAAGAACAGCTTATAGACTAGTAATACTTGAGCAATCAAAGTGTTTCGTATACATATTACACATGAAAGTCGAGGCCATTTATCAAATTTGCACGTTATGTAGCTGGATACTTGCAAGGATTTTAACATTGTTTTGATCAACTAATCCTCTTGTTTGTACTTGCATATGCTGAATACTGCTGCTCAAACAGTTGGTCTCTCTTGTTTTTGAAACAGGTTCCTCAAAAGGATCTGGAGGGTTATGTTGAACTTGTAACCTTGTACAGCGATTGAAAGGATGCCATGTTCACAAAAGCGTACTTTTTATTCGCAAACAACCAAAGCTGTACGACAAAGATAAACTTCCATGGTTCAGGCTAGGATGTTGCTGGTGGTTTTCTTACAATTTGTGGGGCTGCTCATTCTACGAAGTCGTAAATCTCCATTCGATTGGCTACGCTGCACGGCCCTTCTTTGCAACCTCTGATTTGGCATCATGTATGGGCGATTACTTCTTTTTTCTCAAAAAGCCTTGAGATCTATAAGGCCGATCGCTTCTTCCGGCCACCATTACTCTGGCATGACGAACTTGCATTCAAACTTAGGTATCTCGAAGAATCCTGAGGATTCACTTGAAACTGTAAACCCCTTACCTAGGAACTGAATCGTTATGAGGATGCTTAGGAGTGAATCGACATTCACTGGTGTATTTCGCGTCTTGAATTTTTGTCGGAGCTATCACGACATCTGGGTTGCTATGGTTACTGTAAATAGAATGTATCTCTCCAAATCAATTTCTTGCCCATTCAGTAGGATACGTTCAGTTCTATTGTGAAACAAATTGAGCTTCATCTGCCAAAGCCGCTCGATCTGGTTTTCAAGGAAGCTTGGCCTTATCCTCACCAATCCCGTTCACCTTCATGTGCTCTGCCTTCAGTTCACGCGTCGTTGAACGCCACGATCTCTGTGTTTCGTGCAGCCATTCTCATGTGCTTGGTCATCTTGTGTGCGTTTTTTAGATCATCGACGCGAACGCGACCTTGTTTGTCGGAGTTGCCAGATCTACAGCAACACTTCCCTACCCGTCTTTTTTGTGTTTTTCCCGAGTCACAGGTTAGGTCCATCTGATCTCATCGTCAAGTCGTTGTCACTGCATGTTGGACGCATTGCCAAGGAAGCGAAAGTTGCTCTTTGTGTGCAATCGTTGTACCTTCGTGACACCACAGCTTGAAATTTTAGGCCAAACATGATATGCGGCCTCTGCAAAGAACCAATGATGCTTTTGCTGTGTTTTCAAGGTGTCAAAATGAGAATTTTGACCTAGTAGCAATAAGATATATAATTTTTGCCAGTGGGGTTGTAGCTCAAGTGGTTTGAGTAAGTGGGTGTGTACATGGGTGCATAAGTTATGAAGCTTTTGGTACACTTATGAGGCATCCTTCAAATTGCAAACATTTATTTCTAAAAAAGAAAGGTCGTATAATTCTGAATTAAATTTGAGAAAGACTAGAAAATATCAAAAATTTCAACTCAACTATTGATAGAGTTTATTCTCTTATGGTTTAAGTACTATACGAGGTTTACATTGTGTAGAACTTTAGAATTTTAGCTATATACCTTTATCCCATATGTATACGTATCTATATGAAGATTTCGCACATGCATGCATGTGAGCACACACACACACACACACACACACACACACACATACATTTGTGTGTCCTTGACACCTTAGTTTGTTTTTGGCTTTACCTTTGACACATTACCCTTTTTTTTGTAAGTGTTATTTGTCGCCCAAAATGGTAATGCATTAAAATGGAGTTATAATAATGGAGTGACATTTGGAATGGTGGAACACAAGCTTGACTCCCTCCCTATGAACTATGCATGGAGCACATGTAAATGCTAAATAAGGCCACATTTGAGGTGAGCACTAATCCTCTCATGGAGACTTGCCACACATGATAGAAACGCGTAGTATAAATGGAAGGGTGGAGACAATGAATAATAAACTAGTAGCTAAGGCTTGTAAAGGCAATTAAGCTACCATTGAGGGCATCATTTGATAGCTCCAAGTTGAGATTTAACCAAAGAGGCAAAATAAAATGTAATCATAAGTTTATAGTCCAAATTTCAAGAGCAAGATCATTGTGGGGCTGTCAACGAGTAGGGGAGTCGTACTAGACGAACGTGCTTACAAGTTACTAACGGTCGAGTTGTGGGCCCATACATTTGAAGGGATAAGCTTGAGTGGAAGTAAGAGTAAGTGGAAGCAATAGAGATGCAAGCTATGGAGAATGGAGCAAGCAAGAGAAAGAGAGACTAGACATGGGAATTTCAATAGTCACAATGTGTGATTGACCTTTCCTTATTTACTAGTTATTAAAAGAATAAAGAATAAAAAGACAATGATGGGCATTTGCCATCTACAGTGTATAAGCGTGCAATCATTGTATGTGAAGTAAATAGAAGGTTTGTATAAACATAGGTATCTTTATTCCCAACCACCTCCTACTGAAAGATGAGTGTATCTCTAGTGAGGAGAGAACAAGAAAAAAGGATGAAGTACAAATAAACATAAAATACAACAGGATGAGAAAAGATGCCATCTCATCCTACGTCCATCATCTTCTTAAGGAAGGCAAAATGTTTTACTACGAGACTTTTAGTGAGTAGATTTGCAAGATTGTTGTCAATCAAAATCTTGACAAGCTCAACAGACTTGTTTTCTACCACCTCCGTGATGAAGTGGTATCATATCTTAGTGTACTTTGTCTTTGTATGGAAGATTGGATTCTTGGCCAATTGAATAGCACTTGTAGAATTAGAATGGAATGTAGAAGTAATAGTAATACAAAGGTCTACTGCAAGACTGCCTAAACATATGGCCTTCTTGCAAGCCTTAGTGGGGTTGCAACATTGTCTACCTCAATAGTAGATAAGACCATGCATTTCTACACCTTGGACGTCCAAGAAATAGCACCTCCGGCAAAGATGAAGACATACTCAGAGGTGGACTAGATGTAGCATTATAGTGTATCACAACTCCCACTGCAAATGCTATGTTAGAATGAGTGGCTATCATGGCATACATTAAACTGCCCACTGCGGATGCATAAGGAATCTTGGCCATCACAGCTTTCTGCTCATCTGATTAGGGATAATCAGCTTGACTAACCTTCATATGGAAAGGTAAAGGATAGCTAATAGACTTAACATTCTGCATATGGAATCGGTCAAGCACATTCTATATGCATGCCTACTGTAACAGGTAAATAAGCCCCTTAGAGTGATCGCACGTGATACACATATCAAGAATTTGTGAGGCCTACCTCATGTCCTTCATCTCAAAGCTCTTCAAAGTATCCAGGTCACCACGAGCTCTCGAAGTAATCAATACACCATCGACATAAAATACCAAGATAATAAGGCTACCATCACGGGCCTTCTTCGTGTAGAAACATGGATTCATATGATTGCGAGTATATCCTTGTGAATGCATAAAAGCATTGAACTTATGGTACCATTCCCTAGGTGCCTACTTAAGACCATAGATACTCTTTCTCAACTTGCACACTAAGTATTCTTTGTCCTTTTTCATAAATCCGTTAGGCTAATGCATATAGATATCCCGATACAAGTCCCCATATAAAAAAGTCATTTTCACATCCATATGATAAAGGTCTAGATCTAACTCTGCAACCAATACCAAAACTTATTATAGGGTAGTCATCTTGACTACATGAGAGAAGACTTCATCGAAGTCAACACTATGCTTCTACTACTTAAAACCCTTAGTAACCAATTGGCCTTATATGCTGGCTTGTGACGTCCTAGGGTACCCTTTAACTTGCACAGCTACTTATATGGCAATGCATGTTTTCCACAAGGCACCTCTAGGCATAGCCTCCATATAAGTAAAAAACTCACTAGTATCTATCACCATAACACAGTCCATGGAGGGCACAAACTAATTAGACTGACATCTATCTTTAGTAGACCGTTGCAAAGTGAGTTGTGGGGCATGTACATCTTGTCTAACATCATGGTCATAGGCCATTGAAGCATTAACTGCAAGTTATTTAGTTGGATGTATAGTAAGAGAAGGCTCCTCCTAAAATATCACCCTACAAACCTCAACTACTTGCTCATGCTACTTATACATCTTCTTTTTATGGAGAAAAAAATCATGGTTATGAATGACCTTTTGAGCCTACGGATCCCATAGGCAATAGCCCATCTCACCTACATCCCCATAACTAAGAAAGATGCATTTTACTGACTTAGGATCCAACTTATTACGCTTGTCCTTGGGAACATGGCAAAAAGCCTCACATCCAAAGACACGTGAGTGAGCATATGACAAAGGTTTTTCAAGCCACACCTCCTCTTTAGCTTGACAACCAATAGCAGTGCACGTGGATTTGTTTATCAAGTGTATGATAGTAGTAACTGCCTTAGCCCAAAAATGTTGCGGGAAGTTTGCATGGCTAAGCATACTACAAACTCTCTCTTGAATCATCCTATTCATGTGTTTTGCAACGTCATTCTGGGGTAGGTTGTAAGGGGCAGTCAACTAACGCTTAATACCCTTCTCATCACAAAACTACTTAAATGCCTTAGAGACATATTCATCCCCATTATCGGACCATAGGTATTTTAACCTATACCCATACTAGTTCTTGACAAGAGTAAGGCAATGTTGAGACGTAGATAAGAATATCAATTTTTGCTTAATAGCATATATTCAAACCTTATGCAAATAATCATTAATGAAAATCACAAGATACTTCGTGCCACCTAGTAGCTAACAGGGTACGTGGCCACATACATTTGAATGAATAAGAGCTAGAGGCTCACCTATGCGCATAATACCAGACTTTTATGAGAATTGCATGTGTGTTTGCCATAAAGACAATGGTTATAAGAATCAAAACATTTGTAATAATTAAGAGGCAAAAGGTACTACAAACGAGTAAGCATTTCTATTCCCTTTAAGGACATGTCCCCAAGGTGATGATGTCATAAAGATACGTGTGGTATGTCAACCATAGTCAAAAGATGGTCTATAGACTTAGATACAAGCAAGGGATAGAGGCCACTAGTCTTGGTACTTCGAGCAAAGATGATACGACAATGGGTAATCTTCCATGCAGAACCACCAAAAGATACATGATAGTTTGCATTATTCAATTGTCTAGCAAAGAGTAGACTTTCGGTTAAAGTTAGAAAATGGCATATATCATGTAAAACAAAAGTATTGCTTGAAGCAAACTACAGTCATATATCCCCAATGCCAACTTATCTCCTTGTCTAACAAAACTTGTCAAGCTACAACGGGAATAAAACCAATCCCTATGTAGGGTAACATGGAAAGAAGTCCCCTGAATCAAGCGACCAACAATAAGAGAAAGTGGATAAAGCTTTTGCCAGCTGACTAGCATCAAGAGAAGAAGCTGCTAAGATCTACTTATCATCGGACTCAGGCTGCACTACATTTATCTCCTCAATCTTTACATTGGACTTTAGGGATAATGTTGTGATCATTGGAATTTTCCCTTGCCTTTCTCTTTGTGCTTATCATCATGTATCTTATGACACTATGGTTGAATTTGACACTGCTTCCCACAATAATGACATGTAAAAGAGGCCTTATGACCATGGGACATACTATGTTACTATCCACAAGATTGAGACCTCTGTGAATCTCTACCACAACATTCATTACTATTTCTACCATCATGTTTGCCCCTACCAGTCAATGCATGAAAAATACAGGTTGCATCCACATTCTTCCCGTTTATCTTCTCTGTGAGTAAGATACCCTCATTATTTTCAAACCATCTCTAGGAATATCAGCACACATGGTAGTATAGAGAGTATCCCACGACTTAGGAAGTATCACAAGCAAGAACAAGTGATGAAGATTATCCTTAAAAATCAATTCCTTGAAAGTTAATTGTCTGAAAATTGAATGAAACTCATTCAAAGATCTATGAAGCATGAGTTTACTTGTCATACGATTGCAAATCTTTTTTCATAACTACAAAGCATTATCCTTAGGTGCCACAATATTGAAATAAACTTGTTTAGATAATGAAAAAATAAAAGTGGATTTACATAGCTTATCCAACTCATCCTAAGTATCATGATCAATGCCTTTAGGCTTTATACGCTTGGTTTTAAAAGGCCAAACTTACTTCTTTTGAACCAATACCTGCCATATCTGTATCTTTCAATAGTGAAATTAGTACCATTAAGCTTTTCAATATTGAAAATAGCAATATTATTTGAAGAACAAACCATAATGACGAGACACGAAAGAAAAACTTAAAAGAGTACATGCTACTATAGGTGACTGCAAAACAACCCCAAAATTGAGCCAAAGTAAGGGCAAAACAGGAGGGATAATCAAAGTAGAGAGTTGTCTACTAATTGTGAGTAACAAACTACCAAATCCAAGTATCTGCTCTCATAGAGAATCCTAAAAATTGTAATTACAACATTACTATAATAAATGTAGTAGTATGGCAAGAACCAATTGTGGGAAATCAATCAAGGAAAGCTAACCTTCCTCTACCAAAAATATCAAAGAACAATTGAGATATGTAAAAGCAACCAACGATGAATAGGCATACAATCGGTACCAAGATCTATCATAACCTCAATGTGTCAATAAACCACACATACAATAGGCATAGATGGCATACATGTAGTAGGCCTCGAGAGTAACAAAAGAGAACCGCCAAATGCACAACCAATTGATCAAGGGTAACAAAGCTCAATATATAGCCAAATAGGGTGTATATCACTGACATCACATTGACAAAGACAGGTGTCGGGTCCAAAGTATGTAATCAATTTAGCCCATTGAAGAGTAAATATATTCAATAAGCATCAAGAGAGCATGTACATAGCTGAATGAGTCCCACTATCTCAATGAAAGAAGCTCAAGCTCAACTAAATAAAGAATCCAAAGCTCTAATGCCAATAGTAAGTAGCTCCCACTAAAGAAAATTCGAATGCCAAATGTGCAATGTAAACTCAATACATCAAGTACATGACAAGTAAATACAGGGTGATGTCGGTACATGTGCCTTTACCCCCAGCAACATCACTTCATGAAACACTAGTAGTGATAGCTACATAATACCAAATGCTACATAACAAACAAATGCTCAACTTTGTTACTATTGGAATATTGAAAGAGAGATGCAGAGGAGAGAGACTAAGAGTATGCAAAACAATTGCTAAGAGTGGAAGCACCAAATAAGAATGGACACACACTTTATTCATGAAAATGAGGTGGCTAAGCATTAGAACTGGTGGCTTTGGAAGGTGATTTTGGTAGGTCTAATCAGACCTAAGTGATTTTCCTTAGTTGAATGGATTTAGTAGGTGAAATGTGAGTTACTTTGTTGAAATGGGTGTAGGGAGACTCTCCCTTTATTGATGGATACAAAGCATAGGATAAAACATAATTGTTCATGATGAGTGTGCCTCTTGTACAGTCCCCTCAATACATATCATGTGTTTGTATTTTTAATACTCCCCCTTCAAACTCATGTTGTACACAACTTTATGCATAACCATCTTCTACAATAGCTTGGCCACTGCATGACTTACCAAGGGGATGCCCACCCTTGAGTACTTCAGAGGCTTATTGGCTTGACTACTTAAGATGATCAGAGGCACTTTTGCTTGATCACTTGTGGATTAGAGGTGTAGATGGTTTAGGAGACTTGGGCATTTAGCAAATATGGTTTTAGCCAAGGCTTAAACATATGGAGTTACAAGGGGTTTAAAATATGGTTGGAGGGAATTACAAAAGAGAGTACACACTTTCTAAAGAAGTCCATATGTTGAAACATTAGAATGAGCCTTCTTAGCTCCTTTTTTGAAAGTCATGGAAAGGGCTTCCTGATGCTTTCTTCTGGTTTTGTCTCCTTGTTTTCTTCTCCTTCTTCATCACTCTCTTGAACTATCTTCATGAGGAGTACCTTTTGAGCTCTCTTTCTATAAAAGCAGTCTTTCTCTTTGTGGTGAATTTTGTGACAAAATCACGCACAATCGGCTCATTGCAGTTAATCATGTTCTTTACCTTGAATTTGCATTAGGTATAGAAGGCTTCATGCTTAGGTGGTACATTGATTTCTTCCTTGAACTTTAGTATTTTCCCTTTCTTTGGAAAGAGAGGCTTCAACTTCAACTAGCCTAGGAGAGGGTATGTTGATAAGAGTAGTAACCATATGGTCATACTCTTCAGACATGGATTTGAGCAAGATACCAATAGGAATGTCTTCTTCCACTTTGCGTTTAATTCTTGCAAATTGAGCTAGCAAGCTCTTCATATGATTAGAATGAGATGCAAGAGATAGTTAGGTTTCATTTGTGATCTAAAGAATTCAATGAGCAACCCAAACTTTGAACTTTTAGATTGAGATCCAAAGAGTTTGTCGAGCTAGTTCCAAGTATCCTTTGTAGTGTCATATCCATCCACATGATGGATATAAATTTCATCCACTCTAGCTTGATAATGGCTTGAGCTCTATTGTTTCTAACTTCCCTCATAACTACTTGATTTTCCATGGCTTCTTCTTATTCCTATTTTGGCAATATTCCATAGTCCTTTTTTCATAAAGATCAACTTGATCCTTGTTTGCCAATTATGGAGTGCATACCCTTTCAACTTGGTAGTTCCTTCAGCATTATTTGAGGACATGTTTACAAGGTTTGAAGTGACTAAAAGGAATGGAACTGTGTTTAAAAACACAAGAGTAGAATGATAGAGCAATGGAGAATCATTTTTGAGTTACAATGTCATGAGTAGATAGGAAAGTGTAGGACTTTCAACAAGAAATACATAGATGGGCAGCAATGACACTTTGCATTTAGAAACATAGCAGTAGTATGAGCTAAAATATATAGTTGAAATCCTCTTTTTAATGCTAAGAATAATGGTGAAGTGTACTTCTTAGTATTCTTTCCTTTCAACAAAACAAGAACCCATAAATAGTAGAGAATTTTGAGATTTATGGCTATAAATTCAACCAATATTTACCAATAATAATATTGTAAATAACAATTTATTATGGAAGCTTAATGAGGTTAGTACCAGCTTCATATCTCAGCCTTTAATGGCAACAAAAAACTAGTAAGAAATAGCTGCCAACATCAGTGAATATGGCTTGAAAAAGTACTAGTGATCTAGACAATAGATTTAGCACAGTTTTGGAGTAGTAGTATAGTCCATGATTTTTAGCAATAATAGGCATTAGATTTTAGTATACTTTGGCAATAGGAACAATGTGTTTACAAGCATAGATCAACATGATTTATAGCAGATGAGGAGATGGTTATATCCCTACAATGATGTTGGTTACGATAGCTCAAGAAGCTCAGATTTGATCTATTTCACAAGAGAAATGAACTGGCAAGAAGTAGAGCAACTTAGTAGAAGTAATGACTAGTAATGATGGTGCATGTTTTCAGTGTGAAAAACATCAAGAATAGGTGCAAATTCAATGTGTTTTTAGCACCCCATGACAGTGTGAAATTCATCATTTTTGGGTAGGAGAATTGTAGTTGAGAAGAAGCTCATTCTAGCAATTGGGGCAGCATAGCTCTCTTTTAGTCTAACACATAGCAGTAGTAATTCCATCAACATGAATAATTATAGAGTAGTTCCTTTAAGACAACCATATATGTATGAGTATCTCCTAAACAAGGATAGCAAAAGGCCTCCATGGATCCATACCTTCATTTCTCTAAGATACCATGTTGAAATAGTAAAAGAGAGATGGAGAGGAGAGAGAGACTAGGAGTATGCACAACAATTGCAAAGAGTGGAAGTACAAAGGAACACACACTTTATTCATGAAGATGAGGTGCCTTTATAAAGGCATTATAAGTGGTGGTTTTGGTAGGTCTAATCACACCTACATGGTTTTTGGTAGGTCTAATCACACCTAAGTGGTTCCCCCCTAATTTAATGGATCTAGTTGGTGAAAGGTGAGTTCATATGGTGTAGTGGGTGTAGGGAAACTTTTCTTTTATTGATGGATACAAAGCCTATGATAAAACATAGTTATTCCTAGTGGGTGTGCCTCTTGTCCACTCCCCTCAATACATATCACATGTTTCTAATTTTATTAATTATGTAGCTATAAGCATAACTTCCTTATTGCTCTCTATCACACTTCTGTCATTTTTCTTCTTATACTAGTTCCTACTATGTAACCTTGTTTGCCATAGTAGAGACAATTGTTTTTATTATAATTTTACTTTTGATTCATGCCATGCATTTCCTCTTTCTCTTCCATTTCATTGAAAATTAGAATTTTGATTATCTTCTTGGTGTCCCCCAAATTGACCTTCTACATCATGACCTCCTCCACTACCATAAATGATATGAGGTCCTAAAAATTGGGGTGCATCTCCAATACCAAAATGGATGTAGAGAACTTGGATATCTGTGCCTTATTTTCATTGCCATTCCAAACGATTCAGACCTAGTCATCAATCATCCTACAATGCCATGTTAGATTAAGTATATATACCATATACCCTCCATATTCACTATATACTTGTTGATTACCAAAGTTATTTTCATATTTGACTCATGCTTTAGCTAAATATTTTATGTCTTTGTGTTTATACTATAATATTTTTTCCAAAATTTCACACATTTTTTTTCCAATCTTTCATCTCTTGAATATTGCTATAGGGGTAGTGTTGATTCCTTTTCTTCTCTTATTATATGCTTCTATAAATAAATTTCCATTAAAGAGTTCATTATCATGAGTTATAAGCTTGGAATTTGTTGTGATCAAGCTTCTCAATAACCACATATGATGAGTTCTTAGGCTCAATAACTATTCATGATGAGGTTTCAAAATTTTGTGGCAAGCACAACAAAAAAACAACAATGATGCAATCTCATGCAGAAATGGCCATAGGCATATTCATGAGAACAAAATTTCACTCGAATCACTATGATTCTAATCCTAAGCATAAATCCAACATAGGACTTGAAAATATTATTTCTACAATTATTAACATGTGTCGAAAAAACTAAGTTTTTGGATCACGAGCACATTACCAAAAAAAATAATTGAAGTGACCAAAATTACATTCATCTAGAAATTGATTCTTGAAACCTTACAAGATCGAAATGGGGCCAAAAGGACCTTACATGTAGACAAAATATTATTGGAAAGTAGCCTAAAGATGTAAAATTGAAGGCCTTATTGACCATTTCACTTAATGTGAATAGTGTCTCAATCCAAGACAATGTCTTCACCTACCCTACTTGCTTTCTTCAAATGTGCTTGTACAAGAATGGAGAAAACGGAGAGCAATTTGAAGTATTTCTTCCTCCTATGATTGCCTTCTTCCTTAAATGTTGCTTGCTATTCCTCTCAAGCTCCTCACATGCTCCTTACTTGTAACTCAAGCTCCAAAGTGAGAGTGTCAATTAAGGAAAGGAAAATAGATGAGCTCTAGAACCAAGAGATGAAGGCCGAACTCATTCTATTCTTTCTTTGATTATTCTTAAAATGAATCTAATGATGGTGATAAAAGATAGTAGATATTTGCTACTTCGTACTATGGATTTTTCTCTTGCTATGCATACATGCACACACAAGTTCTCTCTCTCTCTCTCTCTCTCTCTCTCTCTCTCTCTCTCTCACCCATGTAGAGATACATGTAAAGTAGTTTTCTTCTTATTTTCTCGTTCTTCTTATCTTTTGCTTCTTCTTGTAGATCAATCTCGGGGTGTACATATAATTGTAGGCATAATATATTGATGTAAATAATACAAATATGATTGTTTGACTACATAGCTATCTCTATTGTAGTAGTGTATCCACATGTTGCACCCATAATGAAGTTTGCCAACGCATCCCATCAATCACATTGACTTATGTTGGTGGAGTAGATAAATCATCTTGGTTGGTCATATGTTAGCTTGCCATTGCAACATTTCCCTTGAAGCTCAATCCAATGATGTGTATTCCTAAACATCTCTTACACCTATGTAACTTCTCTATGCTTGATGAATTTGTGGGGATGTCAATTACCTATTCATGGGTCCCAACATATACCAAATTCTTTCTCCCATATGTAATGATAGTGCACCTTAATATGCTATTCCTTGCATAAAACACATGATTATTTTTGCCAACTATAAGTTGCTCATGTTGTCATAACACAATATGACAGCCTTGGTTACATTGTGCCTCAAATCATGAAGTAGCTTATGAAGCCAAGGTACCTCACATGCAGTTATTGTTGCCCTCTTGTATTGTACTTCCATCCTAAACAAAGCAATTGTCGGTTGCTTCTTACTGCTCCAACTCACAACACCACTTCCAAGTTTGGAAACATAGCCACTAATAGATCTCATGTCATATTAACATCCTACACAATTTGGCCGTGTATATCCAAACACTTCAACTTTTGCTCCATATGCATAAGAGAGAACACACATGCATTTTGCATATTGTAGCACTATCCTTCTAGTGTCCTAGCTTTGATGGTACTTGTATACATTGGCTTAGTAGTCCAACATCACGACACATATATGGTATCATGAGAGTAGTACAAACCAAACTTTGAACAACTTTCATATACATTGTTGGGTCCTCTAACATCTATTCCACATCATGTCTTAGCTTTGCATTTTTTTTCAATCATTGTGGCTATTGGCTTACGTTCCCTCATCACATACTTTGCTAACATGAAGTTGTTGACTCTATCTCTCCATGCACAAGGTGCTTGCTTCAACCAATGTAACTCCTTTTTTAGTTTACACACATACTTTGGAAAATCTCCATATGGAAAACCCTTTGGTTATCCTATGTACACCTCCTCTTGTAGCTCACCATTCAATAATGTATTATTTACATCCATTTAATGTATTTCACAACCTTTTGATGCAACCATAGCAATCACTACTCTTACAGTTACTATTTTTGCAATAAGGTTGAAAGTCTTCTCATGGTTTATATTGTACATCTATGCATATCCCTTGATAACTAGTCTTGCCTTGTGCCTGGCAAGTGCTTATTAAACCATCTATACTATGCATTATCTTGTACACCCACTTATATCCAATAGGCTTCTTACCCTTTGGTAATAGCACTAAATCCCATATACCATTTACATCCAAATTATCCATTTCTTCATCATTAGTTGCATCCCATTTAGCTTTACTATTTCCTTAAACCATGTGGGCTCTTTGTCTTGTATCACCTAATAATGTATATGTAATAATGTGCAAAAAAGCTATAATATCTCAACCTATCTACTAGATACTTAACACAGCTTGCATTATTCTTAAGTATCACTTTTTTATGCATCCTTTGCAACCTCATGTTTCTACACACTTGGTGTTTTTAGGCCAGGTATTCGAAACTCTTTATCCAAACTTTCTTCACTAATCCAATATCCTACACTTACATGAAAATGTGGCATGAGATTATTGACCTTTTTCTTTCCTTTGATTGATTTTATGCAACTTTTAGCACTTCCAACTATGACATTTGGTGAACCATTTCTTGCCCTTAATCTATGGATCATGGGTTTACTTTTGTAGGACCAAGAGAACTTCCACCAATAGGCCAGGCCTACTTAGTGTACATGGCTCAGATTGCATTTTTTTTGCAACAATATCCTCTTTTTCTACATCAAAATCATACTTTTTTCACTATACCAACTATCAGCTCATAAAAAATAACATATTTGCTCACCTTGATCTCATATATAGAAGGGTTCAAAAAGTGATACCCTTTCTACTCAAGGCACTAGCTAATGAGAATATACTTTCTAGATCTAACTTGGTCCTTAGTCATCTACCATATCCACACACACACTTTTAATTGTGACAAATTAGATTTTCTAGATGTAAACTTTTCCTAAGGTGTCACGTGATGAATGGTTAGAGGTCCTATTCTTATATATACATTATTGCACGTATTACCTCAATGACCAATAATACTTGAGCATCTCCTTCTCACTCATCAATGCACAAATGATTTTAGAAAAAAGCATGTTTTTTGTTTTTGCAACTCCATTTTTGCTACAAAGTGTACCTACATCCTCCTTATACCATAATCATCTAGAAATTTGCAAAACTCATTAGAGAAATGCTCATCCCCACCATTGATCTCAAATTTTAATTGGTGTGCTTATTTCATTCTCCACAAGCCTCTCAAGATACGTAAAACTTTCAAATACTTCACTTTTTGATTTCATGAAATGCACCCATACTTTTCTACTATGGTCATCAATAGAAGTTGTCCTAGGGATTCCCCATATATTAAAATGCACCAAATCAAGTGGATTGTCAAACACATTTTGTCCCATGGAAATGAATGTAGTGATTGCCTCCCAAATTGGCATTCATTGAACACATTTTTTGAATTTAATGAACCTTGAAATTAAGTAAAAATGTAACAATATTTCGTGATTGTTTCTTTTTTAGCTTTTGTCATTTATATGACCAATATGTTTATGCCAAATACCATGTCTCCAATTACTTCATTTCTATTTGCATACATTTCAAAACTTTTTGTAGGCATATGCACACCCAATGTGAGCATTCTTCCAACTCTTTCACCTTCTACAATCAAACTATAATTATTTTGAAGGTCCTCAACAAAACAACCATGCTAGCTATATTTAACATGCAAACTTTGGTAAACCATTTGACCAAGAGAAATAAGTTTCTTTATAATTATTTTACAATGCAATGCATAGCCATATACTTTATCTTCCCTTCATCCATAGATAAAGGAATTATGCAAAATGACCAAACTTTCCATAATTCTAGAAACTTGCAACATTATTGGCATGTCTTTATTGTCATTCACCTCATCCTCCATATCTGTCTCTCCCTTCCTCTTGTATCTCCTCTACTTCTACCCGACCTATTAGTGCTAGCTACCTCTTGTTTTTGTGCCATGCCCTCTTTGAGATCTCTGCCTATCTCTACCTGAATTTGAGTAGAAGGCTCGTGCTTGTTCTCCTAGATATCTTCCTTTTCCTACAATATTTATTTACATTCTCATCTCCTTAGTAATCATCATAAAGATTACATCTTCAAAAATCTAGAAATGTCTCATGTACATTTATGGAAGTGGAAAAACTCTACCAATTCTCATAATTCAACCCATTCAACACCATAAACCAAATCACCATCCTCAACAGATGCACCAATAGATCCCAATGTATCTACAATCTCTGATTTTGAACATAGTCACTTATTGCCCTTTTGTGCCAACTTTATGTTACTCAACTTATCTTTGAGTTGTATCTTTTGTGCCTTCTTATTGGTATCATATGACTCCTCTAATGTGTCCACATTTTCTTTGCAGTATGGTTTAATCTTGTATGTGACTAATCGTACCATTAGACACATTTGCAAATACGAAGAATATGACCTGTTTGTCATTCTTATTCCATTCATTCCATGCCTTTTGATATTCTTTTGTTGGATGATTAGGGATCATCGCTCTTTCTCAACTTCACTCACATATCCTTGCAAGCCTTTACCTGTTTTTGTCCAATGTGTCTATCTTGATGTTATAGCTCTCTTCACCCATTTTATGCACAGAAGTTCCAAACACACAATCATCCTTTTTATGTAAATTCTACACATGCACAAAAATTCCAAACACACTTAAAATCTTGGATCTATGTGAATATACAATGCAGATCTCAATCTCACAATCTATAACACCTAATAATTGTGTGAATCCTACATAATTTGCAAAATTGATCGAAAAGCATAATTTTGCAAAAGATGCAGTTATGCCCTACAAAAAACTTGCAAGTGAAAAATGAAAGTTGAAACATCCTCAAATGATGGTAGCCTTTAATAGAAGCTCTTAAAGTAGTGGGTGCCAAGAAAGGTCATGATAGAGGAAGACAATGATGTGAAATGGTGTGGATATAGTAATGGGCCTCAAGATGTATTTGATCCTACTATCCACCAATACATCTATGTAAGAATAGGTAGAGAAGAAAAGGAGAGGGTTTTAATAATTACACCATGGTCCATCAAATGAAGGTAAGAACCCTGCTAAATCTAGCCTTAGCAAGCCCTAAAACCCATGACATTGTATAATTTGGAAATGCAAATTGATAGTATTTTTGTAGACACATAAATCTTACTTCCTATAGAGAATCATAATATATACTGCAAATGGTGATTTGCTATTGAGGCGTAGCTTAGCATGGATGTCCAAGACTATTTCCTTATTGTTGGTTTCTTCTTTGAGGTTGTGATAAGGTTTTGTGACATTTTGCAAATCACCACAAAATAAGAAAGAAAAAGAATACACACAAAATGAAAACGAATATCCAAAATCTCAAGATGAAACAAATATCACAAAAATTCAATGGCCATGGTTTATGTAAAACATAAATATAAGGTCATATTATGCCAAATCAAGAGATAACCAAAATTGGTAGATTGTACCTCGGCATCATGGGTACTTTTGTAGATTGTGCTTGGGCTTTGTTGGTACTTTCCTTGTCATTAAACTTTTATAGATTGTGCTTGGGCTTCGTTGGTGTTGGGGGTAAAGGCGCCCTGCCTAGCCGCCCGTGTATTACTACACTGACAGTCACCGCCACTGCACACTGCAGGTGGCGGGCACCCATCACCATCACTTTATTCTTTATTCTTTCAGTGACAGTTTGAATAAACGAAGACCGGTCACACATTGTGACTGTTGGAGTTCCCATTTCTTGTCTCTCTCTTTCTTGCTCTTGCTCTCTCGCCATAGCTCTCGAGTCCAAGCTTCGATCCTTCTCTCCCTTTTAGTTGGTACTTTCCTAGCACTTACCTTTACGATTTAACATCGTGTTGTGTACTTGTCACTAAAGTGCCTCCACAATATTTTGATGTTTAATTGCCCATATCTATTCACCAATGGGACAATATCATTTCACTTGTATGTGGAAAATGAACAAGACCAAGCTTAGACATAAAAAAGGAATATGATACTAGCATATTTTTGGCTTTACATCAGGGTCTCACTTGTTGGAGTCCCTAGCTATCAATCTCTACTAATGATAGCAATTCTTTCCCCTCTAGGAAAATGAGAGGAATCTAAATTATGTCTTCGTTGTCTCTTTAAATTGTCAACATAAACTAGAAAAATAACACAACATGATTAAGCATACTAAGAAACCATCATCGACACATGCAAAGGTTGAACTTGGTTACTTCTTCTTTGAGTTCAAACTAAGATTTCAACTTTTCTTCCCATTCCATACCAAATTTATTTTATCGTGGGAAGTGCCTCAAAATTAGCACTCTCATTTGCTTAAATAAATTGACCAAGCCTCACTCACATTTGCTTGAACTAATCATTGTTATACAAATGGGGCATCATGCTTAAAAACATCCTTTTCTATAAGCCCTAAGGGATCCTTTCAAGGTCTATTGAGATATCACAATGAAATCTCCTCTCCCAACCATCTATTATGATGTTCAAAGCTTTTGGAGCTCACACACCTTATTTTCCATTATTTGGATAGCCTCATTGACCATCCAAAGTTGCACACAAGGGATGAGAGGGTTCCATTTAAGTATAATGTTATTCTTGGCATACTAACCATTTCCTAGGAATCTACCCATTAGCTTATGTATTAGCACTCAGAATGGGCATGCCTAGGATGACTACATACAAGAGGTATTGTCAAATTCCATGTGTGAGAGCAAAGAGGATATGTACCACTTCATTGTTGGTACGCTTGTTTTGAAAGATTACAAGAACAAACAATAGTAACACTAGTCAAAACTAATAATAAGTATGTTTGAATGTTAACTTGATGTGGCTAAGAGATATCCTCACCACCTCCTAATTTAAGAGTTTGCATAAAGTGTAAGTTTGTCATGGTTGGGGTTTGGAGGGGCTTTTTGCCAACTAGTGACATAGCTCTTTGGTTTGGCTTTCTACCTTACTTAGCAAGCTTTACTATCCTACTTAGGGAACCTCGTTGCCTAGTGCATCGAATTACACATTTGCCTCACTATTTTCAATAGCTCTCTTTGGAAAATTGGTGTTGTGACTACTATTTTGGAAACTTTGCACTCTTGATCAATGATCATTTTCACCCCTTTTACATTGATGAGCAACCAAAACACTGCTAGAACAATATCCCAAAGTACTATCCAAAAGCCAAGCTCAACACTTATGGAGGATAGAGTCCACATTGGCATTATGGTTGATACATGCCAATGATTCTATATCATAGTCTCGTTATCTACTTTGGATTGAAGAAGATCCTATTTTTCTATTTTGCTTAAATTTATTTTTTGAATCATCCTAAAAACAATTGTAAGAGATTATTTGATATCTTTTAACTTATATATTAAACATTCAATCTGTGTACTTACCTTCTAGTGAATGAAAACATACAAGTCAAAGTAAAAAACCCAAGAGTTTTATCCATCTTGTAACTAGAGTTAGACACAACCTATAAAAATAAATTGGCAAGAGCTCTTAGTCATAAAATCAGTAGGTCAACCCTCAAGCTAAATGTAGTGGAAGAATTAAAAGGGGAGATTTATCAAACCAAATGACATTTCTTCTCATGCACAAATGCCCTTCAAATGAAGTTGATGAGCAATGACAAGCACTACCACATTTGATTGGGTGGAGGACCAATAATCTCTATCTTCCATAGGGTTTTATGTATAGGTTCTACACTTGAGTCTTTTGAGAGGATGCTTTGCTAATTCTTGTATCACTAACATTTCTCATAAGAAATTCCACAATGATAGATGTCAATTCTCTCTATTGTATATGCTTAGGTGTGTGTTTTTGTGAACTTGTCTATCTATCTATTTGCCTGCCCACTTTCTATTATTATTCCAAATTGGTTAGCATCCCCGTGACCACAAATCTTGTGTGTGTTTTTGTGTATTTGCATGTCTATTTGTTTACCTTTCCACTTTTGTATTCTTTTTCCTAATTCTCTCTCTCTCTCTCTCTCTCTCTCTCTCTCTCTCTCTCTCTCTCTCTCTCTCTCTCTCTCTCTCTCTCTCTCTCTCTCTCTCTCTCTCTCTCTCTCTCTATTTTGTGCATGCATGCATGTTTCAAGTATAATCACATATACACAACTAGAGGTGTTCCTGGTGGTGCTTCTAAAAGGGAATGCTCTCTCTCTCTCTCTCTCTCTCTCTCTCTCTCTCTCTCTCTCTCTCTCTCTCTCTCTCTCTCTCTCTCTCTCTCTCTCTCTCTCTCTCTCTCTCTCTCTCTCTCTCTCTCTCTCTCTCTCTCTCTCTCTATTTTGTGCATGCATGCATGTTTCAAGTATAATCACATATACACAACTAGAGGTGTTCCTAGTGGTGCTTCTAAAAGGGAATGCTCTCTCTCTCTCTCTCTCTCTCTCTCTCTCTCTCTCTCTCTCTCTCTCTCTCTCTCTCTCTCTCTCTCTCTCTCTCTCTCTCTCTCTCTCTCTCTCTCTCTCTCTTTCTCTCTCTCTCTCTCTCTATTTTGTGCATGCATGCATGTTTCAAGTATAATCACATATACACAACTAGAGGTGTTCCTAGTGGTGCTTCTTAAAGGGAATGCTTGATCGCACTCTTTCTAGATCTTTTTTGACATTATTGTACGATAAGGAAATCCCCTTCACAAGAATCTCAACATGGACTCCAACACATTGGAGTAATGACTCTATCCTCTAAAATAGGCAAACCTTAGTAGTGGTTATCCCATCTCAATTTCTTTGTTGAATAACTAATATTCTCATCCTTATGATTATGTCAATATGATTGACTTAAGTTTTTTTAATGCATATAATACACAATCATATACCTTACTTAACCTTAGTAGTGGTTAACCCATCTCAATTGTTTGTTAAACATACATTGACATATTCACATTGATGTTTCTCATACATTATCATTATGCCATCATACATTATCATTATGCCAACATGATTGGCCACAATTTTTTAATGCACATAGTATACGATCATATATCCAACTTAACGTTTGGACAAAGTTTTTATTGCACATAGTATACAATCATATATCCAAGTTATGTGAGTTGCTACCAAACTTAGTATATCAATCAAGTTTCTTCAACAAAAATCCAAATCCATGCTACTTTTAACATGGGAATTTTAGGAATAAAAAAGAAGTATTGCTCATAATGTGATATATACATACATATGTCAATGTTTATATGTAGGTACTTACGTAACTATGAAGTACATAACCTAAACTTATAGTGTATGCAATGACCCTTAAGAGGCTAGGGTCTTATGCACATTTAGCCTAAGGTTTGAAGGGTTGCATTTTTGGCATGCAACTTCCACTTTTGTGGGAAGTTATATAAAGTGCAAATCTTGTGAGAGGTGGGTGTGTGTGTGTGTGCGTGTGCATGTGCGTGCGTGCGTCATGAGAAATGCAAGATGGTTCTATCTCTTCTTTCTTTTCGTTGGTTATCTAGTTTCTGCTTGTTTTTGTGCTTGATTCTAGGTGGTCTTCAACTCATCATTATCAACATATATATAAATACATACATGTATATATATGTATATATGTATTAACATAGATCCAATATTATGTCCATGATCCTTTGTGACAAGAGCCAACTCTACAAGTGTGTTGTAAATTTCTACCTCCCCTATCCATGAGCCATGGTAATTACCTTCAAAGATGTAGACAAGAAGAATGTCCATGTGCTATGCATGATTGAAGTTTTAAGTGATTTCATAAATGAGGTCTATAAAATCCCATAAAGATGTTGAATAAATAATAGAATATCTTGATGAGATAATGTGTTATTAAAATTTTCTCTTAACATGTTCTTTATAGCCATACTTACTAAAGACATATCTTGTAAAGAAAAAACATTATATGCGTTTGTATGTATATATGTGTTTTGGGCCATGTGATAAACCTTGAGCCTTTGGTATTGGCATTGATCAAGAATTCTATATAAGAAGAAAATGAAATAGTTTTTCTCATACAAAGAAAGTAGATTGTTCTTCCCTAAAACATTGCTTGCCAATTGTAAGAAAGTACTTGCAGACTTCTTACTTAGTACTGCACTTAACATTTGCTAAAATAAGAATTCAGGCATAATATCGAATAAGGATCATATGTTGCCTTCATGATTCCTATCTATTTGGTATGATATATACTAACAAATGGGATATTTTGTTCTTTACTATAAGGTTGACATTTTGTTGAGAGGCCCTCCACTTATAAACTTAAGTTGATTCTTTTCCATTTGAGTATGTCAAGTATGAACGGAGCTACATTCCACATCAAGGAGAATGGGAAGTTAACTTTCTATTAGTTGACTTTAGATGTCTCAATTGTAAAAAGGGCATTAACAATGATACAATCAAGACAAAAAATGAGCATTTTTCCTTTTTTTGAAAAAGGTTTTCATTACATTAAAGCTAAGAAACTTTACCATCCAATTTGTGGCTTTCATTATATTAGATATAAGAAGTTTTATTGTTTTGTTGAAATGTCTTATCATTAAAATAAAAAATATATTCAAAGAGTGGACAAAAAATAATTTAAGACATGTTTCCAAAATAAAGGGTAACAATAAGAATGGTTTAATATTTTTAATCCAAAATGTCCAAAATGTGTGGTGGACATGTCACTCACTTGAGGCAATCACTAAACTATTTGTATCATGCATGTTCAAGCTCCAATTAAAAAATCCATTGTGTATGTATTTGAGGTTAATCTAGCACCCCCTAATTTAAAAAGTGTCATTTTAATTGGCATGTCTCTATATGTACATTATAAAAATTTAACCACTCTTTATATAAAATTTTCAATATTATATATAAATGCATCTCCCATGTATTTGTAGGACACAAAATTAAAAGTACATTGTTAGTTAACTTATGTGGTATGATACATTTGCAAAAAGTGAGCACTTAGGATCTTTAGATAATCATTTGGTCCTCAAAATTCATGTAGCTTATCATGAATTATCAATATCTTGAATAATGCATCACAAATTGATTCTAATTATCATGAATTTCATAGTTGATTCACACAATCCTGGAACACACTACAAAATTGTTTCTTATTATCACAATTTATATTGAGTAACACATGGTACAAGTTGACATGTACATTGTATGTAAGTAGGCGATGCTATGCATGAAATGTGTGTTGTAATATATTAGATATACATATATTTGTATATACATACATATCTGCATATGCATGCATGAATGTGCGTGTGTGTGTGTGTGTGTGTGTGTGTGTGTGTGTGTGTGTGTGTGTGTGTGTGTGTGTGTGTGTGTGTGTGTGTGTGTGTGTGTGTGTGTGTGTGTGTGTGTGTGTGTGTGTGTGTGTGTGTGTGTGTGTGTGTGTGTGTGTGTGTGTGTGTGTGTGTGTGTGTGTGTAATGCTTTTGGATGAATGTATACAAATAGGATTTGAATGTTCTTTTTACAAATACCTTCATTTTCAAAATCATTGTCAAAAGAGCAAAATAAAGACACATTAGTTGTTTGACACAAATTTTTTATGCAAATAAATCAAATATTTACACTATTAAAGTGGTGGGAGAGTGTTATCCGCACGCTACATGATTTGGGAAGTCGAAAACATTACTATTTCCTTTCTTTGGAAGGTGAAGCCATTAGTGAGAGAATGGAGCCATACCATTCCTTGTTTCAAGGTGAAGATTGCTGCCTAGAAAAATGATACAAAGCTCAAGGTTTGTGTAATGATGGGACCTAGGAAAAGGGTTGATCCAATATTGTTTAATCAATCACTTTTTGCATGCATGGGGAAATGAAAATTCTCAGCACAAGGATCACATACACTCTAGAGAGACAACAAAATGCTATGGTGAGGAGCATGATGCAAGACATGTTTATAATAAGATTGCAACATTTTTTATGAATGATAGAAAGAGGGTATAATATTTCTAACAAGGTAAGGAAAACTACTTTAGTTACCTTGAAATTTATGCAATTCAACTCCCATTTCGTTACCTAGAAGTTGATGCATTTAAATTACTTTAGTCACATCAATAAGGGCAATCATTTTCTTTATTGCATGGGCAAAAGGAAGGTTTGAACTTTGCATCACAAATGAGATATCATTGGAGTATGTATCTTTTTCTTGAAACTAGAATCCCTTAGATACATGTTGTTAATTTTTGAAAAGCATAGTGAGATTAGACATATTGATAGACTTTTTTTGAGTAATGTCAAATGCTAAAAGTAAATGAACTTAAGGATAGTTAACACGTATATTCAAAGTTGGTAAACATGTACAAAAATTTGTGATAAATATGCTCCTACAAAAGCTAGGGTAAATAGGCCAATGTTGTGGCAAGGTAACTTGGCCCTTTTGATTTCACAACTATGTTGATCACTTGACAAAATTTAAAGATGGGAAGTTTTGCTAAGAGGTAAAGAGAGTAGGAAAGATCTTCTAGCTTGATTGCTCCATTACATGCATGGATTGCAAGATTGAACACACTCACAATTAGTTGAAAATAAGCCAATGTGATATGACAACCAAGGAGGAATAACAACATTTGCATTTCTCAAATCCATGGCAACTTAGCCACTCACCTCCTAAATGTACTTTTAGTCTCACCATGCCACAAAGCTCACTTGTACATGGTTCAAAATAGGGGATAATGTAGCCATGCCATTGGCACATACCTCTTTACCAACCCTTTACCCTAAAAGCTATCCAACACTCCAACTTAAAGAGTTTACAATACATATTAAAAATAGTATTGGACCCTCTTCAACCATGTCAAAATGATTTTTGCATGTAGCTATTTACATGATGAAGATAACAAATAGTACGAGACAAGTGAAATGTGGTACTTCTTTAAGGAATGAGCATCCACATGCCTCTTTTCACTAGCTGGACATTGTTGTGGGATTGGTTCTTTAAGATGTTAACTAACCCTTCTCATGTATAACACAAAATGACCTAATTGAGAACCATAAACTTAAATAGGCTTTTATAACTATATTAGTGAGAAAATCTATTTGAACCTGAGATGACTATGATGGCTAATAATTGAAAACTTGCATGCTTAAGTTCAATACACAAATAGCTAAACATTGACAAATTGACTAATTACTGTAGTTGATGTTGTCTATGACATGAGCCACAGTTAAAGTTTGACATTTGAGTGGTTTTTTCATTTAAGGATCAAAGGTGCATTTTCCAAGTGATGATGGAATGTTATGTGCAATAAGAGAAATGGCATGAAACATGATTTTGATCGCAAAAATAAAAAATCAATGGTCAGACAAAAAAAATGGGGTGAATAAGGAATTCATTAATTGAAACCATGGGACTTATCACAAAGATTGACAATCAATGGTCACAAAAGAAAGTCATCTTCATCTTCTTGTGATCTCATGTTAGGCTAGTTGCATATAAAATGGTGGACACCCACTTTGCAAGTGTTAACCAATCAAAGTACTTCTTTAGGTGTTGGCTATCTACGATTCCTTACACACCGCACATGACATGACCTATAGTTTACTAGCTAAACATGTGCAATCCCTGCCCACTTTTGGATGAGGGAGTCTCCCCTACCTAGTTTGTAAAGTGACAGACAAGGGTGCATTTTTGCATTTGTAGCCAATTTTAAAAAATAAGAACCATATTATTTAAATTTTTGTAAAATGTTTCATTTTGGTGTGTAAAGAATTTGTGCCCATGTCCACCCCCAGTTTCCAAAATTGCATGCCCGCACTTTAAGTAGGGATTGGGCATCCATCATTTGGTGTGTAACAAACCTTATTCTCTTTTCCTACTTCATCTTCTTTTCCTTTTCCAGCTTCTTCTCTTCTTGTTCTTCTTCTCTAACCTCTTCTGCTTCTTCTTCTCTAGCCTCTTCTTCTTCCTCTCCATCTTCTTGTCTTCATCTTCTTCTTCTCCTCTTCTTCTTCCTCGCCATTTTCTTGTCTTCATCTTCTTCTCCTATTCTTCTCTTCTCTTCTTCTTCCTCGCCCATCTTCTTCTCTTCTTCTTTATGTCTTGTTCTTATCTTCTTCTTATTCTTTTTCTTCTCCTCATGTTTGCTTTCTTCTTCTTCATAAGGAAGTGTGGCAATCTATTTACACAAATTTGTTTATAATAAATTTACAAAATGGAAGGACAAAAAGGTAAGAACAATAAGAGAAAGAGAGACAAGTAGATATGTAATGGTGCTTATGCAAGAAAAAATCAAAGTGTACAACCTCTTAGTCGATTCAGTGTCTCATGACTAAAACATAATAGATTAATTAGGGATAATCACTCATTTAGAACCAAAGTATATTGAATTACCTTCATATCTTTTCCGTATCTCCAATTGACACATTCAAATGATAGGAGCTAAGATATGGCCTCCGTAGAAGCCAATTACCTCTCTAACAATGGCTCAGGTACTACTCTACAAGCCCATTTTTCATTTGCACACAAGATGCTTATTACATGTGCACTACCTCCAGAAAAAGGAGCATCCAATCCAATAGGTAATGGGAAAGCACACGTCTCTTAAAAGCATGGCCTACCTTGAATGCACATGCGCACACCTGCACGTGTGTGTGTGTGTGCGCGCGCGCACGCACGCACACACACACACACACACACACACACATGCATGCGTGCACATAGAGAGAGAGAGAGAGAGAGAGAGAGAGAGAGAGAGAGAGAGAGAGAGAGAGAGAGAGAGAGAGAGAGAGAGAGAGAGAGAGAGAGAGAGAGAGAGAGAGAGAGAGAGAGAGAGAGAGAGAGAGAGAGAGAGAGAGAGAGAGAGAGAGAGAGAGAGAGAGAGAGAGAGAGAGAGAGAGAGAGAGAGATCTGCCCCATTTAATGTAGATGGGGGCATGGGTTATTTTTGGGTAGAAGATGAATGTGCAATGCAAGTGGATAGAGAGATACCTAGAAGGCCCAAGGGGATTTTTGGTGATTTTTGTAATGTAGTTGGACATAAAAAATAAAAACTATAATTGATTTTAAAACATGTTTTACTATTAGCTTCCTAAGCACTAAAAGTTACACATCCTTTGACCGTTTTATTTTCAAATTCAACTTATTCAACAACTAAAATCTCTAATTGATGATAAGATGCAACCTTATTGGACAACCCAAATAAGTGTAGACTTTTCTTGGGCCAATTTCCTTTAGACCAAAAGCTTAAGAAAATTATTATCCTCATTTAAATGTAATTCCAAAGCTTTATCTTTTCAAAACTTATTTTGGAACCTAATACATGGTAGAAATCATCATACACTTGTAGCTAACAATGAAATCTCCCTCAATCTTTAGCAACAATATTTGCATTGTATCAACAAACAATTGACAAACAAGTTTAGAACCACCTAGATTGAACAAACATTTGATAATCTTTGAGACACTAGGAATTCAATATTCCTAATCAAAGGACTAGTGATAAGAGAAAGTAAGAGAGCTGCAAGAGGACAACCTTGCCTCACACACTTTTTAAACAAAAAGGGGGTATGGAAATAGCCATTAGTGCAAACACTAGCCGAATCATTACAAAACAAATCTCTTACCATGATGTACAAAAAACAACACTTAAAACCTAGTGTAGCCAATAAAATTAAAGTGAAGTCCAAAATCCATGATGGTTAGAATGATTTTTTGATCCAATTACATATCATAGTTACATTAAAAACCAAGTTGATGATTGCCTTGATCCAATTACATATCATAGTTACATAAAAAACCAAGTTGATGATTGCCTCATGGATTTTGCATCCATGCACAAAAAAGTATTGCATGCTATAGACAATTTTCCCAAAGAGATACACATGGCCAAAGTCTTAGACAACCAGTTCTTTAAGGGATTGCTCATTGATCAAAATATGCTCTTTCTCTTCCTTTTCCGTTTCCACCATTTTGAATCGCTAAGGGCCACATTTTCTTTGTTCTCATGCCTGTCATTAAGCAAAATTTTGCAATCCTTGGTTTGTAGAGGAGGCGTTTGGTTTACTAGATTTTGGATCGCTTTTCTCTAGAAGGCTCCCTACTTGACTTATGTTCTTCGACAACAACAACAAGTTTGTCCATATGACTCAATGGAGAAGCTATAGTTAATGAATGCCTCAATATCCAAGCCATACTGTATCTTGTACAAACACATGGCATTAGGCTTATGTTGCCTAAGGATTTGATTCTATAAATCCTTTTCATTGTTGGAATAAATCCCTATGACCAAGTTACATTAAAAACCAGGTTGATGATTGGTAAAATTCTAATCCTTCGTTGTCAAATTTTTAAGGGATTACTCATTGATCAAAAAGATGCTCTTTCTCTTGTTTTCCCATTTCCACCATTTTGAATTGCTAGATGGCACATTTTCTTTGTCCTCATGCTTGTCATTAGGTAAATTTTTGCAATCCTTGGGTTGTAGAGGAGGGTGCATTGGTTAACTTGATTTTGGATTGCTTTTCTCTAGAAGGCTTCCCACTTGATCTATTTCCTTTAGCAACAACCACAAGTTTGTCCATATGACTACATTTATGGTCTTTCAATACCTCATGTACAGACATTTGAAATATTCCCATGTTTCTCTTTCAACATGTGCTTCAGGCATTATTTGGCAAAATGGCAAAATTGCTTGCATACATAGCATGCATTTGGAAATAGGGAAAACCATACCTAATAAGGAAGCTTAAAGCCTCAAATGTCCTCAATGCAGAAGACATTAGGAAGCTCCACATGCCTTTCCCATAAAATCTAAGCTTTCTAGTTGCCTTTGGGATTTGTAGGCAATGGAGGCACATAAAGCACCTTACCTACTACACAAAAAATTGATAGGGACTTCATACTCAAAAATCAAATGCAAGCTATCTAGTGCAAGGAATGAACCAAATTCCCTTTGAATCCAAGAAAGCAAGTCAATATGAGTTGCATTCACCTTGGGATCCCACAACCACTTGGAAGAATCCTCTTTCAACAAAGTCTTTCAACAAAGAGTGCAACAATGAGCATTTGCTTTGAAAGGCAGTAGCAAACCACTCAGTGAATTTCTCCTTAGATGGGATTCTTCTCCTTGGATGGAAGCCTTGTGAAACCTCTTGTTTGTTGCAACCTACAAGAAGGATGCTGTGCTTAGCATCATTAAGGTCTTGCATATCTACATGCAATGTTGGAAAGAGAGAGCCCATCACATCAATAGGCCCTTTTGCACCCCTCTTGCCTCACATGTGTGGTTAACCAACACACATAGTGTACTTCAATAGCACTTCCAACAAGTTTTCCACCCTTCTACATTGAGTTTCCCAGCTTTGTCTCAGTTTGGACACACTCTCCCCTTGGTTCACACAACACAAACTTTTCATGTACTCAATGCCTTTTCATCCTCTTCTACTATATATATATATATATATATATATATATATATATATATATATATATATATATATATATATATATATATATATATATATATATATATATATATAGAGAGAGAGAGAGAGAGAGAGAGAGAGAGAGAGAGAGAGAGGTCCCTACATGTGACCTAAGTTTTTTGCTCGACATCTTTGCATTTTGATCCATTGCTCACCCATTGTAGCTTGCAAAAAGACTTTCTTCTCTACTTTGCCATATATATATAGAGAGAGAGAGAGAGAGAGAGAGAGAGAGAGAGAGAGAGAGAGAGAGAGAGAGAGAGAGAGAGAGAGGTCCCTACATGTGACCTAAGTTTTTTGCTCGACATCTTTGCATTTTGATCCATTGCTCACCCATTGTAGCTTGCAAAAAGACTTTCTTCTCTACTTTGCCATCTAGATTACTCACAGAATTCATCCATTCATGCCATAGCAAGGGAGATCAACAACATCATATTTTTTGACTCTATTTTGGCCTCATATTATAATAACCCCATTTTGAGTCACTACTCCTATCATTTATGCAAGTTCAACCAACTTGGAGGTGAACAATTGGGTGTGTATTAAAGAATCACTTTATATGTTATCTTTTTGCCATCAATAGGCTATTGGGGCCCACTGTAAGTCCAACTTGTGCATGACATAACAAGGTTCTAATCATGGTGCCATCAAAAGAGTGGGGTCCAGTGTAAGTCCGATTGACACAACAAGGTTCTAGTCATGGTTATATCCATCATCCAAGTCAATTGACTTACATGTGGCTGCTCTCTAACATTTCATTTTGGTCATCTTATGAGTATGAAGAGATTGGGGAGCTTTGCATTGACATCCATGGGGTATTCTTAGGTGAGACTTGTGATTATAATACAAGTCACATGCAATGAAAGAGTGCAAAAGAATTATTTTATTTTTAATGTAAGAGGGGGAATAGTGGGGAACATGATGAAACGAAGCAAAGTGGTTTAAATATATTACTCTAACAGCAAAATAACATTAAAAGAAACCCGATATTTAAAAAATTCAACAAAGCGGGTCAGTTACAGATCACGAGTAATGAGCAGCCCAATTCTTTGGGATGGAAAATGCACATTTTTAAATTAAAATGTTTTTTAAAATGGTTGCGTTTGCTGGAAATCATGGCAACGGGGTGGTATAGCGAGATATGCAGCTTGCAGGCTGTAGGTAGCGTCCGGTTGCGGGCAACGAATCCGAAGGACTGCGCCTCGACCTCTACTTCTCTTCGACATTTCTTTCTTCGCGACCATAGCCTTGCGGGTATGGTTTCCTTTCTCATAGTCGTGGTTCTCCTGCTCTCTCCAGCTTGGAGCAGTTCTTTTAAATGTTCTAACGAAAAGCTTCTTTCTGTTGGACGCCATAGCACGCCAGCTCACCTTCCCTTAATGCATTTTCCTTTGACTTGATAAGCTTTTTATGCATGTCACACACACACACACACACACACTCTCTCTCTCTCTCTCTCTCTCTCTCTCTCTCACGCACACACAGAAGGTTCTTCTAAACGTAGGCTTGCTGGGTGAAGCTGGCGGCCATCGCCTTTTCTGTTCTTTTATAGCACGGCAACTCACCTCCTTTATGTGTTTTCCTTTGACTCGACAAGCTTTCTGTGCATCTCTCTCTCTCTGTGCACGCATACTGTTTTCATGTCAATTTCTGTTCACCAACATATTCCCTGACGTTGTCGATGCATTGCACGCTCAAGTTAAACATGCCTGGTTATTCTGACAAGTTTAAATATGTTGTGTAAGAAGGCTTTTCCTGAGGCGCTTTTCATCTCAACTTACTTTATACCAAAACGATTGTATGTCAGGCGCGCTGTCTCACATCCTACTGCTGTTTGTAGCTGTCATAGCTGCGGTTCTACTACGCTTTTCTATTCATTTATTTGTCATAGAGTATGTCTTCTTAGACGGTATATCTGTGGATATCTGAAATGCCAAGGAAAACGATGTGGTGTTTACTTCTCTATGTTCTCTGCCCTCTAATTCTCGTCAATCAAACCTCTATGATTTTTTATACCAAAGACCGAGACAATATATAACCTTGTTCTAATCATCATCCTACGGCATATCACCTCTACCACTTGAAAGTTCTTTCGGCTCTTATTTTGAAAGTTCTTGAGTAGTTCGAATCCTCAATATGTAACTATCCTTCCACAGTCAGACAACTCCTTTGTCCTTTAGCATCATCACACAACAGACACAATCTCAAGAATATTTTTTAATGCCTTCCTCATTCAAGCACTTCCTCCTCTGACTCTTTGTAGGCCCTCGAATCTGGAACATTATGTCTGATATTAACATGGTTTTCTGTCACAGGAGAGGAACTGAAAGTGAAATGCAGGGAAATGGTTTGAGTTGGCCAGATTGGCTGTACGCTGTGTTTCACATGATTTGTGAAATTCTCTTTCAAAAACTTCATGCTCGTCATTTGGCCAAGCATCTATCCTTGCCAAAGTTAACTGGGCTTACATACATAGTCACAGGTGCAACAAGTGGCATTGGACTGGAAACTGCAAAGTATGCCATATGTTTTTCTGTTTTTCATTAAGGCTTTAAGCACATCAGTTTTCTGTTAGCTCTCTTTTATTGCAAGAAATCATAAGTGAGACGTTTACATGTAATTATCCAATGCCAGAGAGAGATTGTTTCATATATGTGCAGGCAACTAGCAAAAGCAGGTGCACAAGTCATTCTTGCTTGCAGGAATGTTTCAGCAGCTGAAGCTTTGATAAAAGATTGGCATAAGCAAGCTGATATGTTGCTAGACGTTGAGGTAGACATTTTGTACTATCACCACATATTGCAAGCTGAAGTTTAAGTAATCAATGGGGTCCTAGTTTTTCAGGTTGACAGATATCCTACGCTCCATGACTGAAATTGTAAGGGCGCACCTCTCTCTCTAGCAGAAAACTGGGCAGCAAACAAAGAGATATATGTACTTAACAGTGTCTAATCTGGGGATATGCTATCCAAATGTCACTAATGTATGGATTCACGGCATCTTAGTTTGCATCCTGTAACAGCAAAGGGGTCCTTACTGGGGGAGGATTGAAGCCTGAGTCCTAGTTGTTAACTGACCCAAGTATAAGAGACACCTTGGAATATGTAGGAGCCTCAGTGAAGGTTATGAGAGACAGCAGCCTGAAAGATTGCTTTGGACAGCTTGATGGCAATAGTTTAATAGGTTGACCATGGACTTTTTGTCCATCCTGTGAATAGAGATTTACTTTGTCCAAGAGTAGACTCAGACTTCTTAGTGATCCTGTTTCTCACAGAACTAAGTATCAAGAGTATTCTACCACTGGTTTAGTCACTCTGTTTGATGCTTTATTTTAGGTAACTCTTGAAGGCTAGCCAAAGAGAAGCAGCAGAGAAAACCCTTAATGATCCTGTAGATTGTGACATTATGGTGTGATAACCCTGCTGAGCACATATATTAAAATAGTACTTTAATTTTGGCTGTACAGAGATGGGGTTTCAGCAATGCATACTACCTTGGATATGATACACAATTCTCCCTGCCTATAAATGCCTGCAGAATTCATTTTAAGCTAGTGTGGCCCATCAAAAAGACACCAAGTCAAGAGTCATAATTCTGCGAAGGCTAAGGAGCAGTACAGCAATAAGATAAATCTTTTTGTTTAACACCTCCTTTTGACATAACCCTTTCGAGTACCCTTTCTAATTGTTAATTAGTTTGTTACCAAAATACCAAGTCCATCTTAGAGTTCTATTGGTACAGGCTGACAAAATTTTATATTAAGGTTATCATCTATCAGGTGTTTGATTTCATGAACACTTTGTTTAAGATTTGTTAATAACTCTTTTATTGCAAATGTACTGGGATTTTGAATCCTGAAAGTTTCCTCCTTTTTCCATATGCAACGCTTTAAACATATCAAGCGGCACAAAATCTGTTCAACATCACATGAATTTTTGGTCTCCATATACAGTCTTAGAACGTGTAGACATTTTAAGTGGCACAAACCATGTTCAATGGAAGGTAACTGATATCCAACACTTTTATGTAAAAAGTGATCAGCATGTGATGTTTTTGGTAAAGCAGTTTTAACAATCACCATCTTGCTTCTCTCGTCCCATACAATTCATTACAAGCGATGTGGACTGGTGGTGATGTTGTTAGGTTTAGAGTGCGAATGTACACCATGAGACGAGATGGTGGTGTCCACAGTAACCACTTTTGGTCTCTTCCTGTGATATGGCTCCTTCACAGAATATCCAGCATAGCTAGCATCTTTAGTAGGATCAGTCTTGGCTTATCCTATTACTGACCATCTGAGAGGCATACATTGAAAGCCTTGAGGGACCCAAGACAAAGCGCTTGGAAGCCAGAAGGATATCGGCATTTGTAAGTTGTCTCTAGCAGGACTGAACCGTGGACAGCTTGCCAGTTTGAGTTCCTTGAGAAATTTCAGGTGCCATCTCAGCTAGAATGTCCATGATATTGCTATTGTATGTCCGCTATAATTTAACGGTGTGGTGGCAATCACTAATCCTGCCTGCTATTAGCAAGGGCTCTAAATCACCCCTTCAGATTACACAACAAATTTTTTGTCTGTTACATTCAAGATTCAAGTTGTTTTAAATAAAGAAAGAAGGCTAAATCAAAAAGCTAACCCTGTCTACCCTACTACCAAGCACAGCTTCTGAAGGCAATCATCACAAGGTTAAATCTCACCAAAGGGACAGCATTTCCATACTTTGTAGGGGACCTTAAAGTGAAAGATATTGCATCTCTAAAGAGTTCAACTTTTCCATTTTCTCATGGGAACATGAAGTAGATACAATGACAATAAGTGATTCATATCCCTTTGTGGTGCTTCATAATTGACTGGAAAGTACATCAAAGTTCTGCTTTGATAGGAATTCCTTTGTTTTGCAATGCTTTACATTTGCACACTTCCCTATTCAACTATTGTAATCTGTAAAGCATTTCGGAAAACTTCTCGAGAAGAAGATTCAATCTAGTCTCTTAGCTTGCCTGCATTTTATTTCCACTGCCATGATGATCTGTTTTGCACAAAGATGAGCAATCCATCTTCATATGGGAACATGAAGTAGATACAATTGCAAGAAGTGACCCATATCTCTTGATGGTGCTTTGTAATCAATTGGAAAGTACATCAAATACTGCTTTGAGAGATATTCCTTTGATTGTAATCTGTAAAGTGTTTCAGCACATTTCTTGAGAAGAGTATTCAATCTAGTCTCATAGCTTGCCTGGATTTTACTTCCACTGCTGTGATGATCTGGTTTGCACAAAGATGAGTTGTGTGGAGGATAAACAACTCAAAACGATGGGCAAAGATGAGTTATCTGTGGAGGATAAAAAACTCAAATGATGGGCAATGACCTATGGAGGACAAATGACTCAAAAAGAATGGGCAAAAATCTACGGACAGATGACACCAAAGTTGAGTTGTCTGTGAAGGACAAATAACACAAATGATGAGAAACGATCTATGGAGGAAAAATAACTCTTAAGGATGGGCAAAGATCTATGGACAAAAGACACCAAAGATACAATGAATAGGCAAGGAAATGAAGACTTGATAACTGAAGAATTGAAGATGAAAGTTTATTAGGACAGTTTTGAAGACCTGTAAATCCCAAGGACCTAAAAGAGGTAGTCTTTTGAGTGAAAGATTACATGACTGGATATGCAGTATCTTGGTTTCCAAGTTGGTCTTAACACAATGGGTCCTTTTGTCCTGGTTTCCATGAGAAAAACGTAAAAAGGCTGTCAAATGCTTTCAGTTGTGGAGGCTGCTGAGCACTTTTTATTACGACACTCTCTCTTTTTGCTCCTGTTAGTGATTTCAACACCTTTGAGATAGCTATGCAGCTTTGCAAACATCTAACCTACGAATGCACATGCACAACAACACTGGACTACAACTGATGAACCATTTTCCACAACCCAATGACATTCTTGAAATTGCAGATGAGTCTTATGGATGCAATAAAAGCTGAAAGAAGACTCAAACAAATACCATGCCCTCTATGCAGACGGCTACCACAAGAGAGTGAAGAAGGATGTAATGGGTTGTACATTATGTATGCACTAGATTGCAATTAGCCAAAGTCATGAAGACACACAAGTATAGCAGCAACAAGTAGAGTAACTTGCAAGCACTGCATTGTTTCCTGTCCTCACTTAATGTGCCAGCACACCTGGAGAACTGTGGATTGCTGTGTGCTGGCCTTGGCATGCATTAACAGTGGGTCATTCTGAACTGTCTGCCAAATTTAGGCAACTGAGTCAAAATTGTGGCAGCTATAGGGTATGTTGACCGGCTGGAGTTTGCTCTCAAAAAGGATTTTACCTTCTCCTTCATTTGAATTAAGATGGCAAAACGTTCCTGGGATGAATTTTTCAAGCACGCTTGGAACACCCAAATGCTAAACTGCTTTACAAAGTCGGCTTGTTTTTACAGAATTGCAAAGCTTGAGAATGATTTTCATGGTTGAAATATCAAACCTGTAAATCAACTGCAACAGTTTCAAACTGAGCATAGAGTGCATATTTAGTATGGCATCAGTGCTATTAATTCTCTTCTTCCAATAATCTTAACTCTTCTTTATATAGTGCCACTATGATTGGGCAACTGGAAAAATGTTTAGGGTCTCCTATAATCTGTAGTGTGGTCTACTCAGCTCTTTGAGCTGCAAAACATTCACATTATGGCATCATTGCCACTAATTTCCTTTTTCTAAGTGCATATTTAGTATGGCATCAGTGCTATTAATTCTCTTCTTCCAATAATCTTAACTCTTTTTTATATAGTGCCACTATGATTGGGCAACTGGAAAAATGTGTAGGGTCTCCTATAATCTGTAGTGTGGTCTACTCAGCTCTTTGAGCTGTAAAATATTCACATTATGGCATCATTGTCACTAATTTCCTTTTTCTAATAAAGCTAAATCTTGGTCATATATTGCCATGATGATTGGCCGACTGGAAAAATGTATAGGTGCTGCTATAATCTGCAGCATAGTGCACTTTAGCTCTTTGAGTCAAAAAACATTGCTTTTTCAAGCAAAAAAAGAAGCTGAATCTGGTTTTGCAAGTAAATAAGTGCTCCAATTTTGCAATTCTTGGTCAAAGAAGACTCCAAGGTCTTTGTGGCCCATCTAATGGAAGTCTACACGGCACATATTTGCATCACTTTTGCAATATAGTATAAGAGCTATACAAATCAAGGAAGAGTGTAAGCATGTTTCTATACTTTGCGTTCTAAGCTTATTGACATGCTTCTGCATGGAAGCAAACTTGTTTGGGTTCAACATTCCCATTTGTACCTCTAGAGACACTTGCTTCATCACAATCATCCGATTGTACAATTGATCCAAAATTCAGCCATATCTCCTGAGGAACGATCAAATGCTCTATGTGGGCTATCATGGTTGGTGTGCATGAGAGAAAGAGGAATGATTGGATGCGGGCATTTAGCTTGTCCCAACGTGCTTGAACCTTCGCCAACTCAGCTTTCTCATCTACAAAAAGCTTGAATAAATCATGGGCTGAAGGACGATCTATGGCCTTGATCACGAGTTTTGCCAAGTCATAGGACTTCAAGATGGCAAGTATCATCACCCACCAAATGCGGTAGTTCTCCTCATTTAGTTTTTGATCTTGTGAAAGAGACAATAACATAGAGACCTTATGGTCTATTGGATTTGCTCAATTCTCCACCCGCATACGGTGCCACCTATGATCTATGGTGTTGTAAGTTGTAAGGCCCCCATTATGAGAAGCCATGTATGAGTTTGGTCTTGACTAACATGCAGATGAGGCCTATGTGACCGGATGGCAAAAAGGTGACCTTTGTGGGTTTGGCCTTTGGGTTAGATAGAGTAATTAAGTTGGTAGTAACCCGAGGCACACTTCATCGAGTTGTGGGATATGGGAGTTATCAAAGATCCCTATTTTGAGGTCCGAGGGCCACAGAAGCAACCCTTTGGCTGGGGAGTCTCAGGAGCACTAACCCTCTTAATAGGGGTTTGGCGAAGGCAAAGGGAATATTCCTTGGCTAAGTAGGGAAGGTTCATAATATGGTCAAACAGGATTATCGGACTACCTTCTTAAGCTATAAAGGAAAATCCCTCTAAAGCCATCATCAATCTATCTTTTATCCGATTAGAGTTCTTCCAGCTAGCCTTGAGCTCTTCACCTATCATCTTTCTCGATCACCATCTAAGCTTCATAGTGTAAGCGTATGGGTGGAGAGAGCCATCTTTGTATCAGTTTGTTTGGAATTAAAGAAGTTTCTCATCTTCTCATATTTGTTGTATATTCTCTACTCCTTGCTTAAATTTTGTTCGCTACACTGTGTAATTTTTATAGCTAGTACTGGGGAGAATATCACAACAGTTATATGAGATAGCTTAAATATAACTTATCATTGTTATTGTACCTAATGTAGCATGGCTCTTGCCTATTCTCTTGGCTAATATGTGGAGGGAAGGCGCCCCTCTCCCCCCTTGTGAAAGTATGAATAATACCTTATCTTTGGGGAAAAAAAAGAGCAAGAGGCTTTTTCTTGTAGTCAAATTGACTTGGGTGCAACTTGGTTACGGTGTGGCATGTTTAGAATCCACAATCGAAAAAGTCCTTTGTATCATATGTGTTGAAAAAGTATCTATAAAAACCCCACACTTGTGTGTATTTTTATGAATTAAATGCACATTTTCCCCTCACAACCATGGAGAACCAAGAGAGCTCCAAGGTTCTCTCTTTCTCCTTTGCATATTCACATCTAGTAGAGCCAATTGGGATTCTACCACATCCAAGCTATGAACCAATTGCTAGTCTTATGTGCCACAAGCCACAAGAAGAGTGAGACATCTTCCTACGTCAACAATATCATTGAACTCCTCCAAAAGAGGGATACAAAAGGTGTGGAGATGCCTTGTTAATGCCAATTTTTGGAAGATTGATGTTGCTTTTATCCTCCTCCCGATCCTAGTAGTATAGACATACAAACAATATTGGGAACATCACACGATCTCTCAAGAAAGGGGTCACTCCAAATCCACTCTCTCGGAATCCATAATAGTGTCTAAAGGGGTCACCTTTGATAAGTCTAGAGCCCTCCATCATACAAATAGTAGGGTTAGAATGTTTGAAACATTTGTAACATTGAGCCACCAATCTGGTCTTGTGATGGATCTCTCAGTGGTCTCTCATGCACCTACCATTGTTCTCCATTGTGAAGGTAAAGACTCTCTTTGCTAGTACCAATCACTTGAAGAGAATCTCTCCACAAAAGAGACAAATGCATGTCTAAGAAATGTCCACATCTGCTCACGACCCTTTTAGGGGGTTAGGGGGGTCATTTACAATAAGTAAGTGTATTCATAGGCCTTGAACACATGTGATAGTAATTGTTTACATATACTAAACCCCTCCAGGTGGCCCTCCACTTTGAAGGTAGTCCATTACGACTGTTTCTATAGTAGTCATGAGTCCTTTAAGACATTGAAGTTGACATCTAAGTGTTCTCTAGTAGTCCAAGAAAGCAAACCACTTGGCAACTATGTCAGTAACTTTTGTAGCTCTCCCAATATAGATGGATTCTCTGTCCCATAGTGTGTTTGGACTCTTATTCTAAGGGGTTGTTGGAGAGAAGGAGCTGCCTTTGCTTCTCATCAACATTCATCTTGATATTATGAGCACTGAAAGAAACTGATCTCCAAGATCCAAGAATACTCTCTACCCTAAGGTCTTTGGTGAGGTGGTCCTAGTAACACCCTCCTTGCCAAAGAAAGTATAGTAGAGAATTTTTTGAATGATGCTCAAAAGTTGTTAGCACAACAATTTTCATCATCTCCTAGTTGGACTAAAAAAGGTTATCCAATTGCTGCCACTTCTCTACAGCCTGGTGTGGTCACCTACGGCTGATGCCTGCTCATTAGAAGGTTGTTGCCTGCTATGTTTACTGCCTAGCTGCTTTCATCATCATACAGCCTGCTGTCGTGGACATCTCCAGCTACAGTCTGCATTTAGGACCCAGCTTGCTGAATTTATCGTACCCATCATCATGACCAGTTCTGCCCGGATTTCCTGCAGTCTTCAGCCATGCGACAGGTTGCTGGTCTCATTCTGCATCATCCGGACAGTCTCCTCAACACCTACAGCCCTGTTCTACCCTTTCCAGCTGTCACCCTGATCAGTTGGACAGCTGTGTTTTTGGTTCTACTCAGGTCTAACTGCTATTTTGCTGCTCCTGCAGGTTACCTACTGCTCTGACTGGTGGTCACTATACTCAGGATCCATCCTATTGGATGTCATAGTCTGACTCCTCCCTCAACCCGCTCCCACAAGAGCCACTTGCTGTTGACAACTCTGCAATTGAGCATTCTGTGCACTTTCAGTCATTATTCATTCCTTTGCATTCATTCAGTCATCTTTTTTCTTGTGTTTTGTGGTTTTCCATCAATGTTTGAGTTCTCTCTGTTTCAATTGTGGTCATACACTATGTTTTCTTTTGCAAACCCTAGTGTATCTCCACATGCTATCAAAGCCGGTGCTCTTTTGAAGAGTTACTTGAGGCTATCATGGAGTGCTTGGTTTGTTCTTGACTACATTGTATGTCACATGCTGAGTCACGATGGCTCAGACCACTCCATCTTGGGATCCTTTGATGCTTTCTTAGGTCACTTCTTCATTGGAGACCATGTTAAAGTATTATGGTCTTGATTTAGAGGACAATGCTTCATCGTTATCATCTCCTTTAGTCAAACTGGTAGGGTCATTGGTACAAGCCTTTGCATGATTGGAGGCACAATGATCCATGTGTAAAGAAAAGCTCTGAACGCAAAACACTCAAAAACCAATCGTGCAACAAAGCACAAATTGATAAACACAGAACACAAGGTTAGGGTTAGGGTAACTCAGAGACAGTGAACACAATGAATAATAAAGTGAATGAATAATGAATAAAGGGCATTAGGCTATGCCTTGCCGTGAGCAATCACTAAACCGGTTTGAGAGTCTAGGACCTCGACTATGGTCGCGATGAAGAAAATAGCTCGCCCCAACTGGCAAAGCTGTTGAACAGACAAAAAGTTTACCCCAAGCTGGGGGACATGATAGACATCGTCTAGTGAAGTGAGATTTGGACACCCGGGTCAATGGGAAAATTGATGCGACCTTGGGCGTGAATCTTGACTGAGGAGTTGTTTCCTATGCGAACACTCTCGGCTGCAGGGGCTCAGGAAATGAAAATGTCTACTCTAGGAGTCATGTGATGGGTAACTCCACTGTCCACAAGTCAAACAGGTGCTAACGTGCTCGACTTTGACGAGTGGGTCTCTGCAGGCACCTCATCAGGAGGCAACTTATAGATGTGAATGAGACTTGTATTTGATGTCTCTAAGGAGATGATGTGGACCTTTGCAGACCAGTTAGACAAACCCTTTGGAGTTGAGTAGTTCGCCAACTATGATGATTGACCGGTGGCAGTGTAGGTCTAGCCTCGCCATTGCCCCTGCAGAGGGTTGCCACCGCCTTGCTTTTCCTGTTGGGGGTTACCTGATTGGGATGTAGGGGTCACATTCTTGGATTTGGGTTGTGTGTCTCTTGCCTTATATCGACACTCATCGTCATAATGGTTAGCCTTTTGACAATGTTGACAGTACCTATTCTTCTTAGGTACATTCCGCCATCCAAGTTTAAGAGTAGATTGAGTGTTTCCTTGGGATTCACTAGCTCTGTTTTGATTTTGATTTGAGTTTTGTTTTCCCTTGCCCTGTTGCCCCCTTTGAGAAGATGCAACTAGAGACCCCTCTATCGAGGACGTGTTATGAAATTGATTGAACAACCGTGTATAATGAAACAGTTGACACTCAAACTCATAAAATGTGGGCATCTGAGGGTATGAAATCACTTGCTGCGCAAAATGGAAATATTTTCATAGCATCTTGTTAAGAAACAGGGTAACTTGATCGTCAGAGAACTTAGGAGTCCCAGTTGTTAGAACTCATCGAGGAGAAGTCAATACTCAGCCAACTTGACTTTCAAGTCATCCTTGTCGGTGATTTTAAAGTTTTGAAGCTCACGATCCAAATTGATGCAACGGTCACACGTTTTGAGAGTCTAAGACATGCCTCATCAAATTTGACCAAGTGGTGAAGTTTGACCCGTTGAAACGAGACTTGTCATTAAAAGCATGCTTGGTGGATGAGGAACTAGAACCATGAGGTGTCTATGAAGATAGATAGATGGGATAAGATGGTGGTGGTGGGGGTGGATAAGAAGGAGGGAGTTAAAGGTGGCTAGGCTAAAATAGGCTATTGATGTCTAATAAGTGCCGATTGCTACGGAGGTACCGAAACGGACATAGGTCCTCGGATGGTCCACTAGATAATACCATAGAGGCAAACTGCGATACCAAATGATTCACACTTTTGAGTATGTCTAGGATGCACTTCGAGAGAGATAACCCAAAAGTGTATGTGTGGGAGGTCAAGCCTGGGCCACAAGTACAACACTCATAAATGGGCATGTAGAGGTCCTAAAGATTGTGCCTAAATGTGCAAAATCCCTTGGTGTGGTGTGTAGTGGATAATGTGGTGCACTTAATGGAAGCGGAAAGGAAGGTGTATCGAAAGATAAGGGAGGGATGGGTGAGAGCTCAAATGGATTTGTGATGGATGTTGTTGTGTGAAACATGGTGGGTTCCTTTTGTCCATTAAATGCATTAGATGAAGATGCACCTACTCCATATTGACCATGAGAAATTAAATCATTTGAAGAAAAAGAAAGAGACAGAATACTTACAAGTTCTTCTTTTAGCTTTTTACCTAGTTTTGAGTTCATAAAGACATATTTGCCTACCTCATTACTCACAAACCAAAGTTTGTTTTGAAGAGTCTTTTCTTGATGACCAACATCCCTCAATCCAACAGAAAATACAGAATCGATTGTCATAGAATCTGAAATAATAGGGTTCATACACCTGGCATTGGAGAACCAGTCCGTAGTGAGGTTTTGAAGGTCCTACAAGATCATTAGTTTTGTGCACCAAATCTAAAGGAGAAAACTCAGGCTTACCTTCAACCTCTGCTTGACCTCTATGCATAAGGATTAGATCATACTTAGCGGCAGAAATGTGATATGGTCTGTGGATTCCATGGTAGCCCGATGGTTCTTCGGTCATGTTAGATCGGGCAGTAGCAAGTTGGGAGGCCCACTCCTGATCGTTTCTGTCCATATTTGGCTGTGGAGATTGGAGCGGTGTTGTGAATGTGTTTGAAGTCATTTGACCCTTCTGTTGTTCCTGCTTTCACAAATCAGGTTTCCGATCAAAGGCCAAGGTTTCTTAGAGAGAGTACCTAGCTTTGATACCATGTGAAGAAACTCTTTAAACGTAAAAAACACAAAACCAATTGTACGACAAAGCATAGATTGATAAACACAGAACACATTTAGGGTTAGGATTAGAGTAACTCAGAATCAATGATTAAGTGAATGAATAATGAATATATAGTGCTCATGCAACAAACACACTATGCAGTGAATATTGAACCTCGAACTTTCATATCTATGGGATCAAGGCAGAGGCTATGAGTTGTAAAGTGTGTCATACTTTGAACGGATCCCAAATCATAGCAAAGGCAACCTCCAAGTATTGAACACCAGCAAACGCAGCCAAGGAATGTTGGATCTGATGTAGATGGCAATGCAATAGAGAGAAAGGCTCAACATGCAAGTACTTGAGAGAGAAAAACTGGGTGAGGTGCAAATACAGCCTGTGGGGGAGAGAGAAGATCAGGGCAACAACCAAAAACTTTAAACGCAGCTTGTGAAGGAGAGAGATGATCAGGGTGACAGCTCTAGACTGTTGGCGATAGCACCAAATGTCGAACGTTAGCATCAAACACAATAGGCAAATTACAAGCGACAACTTCAAGGTACAAAAGGCGACAGTTGTAGACATGTGGTGAAGGTTGGAGTCCGGTGCTAGATGGTAGCAGATGGGTAAGGGAAGATTTGACTGCAATGTCCTCTGCGAAGGGGGTGTGGGCAAGAGAGATACAGCTCTTGAAACTTGCAAAAACTAGATTGAGGAAGAGTGGTGGGCTGCATGCCTATTATAGAAAGTTTGGGGTGCCTAAATTAGGGTTTTGCATGTGGGACACAGTAACTCTCTAGGATCGTGTTTCTTTTTAAAATAAGAGGTTTTCTTAATTAATTAGACATGTTTTGTAGCTATTTAAGTCAGGCTAATGCAATTTTAGCTCAACCCCATGCAGCCAAACCAATAGGGTCATTGGTAGCAGCCATTGCATGATTGCTCACTATCACACTTTCGCCTACAAGCACAACTTGTGTGGCAATAACAATTCAACAGATCAAGTATCAGAAATTGGGCTTCACTTTGACCATCTATCTATGGATGGATAAGAACAAGGAAGCCTCTGTTTTGACTCTATGTGTAAATGACCTAAATTAGACCAACCAGAATCCTACACACTGCCTAATGAGACATTGCCACATGGCATGTCCTGTATTGCTGCCATTTCTGAATATTTAGTCTCCAGATGCCTGCTGTTGTACTCCCATGTTTTTATGTCCATTAAAAACATGTGTGTGTGCAGAGAATTAACCCAAATCTAGGTTCATTTGGTCAAGGTAGGGGGGTTGCAAACTTTACCGTTTTTTAATCACAATTTGGAAATGCCCTCGACAAACTATCAGCTGGTTAAATGTGAGATCTGGCTGTCCTTTTTGCATATTCCAGAATTTATGTATGTCAAAAACTGCATCAATTGCAATGACCACACTTTGCAAACACATGGAGGATATGATGAGTGTGGCTAAAGATGCAGACAGTCAGATGCAAAGCTTCTCATTCAACAAGGTGGTGAATTCTAGTACAGTGTTGATCAAATAGCTATCTTTCAATCAGAAGTTGAGGGTCTTAAAATGGCACATGCCGGTTTGTCCCTTGCATTTTCATAATCTTAAGTTCTATATTATGGCTACTTCTCGTGCTCTTTCTTTGGTTTGGCATTTGAGAAATTGAAGTTAACATCTAGTTATGTATAGGTGCTTTTTGCAATCTAAATTTCCATTTTGACTTGGCTGTTTCATGATGTTTGGATCAGGTTATGGAATTAAATTTACTTTCCCTTTCTTCCGTACGGTCATTTGCTATGGCTTGGGAGGCCCGCAAAGCTTGTCTACATGCTCTTATAAATAATGCAGGAATATGTTCAATGTTAGGTACCAAAAGTGAACTCTTTGCTCTTGGTTAATTTAAGATCTATATCTTGCTTCATCCTACTTTTGAAGCTAGTTTTGAACTTGAATGTGATTTGTCAGCACCACAAAAGTTTTCAGAAGATGGCTTTGAAGAGCATATGCAAGTCAATCATCTTGCTCCTGCATTATTGAGTTTGCTACTACTTCCCTCATTACTACGGTCTACATCCTCTCGAATTGTAAATGTGAATTCAAGTGTATGTCCCTTTTTGCAGTTCTAAAATTTTATGTTTCATATATCTTATAACAGCAAAATTTATTTGTGTTGGTAACTTGTACTGTTTTGCTACATATTTTTTGAAAAGAAATGGGATAAAAGATGAAATAAGATGTATTGATTACGCACAAGGATTCAAGTTCTGAAGAAGGCTGCAATAAATCGGTCCTTGAAGCCTGCCTTAAGGCCTAGAGCTTTAATCTTTACCTTAGTCTATGCTGAGGGCTGCAGCAAATCTGCCCTTTAACTGTGTCTTAATGCCTTCAGCTTTCATCTTTGCCACTTAATGTTGATCTTTTGCTAGTGGGAAAGATGAAAGCTAAACACCTAGGGATGTGCTTCAAAGCACTTGCTCAGCCATGTTCCAGGCTCCCCCTGCCTGAGGAAAGATCTTGAAGCAGCCAGGAGGATCAAGGTAGCGAGAATAGATACAACTCTGTTGTGGGAGAGCGTTGCACTAGAGAAATTTTAAGGATTTTCTCCACAGGTTCTTGTTTGAACCTACAAATTGTTTTAGGCCCTACAGGTGTCCTTGGTTGTCTAACTTGCACAGCCATCATGGTATAGGCACTTGCCGAGCAAGGTTCATCTTCCTCCTGATTGTTAAACACACGGGAAATGCAAACGCAAAGGAATGCTGCATCTAGGACTGCTTTCTTAGCAGAGGACATTCATAGAGAGCTCTCATCATGCTTTTACCACATGTGGATGGAGAGATGTTCATGGGCACCATGGTCCTCTTCTTCAGACCAAGCCTTGAGCCATAAGGACTAGGTAGGCAGCATGGCTAATAGAGTCCAAGAGACAGCTGATGATTCTCATCAACACTATAGATTCCTTCCAAATAGAGTGGCAAACTAGACAATGTAAAAAGTAGCAATTTTGGAAGGCAAGATGCAGGACTCCTCTATAAAGATTGTTTCAGTGATCTAGCTTGGTCTATTTGGAAACTAGACAGAATTAAAGATACGAGCATTTTGGAAGGCAAGATGCACGATTCCTCTATAAAGATTATTTCAACCATCTAATTTGGCACTTGAGTATCATTGATCCACTACACAGTTTGCAAAGATCTACATGGATGCTTGCTGCAGAGTGGACTACTGCATGTAAGGATATTAAATTAGAGTTAAACCAAATAAATTCCAAATGGAAGCATAGAATACTTAAATTGGAATGTGGAACCAATCAGACTTTGTTATTATTCTAAAAAGGAAATGGATTACAACTCAAAACAAGAAATTTGAGAGAATGTGTGCAGAAGGCCTCAATTACATCCATAACAAGGATATGTGGATTAATAAAAAATGCTCTAAAAAGTTTCAGTGTCAGAATGCAGATATTTATACAGGAGATATTAAAGAGAAAAGGGTTGTCATTTCCATAACCTGCACTGAATCCATGAGCCAAACACTTCAAGGAGCGGCTGTAGGTTTAAAAATAAAGAAAATAGGACCCAAATCAAACTGATTTGGATGTAATCCAGCTCTGAATAGCAGCAGCACATATCATCTCCAATTTCTCTTAGATGAAAGAGAGTGATTGATAAGGGGGACTCAATGGCATATAAAGTGGAGCATCCAGTGAATTGACACCTGTCTGCCCTCTTATGAAGCAGTGATGTCACATCTCTCTGATTGAATCCCAAAATTTTCGAGAAGACTTATCAGTATCTTCTCCATTTTTTTTTTCCCATAATATTTTCTTCTCTTCTTCTGAATGTGAAAAAGCACGACAATGCATGAGCTCAACAGTGGAGGTGGAGGATAGAGTGAGAAAACTCACATCAACATTGGAGCTACATTAGAGAAAAACAAAGCCTCTAAGGTGACTTGTGTGGAATAGTAGAAACAAGTCGAGGAGGGGAAGTGCAAATTGTAAAGAAATGCTCGACCACACAATACAAATAGAGTTGTATGACAAACGCATAGACTGATAAAGAAACACGGTTAGGGTTAGGGTTAGGGTTAGGGTTAACACAGAGACAATGAACATAGGAGATGAAAGAAATTTGAATAATCAATGAATACAATGCTCAATGCAGTAAACACACTATACTAGGTGAAATACTAACCCGAACTCCTATATCTCTTAGGACTGGGGCAGAGAGTATGAGCAAAAGAGTGTATCAACGGATCTTGGAATGCAGCAGGCAACAACTCGTTCTGAGATATCCTCTGCGAAGAGCATGTTGATAGCAGAGAGAAGACACTTGCAAGCTGCAAAAACAAGATTAAGGCTGAGAGCGGCTTGTCTATTTATAGATGGCTAGGTTCTCCCAAACTAGGGTTTGGCTTATGGGACATAGGCACTCTCTAGGAATGCATTTCTTTTAATGAAAGTTTAGTAATTTAGTTTAATGTGGCTAATCAAGATAAAGTACATTCTTAGCTCAACAATGCGAAGAAAATTGTGGAGTAGCTGCAAGGGTTTGCACTAAGGAAACACTAAGTGTACAACCACGTTAGAAACACAACGATACAAACACACGTGTAAAACTCAAACCCTAAAAGCAAAACTCAGAATTCAAATACAAAAGTAGAGAGAAAGAACACAACTTTGAAGTGAATGAAAACTATAAATAAATGAAGAGTGTACAGAGTGCCCAAGGGCAAAGGAGTAGTGTCAGAGAGTGATGTCCACTAGAGACGGATCCAAAGTACTGTAACCACCAGTCAGAGATGAGAGATTGTTGAATAATGAAGGGAAGTAGACTGGTCACCAAAACATAGTAGTCGGAGGCTGAAATTTGGTAAATGCAGTAGTGTATCACTAGAGAAGGCTGAAAACTGATCACTCAGGGCAAAGAATTGTTAGGTGACAATAGGAGAGGTGTTCGTTGATGTAGGTGGGCTGTTGGACAACAAAAATGCACGTATTGTAGTAGTTGCTTGGTAAGAAGAGATGGCAGTAGCCTGTTGCCTAGCACTAGATGTTGAAAACATAGGCTGATCAGGTGCTAGGATGACAGAGTGAATGGAGACCTCCAAACAATAGGGTGATAGCTGAAAAACAAGCTACCTAGGTCTGGATAGTGATGGACTGTAGTCGATGATGGTTGGACAGCATATGGTAGGTGGTTGATGGCCGAAATCTATACGATAGAGTGAAAAAATTACACAAAAGGATGAAGATTGAATGGGAGCAGCTTGTCTATTTATAGATGTGGATGGATCCTTCCAAATTAGGGTTTCATAAAAACTCTCTCGAACTGCATATCTTTTTTGCGTTTTTCATTAAATAAGTATGTTTTGGAACTGTTTAAGAGGCTAATCAGCATGTAATGCATTTTTTAGCTCAACACCCCTACTTAAGCCCAAAACATGGTGAGAAAGGAAAACCAACCTAGGTTTTGCCCAAGGTGTTCCATCCCAAAGGAGCTAGGGCATTAGAAAAAGGGTACACGGTGGCTACCTAGTGGCCTACTAAGACTACAAAGGTGATGGTTATCTTACCAAGGGAGTTCAAATAATCACCCCAAAGAGGACAAGGCATCCGAAAAAGGGTGCATGTCCGTTGCCAAGTGGCCATCGAGTCCTACAAAGGTGGATGAAACCACAAATAACTTTTTTTTTCACTTGTAAAAAAAAAAAGGTGTGTTGAGGGATGGTTTGCGGTCGATTAAGCAACTGTACCATATGGGAGAATGAGAAGGGATGATTAGGTCTAACCCATCACAATAGAAAAGCTACCTATCCACTCGAGGGTGTCGATGACGAGGAAAGAGTGATGATGTAATGGTAGTATGGTGTATAAACTGTTGGTGGAAATAACTTAGGATCTATCTAGTGGTGCTTTGCACAAGGAGTATGCTACATGCTATGAAATGCTCATGTAGGAGGTGCTACTTGGATAGTGTCCCTTGTGGGAAAATTGTTCACTTTCCTAAGTGCCCTTTACAAAGATGATAAAATCATGCAATGCAATGCTGTCGAAGGCTTAAGAAAGAAAATCTAAGGATAAAATCCTATGGGCTTGGTAAAGACCTAAGAGTGTGAAGATGGAGATAATCTAAGAATGTGGCTACCAACACGTACGCCCACTAGTAGGGCTTTGCCAACGAAACGCGTGATGAGATGGTGAGGTAGTCCTAGATGGAGGCGCATGTGAAGTGGATATGTAAAGTGCAATGGGATCGAAACTCGCAGAACAATCAGCCAATCCCTCAAGGGTAGTGAAAGAGATTGTCTGCTAAGGTTGTTTGTATGCCACTTGTCCAATAGAGCTATTGGGGTGAAGGAGTAGATGGGGCAACAACAGGAAGTGTAGCCCCACTCGACTAGCCAACGAAGTGGAGGTAGTCACATCGGTCTGTGTGGTTTTCTAGGTGGAAGACCTTGGCCTTGGTATGACCTCGGTACAACACTCCTCGTCCACATGGTGATTTGTGGTACTGTGTATTTGTCCTAGGAAGTTGTTGCCAGATGGGTTTTGTTTCTTTGGTTCCGTCAGAGGAAGGGGAGTCACCCTTGGTTTCTGCACCTTGTGAGTTCTTGCCACTATTGGTTTTCCCTCTTGAAGAAGAGGCAACCAACCCCCTTTGTTCTGAGTAAGGCTAGGCGGAGGCTTTCTTGTGGACTTGATCATGTAGCCTTGCGTAACACAAAAACTGGCACTCAAACTCCTAGAAGGTCGGCAATCTAGGTAGTGAGATAATGTGATTGATAAAATGGAAGTTATTTTCAGGAAACTTGTTCGAGAAGAACGTGACCTGATCGCCATTTGACTTCGGGGAGCCAATAGTGACAAACTCTGTGAGTAACCGCTGATATTCAGCCAACCTGACTTTCAAATCATCCCCTTCTTTAATGAAAACTCTTGAAGCTCAAAATTGAGATTCATATGTCAAATGTGATCCCTTGCCGCATAGCGGTTAATGAGATGACTCCAATGCTTAGATGTGAGCGAAAAATGTTGTAATTGAGAGTGGAACTTAGGAAGCAACCCTTGCATTAAGTCAACATTGGCTGTGGCATTGAGAGCTCTCCATTGACAGGTGTGTTTAGATTGAGCTAAGTGAGGGTTTGGCATAAGCTCCAGACCAACAACAAGGTTCCAAAGTCCTTGAGATTCAAGCATTTGTCGCATGAAGTTCAACCAAGTAGTGAAAATTGACCCGTTAAAAAGTGTCTCATCCACAAAAGCATTCTTGTGGCTGTTGGAACAAGAGTGGTAATGCTCTGATAAGATGAATAGGATGGGTAGGATGGGGGAACAGAGTATACTTGGGACTGGCTCCTAGAGTGCCCACCATGCATACGAGAAGTGTGCATAGTGGATCCAAATGTCGGCATGGATTGACTAGGCATGGGTTTGGTAACCACATGAGGAGTCCATGGTGGAGGGATAGGGACATGTGGAGTAGAGAATAGGAGTCTCTGTGTGGGAGTGACCCATGAAAAGTGCGATAATGTACCATAAGCAAAAGATGCAAATCCCTGCATCTGAGAGGTCAAAAGAGGTGGGTGAGTGAAAGTAGTGAGGTGGATTCCCATCATAGCTGTCCTAGTGGGAAATGATGTGGTTATTTGCGAAAAGGTGGAGGAAACTATGTTAAAGGATGGCATGCCCTTTAATGAATCCGCGTGGTGCAAAGGGGCTTAAGGGTAAGGGGAAGGTATAGTGTTAAAGGGTGGCATTCCTTGTAACAATGCACTGTGATGTGAAGTGGTAGAAAAGTATGAGTATGGAATAGAGAGTGAGAATGTGCTAGCAATGGAAACAGAGGTTTCAACTCCTAGAGTGGAAGATGCGGATGCGGAGTGTAATCTTAGGTTTTGGAATAAAGAAGAGAGAAAATCAAGGTGTGGGCTAGAAGAGGGTGGGATGGGAGGGATTTGAGAAGAGTAGCTTACATGCTCAAATGAAACATAAGATGTAGATAAACATGATGAAAGATGTTTGCTTCGAGAGTCTCCTCTATTAAAGTTTACATAAAGAAAAACAAAAGAGGGTTTTGATTCATAAGACTCAAAAGTATTGTACAAACTTGACATTGGGCTTGGTTGAGATGATGAAGTGGGTCAACAGTCGTCCCAAATGTCGTATGTCCTCCATGATCGGGAAGGTAGCCAACCTCACTAACTGGTTCGGATGTAGTAGCAAAGTTGGTAGGAGGCATGTAAGTTCGATTATACTTGATATGGAAGTACTCTTGAAACTCCTACTTTGATATGAGATTGAAATTTGGAACAAGAGAAACCCATACTAAAGACTCTACACGTGGGCCAAAGGTTGGTAGTAGTAGACTTGGCTAAGATGGCAGTATCTCTGATATGGCAAGTCAAGGAATTGGCTCAAAGGTTGGTGTTGTTAACTGCACGATATCCCTCTCATTAAAAACGACCCCTCATCAGATGATCACCTTGTTCTAGGATTGAACATATGATAGAGGCTTTCGTCTTGAAGGAATAGTCAACGAAAATCAAGAGATTAGCTCGTGGAGTGAGCTTTCGTATCTTTCCATTAGGAGTGTGTATGGAAGCATGACACCCAAAAATTTTGAAGTGGAAAATCACAAGTCAAGTGCCAAAAATTGCCTCGAAGGGGGTCATTTGAGGGACTGTCGCAGTTGGACATTGGTTGAGGATGTATATTGGAGTGTTAACAAGCAAGATAAATAGAACAGACTAGCAAATTTGATTTTTATTAATATTAGTAATTATTCAAATCTAGTAAAAATTTCCATGACACCTATTACAAGACAGAAGGCCTCTCTAAAGCTCACAAACCAATTCCTTCCCAACTTTTAGCCAAGCAAATCCAACTTTTAGCAGCCTCGACCCAAATGCACTAGAAAATCTCTGTTGTGCGAACAATATAGTGTGCCATGTTTATGATAGTTTGGTTCCTACGCTCTAAAGAATAGCTAAAACTTATTGAGAATGAAACAAGGCAAAGTGTAAAGAAGTTTAGAATAGATGGTGGTGGTGAGTTCAACTCAGAGTTTGAAGACTTTTGTAAGAGAAAATGTATTAAGTATCAATTACCTCATACACCTTAGGAGAATGGCATTATTGGACATTGAAATCGCACCATTGTGGAAAAGACAAGGTGCATGCTTAAGAGCAAGGGATTGCATAACCAATTTTAGGATGAAGTTGTTAATACTATAATCGACATTCTCAATTGGAGTTACACAAAGGCCCTCGAGGGAAAAAATCCACACGAGGCCTATACTGGTAGGAAACCATCTATCTCGCACATTAGAACTTTTAGGTATGAATGTTATGCACACATGCCAAAGGATAAGAGGAAGAAGTTAAAACCAAAAAGCATCAAATGTATCTTCTTGGGTTATAGTAATGAGCAAAAGGTTTACAAATTGTATGACCTGGAGACAAAGAATAGCATAGCAAGCCGTGATGGGTTGGTCAAGGAGCAACCACATATAGTGGAGGAGGAGAATGCAAGTTCTTTCACTTTATCATTAAGTGAAGTAGTCCACTATGAACTTTCCAAGAGCTATCCTTGTTCTCAAGGAGGAGGAAGAATCATCTTCGGATGATGATGAGAAAGTTCACAAATTTGTAATCATGCTTTTGGAAAAGCCATTGCCACAATGGGTGAAGCAACGGTATGATTGCAATTTTCCTATGTCTACAACTATTGAGGAAAAGGGACATGGACCAAGGTGGTCTCGTTGATGAGCAAAGAAGAGGCAAATGGACCAAAGGAGATCTCATAGAGGAGCAAAGAAAGGCTTCTAGAAATTTCTCACATGGTCAATATGACCTTAATGGCTGAGATTATGAGAAAAGTAAAGGAGCTAGTACACTTGGAAGAAGCACTTGCCGCATAGTAATAGGGAACGATTGTCTTGAGGCCTTGGAACAAGGGAATGCTGTCCTGAATGGATGTGCCGAAATGGGACAGGGGAGGTTCCCTATCCCATCCCCTTGTTGCGTCCCTTGTTAGGAGACGGTTTTTTTTTTCTTTGTTGAGTGGGTGTCTTTTGGGGGGTGTGTCTTTTGTGGGACTTCTTCCAAGGACTTCCCCTTTTGTAATACATAAACATATAAAATCAGCATATTTTGTATGAAGTTGAATCAAATCAGCCCAAATTACACATGCAATTTTTCTACAATGGAAAATACATGCATGCATGCATGCATACACATGCATATGTTCTTTGGTAGTATACATTCACCCACACACATAGTAACATGGGACTAGTTTTGGGGACAAGAATGGAAATGGGGATGGGGGCAAGAATTGCCATCCCCTGTTACCATGAGAGGGGGCTCTAACATGGGAATGGGAGTGGGATGGTAAGGGGATGGGATGGGACTGGGACTAGGATGAGAAGATAAAAAATAGCCATCCCCTATTACTATGCCCACACATCCACCCACCACATCATATGCATATATTTTTAGATGCTATTTATGTATGCTGTCCCCTCCCTTGTTCCACCCCCTATCCCCGTTCCTTGCTTTTAGATGTCCCTCGTCCTTGACCCCATCTCCATCTCCATTCCCATCTCCTATTTCATGTTACTATGGCTCACCAATCCAATGTGGAAAGTGGCTATGCAAGTTGCGTATGATAGAGTAATGTAAAATGATACTTAGAAAGGAGCTAGTGGATCAGCCAGAAAAGAGAAATATTATAGGCACCAACTGGTTTGAAAAGTAAAGTATAAGGCTGATGGTAGCTTAGAAAAGTAAAAAGACGAATTAGTTACACGAGAGTTTTTATAGTTTGAAGGATTTGATTTTCAAAAATCGTTTGCTTCGACTGCCAGATTGATCACTATTTGCACGGTTTTGCGGTGGCCACTCACAAGAAGTGGCCAATTTACCAAATGGATATTAAATCGTCGTTCTTGAATGGTGACCTTAAGGAGGAGGTGTACGTGAGGAGGCTTTCGGCGGAGAGAGACTTTCAGCACAGGTGACCTTAGTAGAGCTCTGGACCTCCATCATCCACTTCCTTCGCGGCCGATGGAATCAAGTGCAGGGCGAGTCCAGGGCTCGTCAGGAGCTCCATTGTCATTTCATGCACACTTGGGGCGGCCAAGACTTGTTTTTCGTGATGCACGTAGGCAGCCCCATTTGGTGATACACACCCCCCCACCCCCCATGGGTTCTTGCCCCCAAACCACCTTGAGAGGCTTGTATACATGATGTATTTGTGACTTTGCATCAGCTCCAACTAGTCTGTTGAGCATGAGCACTCCGTTGTAATCAGTTTTTTGAGTAATATAATTGGCCACATTTTACAAGAAAAAAAAAGGTGTACGTGGCTCAGCCATCGAGGTTTGCGGTCTCCTATGCTGAGAACAAAGTTTGTAAGCTAAGAAAGACATTGTGTGGACTGAAACAAGTCCCTAAAGCATGGTACCAGCGGATAGATAGATTCTTTCTAAGCTTAAACTTCAATAGATGTGTCTCAAATACTAACTTGTATGTTTACAGGGATGGTGAAAAGTCTATAGTGATTGTCCTATATGTGGACAACCTTCTTATTATAGATGACTATGAAGATACGATCCATCAGACTTGAAAGGCTTTGAGGTTCGAGTTTGAAATAACATATTTGGGCTTGTTGTACTATTGTTTAGGGATTGAAGTCTTGCAAGGGCCTTGCAAAATCTTCATCTCTTAGAAGAAGTATGTATGGGAGATCTTGCAAGCATTTGGCATGACTGAATGTAAGAAATGGAAGCATCAAAGAGTGCTGAAATAAATTGCTAAACATAAGATAGAAGAGAAAGAAAAGAGAAAACACAAGAACATTGCAAAGGAGAACTGAGAGATGTGCTTAGGGAATGGAATCCATACAGTCGTGTACAATAGTGAGTCATTAGCTATGTGGGCACTGGCATTGGCTTCCTCTCTTCATAGGGCATGCACTGGATCTACAAGTGATGAATGAGAGAATGTGGAGGAGAAGCTTGAATAAATAGGCCAAATGATAGCTGAAATTTAAAGCCACATTTTAAGTGCAAAAGTGGCATGAGAGCCATAAAAGAGGTAGTTTTTGTGAAAAATGGAACAATTATGGATCAAGGAGATGGAGTTTTTTGAGATGCATTTCGACGCTAAGAATACAACACAAGTGTCTATTTGTTGATCAGAGTCCATTTGACCCCCATTTAATGGCCGCAAGGTTTGGCGTTATGAAGTAGCTACTTGATCCAAAAGCCAAAAAGCAAGTGACACAGGCCAAGGTAATAGATTTTGATGCCAGAAAGCCGCCCATCTAGTTAGATTGCAAATTCAAGGTTCTTTACCCCTCCATCCGAATCCAAATCACTTGCAGGATAGTGTGAACGTATAGGAGTGAACTAAATGGCATTAGGTTGGCCAACATTTAATGCTGATAGGCTAGCATAAAATGCCAAAATCACCATCAATATGACCATTAGAAAATACCTATGTATCACCATAATGCCTAGCACATCCCAAACTCACACATGAACTGATCAGATTGCTAACACCCTCTCTCAAAGCATGGGTAACCTAATACAATACAATGATAATGATTCATCATAGTTCATGTAACAAAGACCACCAGAATAGAATCATGGATACCCAAGTAATGGTTGATCAAGCCACCACCAAGGTGCCTCAAAGAGAACCTGATGTTGATGTCAATTGTACTAGCTCTTGAAAAATGGAGAAGAATCATAGCACCTCTCTATGTCTGTCATCAATGCCTCGCAGTAGCAAACATGATCATCCTCTCAAAAATAACCACTAACCATACATGAACATGGATTCCCTGCCTTTGGCCAAGATGGCCAAATTGTCCCCTCACGTGAGGTTGGACTAGGAGCCAATCTCACTCTTTGAAGTAGTAGCCCATTATGAGCTTGGAAGTCAATCCGAGCTCTAAGATTTCAAAACTTCCAGACTACGATCCATGCATCAAGAAGTCCCTCTTTGGAACCTGTGTACTTGTATGTGTATAGATGAGACTCATCTTCCCTCCCTCACCCTCTCACACTCCCTCTTTGACATTGGAGAGTTGTGGGGGATGTCCTCCTCCTCCTTCCTCCAAGAATGGGTTGCCTGATCAATAGAGGGCAAAGGAGGACCGATAATCAGTTAAACATGGTAGCAAGAGCGTAGATCCTAAAATTTGATACCATGTCAGATAGAAGAGCATGAAAGAATGCTGAAATAAATTGTTGAATAGAAGATAGAAGAGAAAGGAAAGAGAAAACACAAGAACATTGCAAAGGAGAACCATAGTTGCACTTGTATGTCGTATGGTACTAACCGTACCTTATGATACTGTACGTATCCACACGATACCATACGAAAAAACTGCTCTTCTTTGGCTGCCGCATCTTCTTGCGTCTCGCCGCATTCCGCCTGCGCATTCTGCCTGCACATGTGTCCTACGTGGCACTTTCGGGGGAGTGGGAAGGCTTGGATATCTCAGCTCACCCCCTTTTCCAGCTATGTACTCCTCCCCAACCCCCCTTGGATTCCATCCAACTAGCAGTCATGTTTGACTCTTGACCCCTCTTTGACTGTTTGACTCTTCTCTCATCTACAAAAGACGCTCCTCTCCTCCATGCTTCCAAACCAATTTAGCAAGAATTTGCCATTCTCATCTACCTCTCTTGGATCTTGAATTGATTTGTGATTCATGAAGCTCTAGCCTCTCACTCTCTCCTCTTTCCCGCACCCTATCAAGGCTCAAGGCTCAAGCCTCTCCTATCCCCTCTCTCTCACTCTTGCTCTTTCAACTTTAAAGTTTACCCCAACCCTCTCCCTCTCTTCAATTTTCACTTTCAAGTTTCAAGAGTCAAGACTCGAGCATCTCTCTCTCTCTCTCTTTTTTTCGTAAAGCATCTCTCTCTCTTTTTTTTTTCGTAAACATCTCTCTCTCTCTCTCTCTCTCTCTCTCGGGCCTCTTAATCTGTCATTGGCACCATGACTCGTGAGAAGCACAAGTCCTTCAATTTGCACGTGATCCATGTGAAGAGGGACACAAAGAAGTCCAACTACTACTATTGGATGTGCAAGTATTGTAGGAAGCACTATACAAGTGGTGCAACCCGGCTTGTCCAACACCTTTCCAAGACAGGGGGCGAGTTGCTATATGCAAGAAAATCCCTCAAAACATCGCGGATGAGATTCTTGCCAATATAAGAGGGGGATCCACAAGAGGAGGAGAAAGTGGCATATTGGCACCAACTCCTATGCCTACTAACGAGGAAGCATCGAATGTGGGCATATCTTCAACCAATGTAGGAGAGTCCTCCACCATTGGTGGTGGGGGACTCCACATCCACATCCGGCTCCGGTAAAAGACAGAGGGGAGGCTCATGTGGCACTGGAGAGACAATCCTCTCTCTCTTATTCTCCCAATCATGTACATGGATCGGTTGTCTTTCTTAGAGAAAGGAAACAACTTGCGGACATTGAAATTGCATGCACAGTGATTGAGTGCAATATTGCATTCAATGTCCTAAAATAAGAGCAATGGAAGAAGATGGTAAAAGCCATTGCCAATGTGGGTCCATGTGAAGGATGGACCGGTGTCACATACAACGATACGAGGACAAAAAAGATTAATGAAGAGAAGGAGAGGATTGATAGAGCCCTTGATCCTATTCGGGCCGCATGGATAAAATATGGTTGCTCCATTCTCACCGACGGATGGAGTGATTGTAAGAAACAAGGCATCATCAACATACTCGTCTCATGTCCACTCGGCACTTATTTTTTGCGGGCCATAGATACTAGCAAGAGGGGGAGGAAAACGACGAACGTGTTCATCTACCATCACATTTGGCAAGCTATCATTGAGCTATACATTGCCTTTTAAATTTGTTTCACTTTCTTTCTTTATGATTTATGCATAACTATCTATCTCCCTATTCTCTCTAATATCTATCTCGATTCTCTCTTTTTCCTCGGGCCCCAACCCCCATCCCTCTTCATTCTTGAATCTCGAAAGTTGAAACTTGAAAGGCTCAACTCTCTCTTTCTCTCTTTAACATCCAAGTATTGTTACTTGTAATTTGTGATTGTAGTGGGCCCCTCGAATGTGATGCAAGTTATTACCAACAGTACATCAAATTGTCAGCACACGTGCCGTTTGGTTGAGGCCAAGTTTCCCTCAATTGTGTGGACTCCACGTGCAAGTAATTGTTTGGACTTGCTCATGGGGGACATTGGGAAGCTCAAGTGGATGAAGAGGGTGGTCCGCAAAGCTACATCAGTTGTCACCTTCTTCACGGTAAAGTTAAAGGTGCTTGTGATGTATCGTGAGTATGGCATACTTGAGTTAAAGAGGCCTTCTTCAACTCGGTTTGCTTAAATATAAGATGCGGTCCGCACCTTGCGCTAGACAGTGGAGTTCCTAACCTTCTCTAGCCACCATTGAAGGCGATGATAAATCAAAATTTGCAACAAAAGGCTGAAAATGCAGCCTTTTCTCATTTAGGAATAAGAAAAACCTGCAAAAAATCAGCAACTTTGCTTCTTTCTTGCGCTTCTCCACTAGTCTCAGCCTTGTGTCGATACATATTGTATGTTTAAGTTTTTGTGTGCATGAGTATTGTGCTACCACTATGGGATATATGGACTAGTATGTGTTTTTTATTCAACATATACATGTCATGATACCTCTATTTCATAACAAGTGTGTGTAGGGCCAAAAGATGCTTGTTAAACAAGCACTCAGTTGTGAATTTGACAAGTGAGTGTCTTTTGACAAGTATGCCATAATCGACTTGGCACTGTGTTGTGAACTTGTCATAGAGGTGTCATTTTGAATGTGACGCCCTACCTTTCCCTTGGGTATAAAAGGACACTTGGTCATGGATTTGGCTAGATAGTGTCTTGACGGGCTACACATGTAGTTTGCTGCATGATCATTGTATTATACGAAATAATTCATTTATGATCTTCAATGTGTTCGTTGTCTCTATGTTACCCTAACCCTAATTGTGTTCTGTTCAATTTATACTTTTGTCATATGCTTGTATTGTGTTTTTGCATTACACATGGTATCAAAGCTAGGATCTCTCTAAAGGAACGTAGGCCTTTGATCTGAAAGCCCTTCACAAGAAGTAGGAACAATAGGAGGGTAAGATGACTTCGAGTACGACATCACTGCTTCATTCTCTTGAGCGGAATCCATCGAGAAATGAGAGGGAGTGGGCCACACAGCTTGCCCCTCCAACATTCCACATGGCCGAAGAGACATTGGACTACTATGTAGTCCATAGATCGTATGAGATTTCAAGAGCCAACCAAATACGACCTCATCCTCATGTATCAGGCTCAACAACAGATTGAAGGAAAAGCTAAGTTTTTCCCTTTAGATTCGAGGCATCGATCTAATGATTTTGCAGGAAGGACGGAAGCTCCACAAAGGACTGGCCATCTTGAGGTGGAAATTGGCATGGAGTACAAACCCTTCATCTCCATCTTGACCTCTTTCATCTATTCCATTTACATCTCTACCTTCATTCACTCCTATGTGAGGCATGCAAAAATAACACAAGCCCATCTTTTGAGTTTTCTTCCTCTTTTCAGTAAGATATAGGTAATTCTCATGAAGAAGGGACTATGCAAACACAATATTGATTCATAAGTCCTGAAGAAAGATTTTTATTTTGGAATACAAAGAAAGGTGACGAGTCTAAAAGATTAACTCAAAACACCTATAAGTTCTCTCTCTTCTTCTCCTTTAGTTTTTGCTCCTCAAGGTTTTTTAAAAGTAGGTGAACCATCTTCATCTTTATTCAATGCATTTAATGAAAAAAAGGAACCAAAGTTTTTCCAACCATTGCATCAACCAGTCTATTTAATCTCCCACCCATTCCTCCTTCTACTTCCGTTGCAACTTTCTTTCCCTCTCCATTAAGTGCACCTTCCATGACATCACACATCACAATGGGGGGTCCTTCACCCTTAGACACAACCTTTAGGACTCGTCTTTTTCTTAGTTGTGGTGGGAACACCACCCAACCATTCCCAAGTGTGGATGAGTTGGTGCCACGCTTAGTCTCCATGGCATTACCTAGTGGGCCTTTTGGGCAATTTGTTGTGTCTAAGCCCACACTTAGATACGATTTTCATGTCTCGGTGCCTCCACCTCCACTGACACCTTATGGAAACATTCATATTCGAGTGCATCCGCATCAATCATGAGAGTTTTGTTCATAATGTAGATAGTAGTATGGACAGCCTCAGACCAAAAATATTTGGATATATTCTTTTCAGCCATTAATGCCCGTGCGACTTCTGCAATATGCCTATTTTTTCTTTCTGCAATCCCATTTTGATGTGGGTTATACCTGCAAGTAAATTGCCTCTTTATTCCATGAGTCCTCAAGAAGCCACTAAACTCATTAGAGAGGTACTCTCCCCCTCCATTTGATCTCAAGCACTTCACTTTTAAGCATAGTTCTGTTTTAACAATTGCCTTAAAAGATTTGAAGTGCTCAAACACACCACTTTTTTCCTTCATGAAGTATACCCATAACTTCCTTGAACAGTCATCAATAAATGTGACAAAGTATTTGCTTCCACCCTATTTCTACCTACCCATGTCCTCCTCTTCCTCTTACTTATCTGCCTCCGGCAACTCCTTATCCATCTTATTCCACTTATCTAACATGTCATGGTTCTTCCTCCTCATCAGCCAAAAATGCCTTTACATGTTTTAACGGGTCAAACGTCACTACCTAGTCCAATTTGATGAGACATGTCCTTGACTCCCATAACCTATGGGATAGTGTAGGGGCTGTAACCTCAACCTAATCCTACACTTGTTCCCTATGACGTCATTTGCTCGTGGAAGGCTAGAAATGCCTTTGTTATTGTGGAGTTGATGTAGGGCTTATTGCCCGAGTTTTGTTCTTAGCTTCAACATTTTTATTTAGTGTCCGAGCATAGGGTACACTTGGCTGACCGCTATGCCGCTTGGGATAGAACCCGTTGCATAATTCTGGACCATGAGCTTCAGAACATTAACAAAACTGACCAAGATGACTTGAAAGTCAAGTTGGTTGAGCATTGGCACCTTCTTGTTGAGTTCTCTACCACGGGGGCTCTTAAGTCGTCACACACTCAAGTCACGTTGTTCCCTAATAAGTTGCTGCTGAAATACTTCCATTTTGTGTAGTACGTCATCTCATAACCCACCATGCCCACCTTCTATCAATTTAAGTGTTAGTTACTGCGTCACGCTCGACTGTTCGATCAATTTCATAGTATGACCTCTTTAGAGGGGGCTCTTATTGCTTCTTCTCAGAAGAGGCAGCAAGGGAAGGGTAAACTCAAATCAAACTCAAAAGGAAAATCAAAATCAAAACCAAGCTAGTGAGACCTAAGGAAACATCTAGTCTTTTCTTAAACATCGGTGGCAGAATGTACCTAAAAAGAATATGTATTCTCAACATTGTCAAAAGGCTGGCCAGTTTGACAATGAGTGTCCATCAAAAGAAAGAGGCAAAGCACCAAAATCCAAGAATTAAATCCCCACTCCCCACTTGGGAAACCCCCAACCACGGGAGGTAGGGTGACCCTTAGCAAGGGTAGTGGCAAGGCCAAAACCGTGCTACTACTTGTCAGCCAATCACATTCTATATCGTTCTTAATGCCAAAGGGCATGCCAAATTGGTCTACAGAGGCCGATATTGTCTCCGTAGAGACATATGAGGATTTGAGTCTTGTCCACATCTACAAGTTGTCTCTTGATAAGGTGACTGTAGAGGCCCACTTGTCGCAGATGAGTACTTTAGCTACTCCTTGGATTGTGGACAGTGGAGCTATTTATCATATGATTCCCATCTCGGACAGTTTCATCACTTGAGCCCCTGCAGCCAAGATAGTCTATGGTGGGAATAGCTCCTCGGTTAAGATTCAAGTTCATGATCATGCCAATTTCGCCATTGACTAGGGTTGGATCACACTACGCTAGATGATGTATATTATATCCCCTAGCTTGGGGTGAACTTGCTATCCATTTAGCAAGTTTTCCTATTGGGATGAGCAGTTTTATTCACAACAACAACAATCGAGGTCCTTGACCCTCAAACTGGTTTAGTGATTGCTCACGCTAAGGCACAACCTAGTGGCGTGTACCACATGATTTAGTTTCTTTCCAACTTGATAGCTGCAGCCTCTAAGTTCCACCACTTCCAGGCTTTAGCCACTGCACGGGAGCCTATGGACACAGAGCGTCTATGGCATTTTTGCTTACGACATCTTGGATATGACTCTCTTGATGAGTTGTCACATTGACTAATAGTTGAGGGCCTTCCATGCCCGAAGCTATTTCGAAATATCTATAAAGCTTGTCAACTCGGGAAATAGCACTGTACCACGTTCCCTCAACAATCCACACATAGAGATGAGGCGCCTCTTAGATTGATTCATGTTGATCTTTGTGTTAGAGTGCATTGAATGCGGAAGCATATGGACAAGGCTGAAAGATAATGAACACGAGAGAAGAGGGAGAGAGAAAAGAGATAGAAGAACACAGAAATCTGCAGTCAATGAATGCTGACAAGAAGAGGACAGATATACAAGGGGTTGTTGAAGTATCTCCTCGAGCCAGTCTCTCTCTCGAACACCTAAAAAGACAAGTGAGGAAGGCAAGCTGCCACTGGAGCCTAAATACGAGAAAAAAAAGAAATAAAATAATGCAGTCAGCCAGCAAATTAGTGCCAATCTGATTAGAAAACTGCTGACTGCTGCAATATACAATAAAATAATCAGCCATAATCATCCTGGCTGCCACGTGGCATAATGCCTGAACCTTCCCGGAAAATGGTGACTCCATCTGATGACTGCTGAAAATGCAGAATCGCCTACTTGGGGACAAATGTCCAACCTGCCCAGAAAATGGTAACTCCATCTAATGACTTGTGAAAGTGCCTAAACTTGACAGGAAAAATGCATAACTCCACCCGGGAGGATTGACTACACCAATTATAGCCTAAGAATGCTAGTCTGGGGGATGACTAATCTTTGACACCCACTCTTAAATCTTGGACGTGGCATAAGGCTCATGGATCTAGAGTGCTATCACAGAACAACCTGAGAAAGCACCTTCGTTAAACAAATTTGCCAAATTATCCTTAGTCTTGCAATAAACCACATTAATAATCTCATCCAAGATCTTCTCTTGAGTGAAATTGTATTGTATCTCAATGTGCTTTGACCTAGCACGGAACACAAGGTTTCGTGCCAAAGTAATGCAACTCTCATTGTTGCAATGAAGTGTTGTAGGACCTATATGTGGGCAGCCAAGCTCTCCTACTAACCTTTGAAGCCACACTAACTCATATATGGTAGAAGATGTCGCTCTATACTCTCCCTCAGTGGAAGAAAGGGCAAGTGTGGGCTACTTCTTGCTACTCCACAAGGTAACACCTACACCCAAAGTAAAGCAATATCCTGTCGTTGACCTCCATTGGTCAACATCTTTGGCCCAATCTGAATCCGTCAAGCTTGTAAGAACCAAAACCCGAATCTCTTGTACCCATTGGATAATGAATAGCAAGATTAGAGATCCCCCTTAGGAATCACAAAATCCTCATAGCAACCTTCCAATAAACCACCTTGGGTTCACTTATGAACCCAACCAACCAACCTACAGGAAAGCACAAATCAACCAGAGTGTTAAGAAGACAAATCAAGGATCCAATTAATTGCCTATAGCGGAAAGCATTTGTTGCTAGTGAATTTGCATGGGCTATATCCTTCCAGTTCGGATCCAGAGGAGTAGGAATATCCTTAATTCCTCCATCTCAAATGCCACCAAAAGCTCCTATACATACTACTACTGGGAGAAAAAGTCCCCCTTCGAGTGTTCCAAATCTCATGACCTAACAAGAAATGGAGAGAAGGTCCATATCCATCATCTCAAACACCTCATGTAGTGCCTCCTTTTTCTACTTGACCTTTTGGGCATGGTCACCTATCAAGGTAAGATCATCCACATAAAGCCGGAACAACGCATGCGATTCAAATCAGGTGTGGACATACAATTGGGGGATCGAAAGAGGAATGCCGATATCCTAACTTCCCTTGGAGGAACAAGTTTATCTTCTTGTTCCAAGCACGTGGAGCCTGTTTGAAGTTGTAAAGGGCCTTCTTCAACCTATATACTAGTCCATTTGATGAGGAAAAGCCAGGAGACTGCTCAACATAGATCTCCTTCTTCAAATCACCATTAAGGAAGGTAGACTTCACATCAAGCTGATAAACTGGCTATCTTCTATGGTTGACTAAGGCAAGAATGGCCCTAATGGTAGCCATTCGAGCTGTAGGCGCAAAGGTATCACGGAAATCCACCCTTGGCCATCGTGCGAGGCCCTTTGCAATGGGTTGTGCCTTGTGCTTATCCAAAGTGCCATGATTGTGGTATTTGGTCTTAAAGATCCATTTAATACCAATCAGCTTTCTATGAATAGGCTAAGGTATAAGATCCCAAGTGCCATTCTGCTCAATAGCATCCAACTTCTGCTCCATAGCCTTCTTCCAAAGTTGTGACTGCAAAGCCTCCTTCGCGAAGGTGGGCTCCCTATCTCGCATGGCACAAGTCATCAAACAATACTTAGTACAAATAAGCTTGGTGAAATGTGCTTGATTTCTCCGAGAATGCTACGGGCCATTTTGTGCCATCACTGTGGTATTGAGTCTTAAAAATCCATACACCAATCAACTTTCTATGAACGGGCTAAGGCGTAAGATCCCAAGTGCCATTCCACTCAATAGCATGCAACTCCTGGTTCATAGCCTTCTTGTTTCTCGGAAGCTTGCTCAAACATGTCCCTGTTCTTCTTTGGGATGTGAACATAGGCATCACATCCAAATACCTTGAAATGAGAGACATCTGGCTTTTGTCCAAAGTAAGCCTCAAAAGGGGTCGTACCAACCATGGTTGAGATAGGGGATCGATTAAGGATGTGGACAAGAGTGGCCACTGTTTTGGCCCATAAACACTGAGGTGTCTATCGATGCTCCATCATAGTTAGCACCATCTCGATCACAATGCGATTCTCTTGCTCCAATATGCCATTCCCTTGAGGGGTATTCGTGTTGGCAAACTCCTAGTGAATGCCACGATCTACACAAAAATGAGTTAGCTCTTGGGAGATAAACTCCCCTCCCTCTCTTGTTGGAATGTAGGGTCTTGAGTTTTCTTTTAGACCTATTTTCTTTAAAGATCAACCAATCTTTAAAATGTGAGAATGCTTGAGACTTCAATGCCAAGAAATACGCCCACGTCATCTTGCTAAAATCATAATCAATTATCATAAATACAAACTCCCCTCAAGGGACTTCATCCTCATGGATCCACAGAAGCCTGTCGAAACAAGCTTTGTAGCACGTCATGAAGCCTTGCTGAGAATAGCATCTCTATGTTGCTTGCTATGAATACAAGTTACACATGGCAAGTGGCCCACCCCAATCTCGCACAACTCACGCACGAGCTGCCTTCTGAAGATACTCGTAGTTGAGGTGGCCAAACTAACTCGGTTTGAGTTTGTGAAGAAATAAGAAGAGAAGAAAAGGCAGAAGAAGACCGCATCTTGCGTTTATTTGCAAGTACAAGTGGAGGGAAGAAGAAGATGGAAAAGGCCAAGGAAAAAAAGCCCAAGTGGCCACATTATGGAAAGGGCACTCATCCCAAGGAGAAGTACTAGCAAAAGCATCTCCATTTGAAGTTGAAGGAGAAGGATTCGAAGGCCACCCTAGCTATGACATAGTTTGTCCTTGTGCATGTATTTTTCAAGGAGGATACAACTCTTGCGTCTTCTGCACAGAAGAACCCTTAGCTCGTGGATAGTGGGGCCTCTTCCCACATGAGCTGTAGAGATAGGATTGGCTTCAAGACATGAGTTCTAGAGGTGGTAGAGTCACCATTGGTGACAACTCTACCATCCCCGTTTGAGAAGTGGGGACTATTCCCTTATTTCCAAATAGGCAATCTTCTTCGGCTAGAGTAATTTATGTATTGGATTTGGGTTTTAACGTATTGTTTGTTCATGGTCTTACATGGCTAGGTACCCGCGTTGTCTTTACACAGGATGCAGTGACCATAGAGGATGATTCTACGGTCTACCGATGCAGCTCTTTGGATTGGTGCACAAGAGGGTGGGCTTTACATGCTCACAGCCTTAGCTGCAAGGTCTTTCCATGACTTTGGGCTGCTTTGACATACTTGTTATGGTCATTTGAACATTGATGCTATTCGACGGGCTACTATGTTCACATCCGCAATCGATCCCTGACCTCTACATTACAGGATACGACTCCATATGAGGCTCTCTTTGATCAAAAGCTTTTTGTGTGTTACTTTCGCATCTTTGGGTGTGATGCATTTGTCCATGTGGACAAGAAGAAGAGAAAGACAAAGGTTAACTCGAAGTCAAGGAAGCTCATCTTCGTGGAGTACTGCACTACCACGAAGACATATCGGATCTATGACCCGGCGACATGGAAGATTGAGATGACCAAGGATGTCATGATGAGGCTGCGGCCTCTGAGGATCCTATTGATGGTTCTATTGCAGGTGATTCTTTGCACTCGACTAACCCTCCCCCACCTTCACTTGCTCTTCTTCCTTCCCAATTACCTCTTAGCACCCCTTCTTTGTCTTCAACTCCTTTCCCTCCTCCTTCTCCACCTTCTACAATGGCTTCCCTACCGCCTTTGACGGATGTGACCATTTCTTCTTCGCTGAGTATTTCCACCCCTTTAGTCTCCCCTTAACAATCTTCTAGGGATGCTTAGCCGTTAGAAGGGGAGCTTTCTCTAGATGAGAAGGATTTACCTTCACTTAGTGAAGGCTTCACTTAGTGAAGGGAAGTCCCTTACACAAATAGGTGCATTGAAGATACCGGAGGCTACTCAGTCTCCCTCGCAACAGGATGAGCCTATTCGGATTCCTCTTTGGTACAGGTGGTTTATGCAAGATTCAGGTGTTTCTCTCCCTACAATAGTAGTCGGCCAATTTTGGCATTTTATGGCTTTATATAGCCAGCCCCCCACACTTGGCAAATCACTTCTTCATAGTGGGCTTTACAGATTGCACTCTCTGTCTTTGACACTTTCCGACTTTGGTGCTGCCATCATCATCATCATCATCAGCCTAATCTGGCGCCCTCACTGATGCAATGGGCTGCATGCAAGGATTGATCGGTCCATTCAATTTTGTATCAGCATTCTTCTTCAGACAATGTAGTATTCTTCCTTCTTCCTTCATCTTCTGCTCTTTTGTATCAGAATTCTTCTTCAGTCAATGCTATGTGACGCTCGTGTGACGGGAGTGATAGGGCGTGTGATGAATGCTATGTGACACTGACATGACGGGACGGATTTTGACGACGGGCGTGATGGAGGCTGACGAGATAGATGTGACAGGACGAATGTTGACGCCATAGGCACGTCAGACGGGACGTGCCTAGCGTGACGGACATGTCTGGCGCGAGTGACGGGACTATTAGGTCCGTCCTCCAAGAGGCGGCAGCCTGATAGCAGGGACGACAGGTTGGCGTGAATGCTGATATGAAGGAGCTGCTCTGAAGGGTCACATCTTTGCGCAGGGGGACAACCACTGTCCTGCAGGGTCATGTCTCTCCACAAGGAGACAGATACTGTCCTGGAAGCTATAGAGGTATTGGCAGTTGTTTAGGGGTCTCTATGGGGTCAACGTGGGGCTGTGCAAGGTACAAATGCAAGCACACTGAGTGGCTGTCTTGGACTGTGAGATGGCAAAGACTACTAATAAAGAAACCAGTGGACATGAGACCGAATTTGACACAACCAATTGTGCTAACCACAGGTGGCACTGCATCAAAAGGGCAATACAAGACCCCCACTAAGGACAAAAAGTTCTACTACAGACAAAACAGGAGAGCCCGTGAAAAATGCCACTCCCACAAGTGCCAAGCGATGGACAAAGATGCGAAGGCTGATTGCAACAAGTGGTTTGGATGACATGAAATCCCTCATAAGAGCTGAGATTGCAGCAATATGTATGCCAATGATTGACAAGGTATCAAGGGACATGAATGCAATGCATGAAACATGGGGAAAGGAATTGAATGCTAAAATGGATGCAAACCTGAAAGTGTGCAAGCATGAGGGTTTGTGGCAACATGCAACAAAAAGTCATGAATGACATGGATACAAAGCAAAAAGATATGTATGAAAAATTGCAGGAGACATTCAAGAAAGAACTAAGCGTTGCTGTAGAAACAAATGGGAAATCATGCTCTAATAGTTGGGATGATGCAAAATATAAAGAAATCAAGGCTGACTTGCAAATGATATGATAGATAACTTGGACCTCTTGGAAAGCAGATATGGATGCATTGAAATCTGATACAAATGCATGCATTGCAGCCAAGGACATGGAGATTGCTGAACTCAAAAGGCAGTTAGAGTCATGTAAGAATGAATTAGGGACATACAAGTCAATGATGGATGCACAAATAGCAATCCTAGATGCACCAAAATTAAAGAAAGAGGTGGAAAGTTTAAAAAAAGACATGCACACATGGGTGAATGTGGTAGAGGGAGCTCAAAAGAAAGTAGAAAATGTTCAGCAAACAGCGAATGGAAATGCACAATGGATTGAGGTAGTCAAAAGAAACAAAGGGGTGCCTCAAAACAAAGTAGAAATGATGAATGCAACACTGGAGGAGGAAGCAAAGAGGAAACTCCGTGCATTGTGTGTACGTGTGGTTGGATGGGCTAAAAAAGGAAACCCCCAAGAGGATGCAAAAACACTTTGTGCTAAGATGGGTGCAGACGAGACATGCATTATGGATGCTTGGAGGATAGGTGATCCAAATGACAAATGAGGTCAGATCCTCATGCTGAAATTTGAGGACATGGACAGAAAAAGGGCCTTCTTATCAAAGAGAAAGGCTTTGAAGGGCGAAAAGATTTACCTCAATGAGGATCTCACACCCACACAGTTGGAGCACAGAAGGGCTAGCATACCAAAAGTGTTGGAGGCACGTAAACAAGGCACGTATGCTGTGTATAGAGATGGTGGAGTAGTCATAGCAGAACGGAGGTCACAATGACGGTACAAGGCCTATGAGACGCTAAAGATGTCCCTTTGAAATTTGAGGACATGGATAGAAAAAGGGCCTTCTTATCAAAGAGAAAGGATTTAAAGGGCGAAAAGATTTACCTTAATGAGGATCTCACACCTGCACAGTTGGAGCACAGAAGGGCTAGCATACCAAAATTTGAGCACATGGACAGAAAAAGGGCCTTCTTATCAAAGAGAAAGGCTCTGAAAGGCGAAAAGATTTACCTCAATAAGGATCTCACACCTGCACAGTTGGAGCACAGAAGGGCTAGCATATCAAAAGTGTTGGAGGCATGTAAACAAGGCAAGTATGCTGTGTATAGAGATGGTAGAGTAGTCATAGCAGAACGGAGGTCACAATGACGGTACAAGGCCTATGAGATGCTAAAGATGTCCCTTTGGAATTGTAATGGTTCAATGAGACTTGATGCAGGTTATTTTGAGGACACTTTTCGTGGGATAGACATGGCTGTGTATACAGAGACACATCAATGTATAAATTCTAGATTACCGGATGTTGTGGGATACAAATGGAAGAGCGTCTATAGACCTCAACCCCGTAGACCAGGAGGAAACAAGGGGTCAGGTGGGGTGGCTATTCTTTATCGTGAGAGCCTCCAAGACATGATTCACGTGGTGTCACAAGATGTGCATGCTAGATATATGTGGGTAAGGTTGAGGATGCACGAGATGGCTTAAGCCAGCTAGACCAACATGAACCAGTAGAAGATGTCACTAGATCTCTAGCGACGGTTTTACATGCTGCAGCTTTAGAGGCATGCCCATGTAAGATGGGCTCTACAGCAATACGTAGATGTGCTGCCCCTCAAAATGCTTGGTATGATGATGAGTGCAGATAGACTAGGACCTGCCAACAGAGGGATATTACACTAGAGTCATGCACACACAAGCAGATAAGGAATGTCTTTCGTCGTCTTGTGCAGAAAAAGAAGAGAGATTATTTAGCCAAACTAGAGTTAGAGATGTATAAACTCTTTTTTAGTAGAGACAGCAAGAAGGCATGGAGGAAATTTCATGGGAGACAACCCCCAATTTAGTTGACATCACCTATGGTATGGCATGAACATGCTAGGGCACTGTATGATGTTCCATCACAAGAGCAGACGCCCTGTCCATCAAATTTTGATTACATACATAGATGGGGTGGTACGGGAGCCACCTTGGCTGGGGTACTGATACCAATTTTGTTATATATAGACGATATGGGGCTTATCTCAAATTCACCTGAGGGACTACGGCGACATTTGGATGCATTGCATCTGTTCTGTGAAGATAACGGTCTCATGATTAATCTTAAAAAGACTAGAGGGACTACGGCGACATTTGGATGCATTGCATGTGTTCTGTGAAGATAACGGTCTCATGATTAATCTTAAAAAGACTAAAATTATGGTCTTTAACACCTTGCTAGCTTGGGTGACATGTTCAGAGCATCACTTTATGTATGACGGTCAGCCTGTGGAAATGGTTAGACAATATGTATACCTTGGGGTCACTTTCAAAGGGCCATAGTTTTCATGGAAGGAAACTTTAGAGGCTAGGCTTGCATGGACATATGCAGCTTTGGGTACCCTAGAGCGGTAGTGTGCACACATAAAGTTTCAAGAGCCTCGTACCAAATTGTCTCTTTTTGACACTTTAGTTATGCCCACACTACTCTTTGGGGCAGCCATTTGGGGTATGACACTTATGGATTGGAAGCACAACATTACGATGGGTGGGAACATATGGAAAGACCGCTGGTCATGATGATAGCACGTATGATAAGGGCAAAAGCTTGGATACCACAAGAGATCATCCGAGCAGAATTGGTGCTGCACCCATGGTAGATGAGGCATTATTCCAAGCAATTACTTTCCTCGAGAGGATATGGCAGCTCCCTAAAGACCGATACCCTAGACTGGCCCTAGAGTCTTCAAGACTGCTTGCAGTAGAGGGAGATAGACAGTGTTGGTATGCACATATGAGCACGTGGCTGAACTTACATAGCATGAGTACAGATAGACTGCCACCGTTCGATTACAGCCTTGATTGCCCTATTTTGAGTCTCAGTTGTGCAAAGTTGAATAGTGTGATCAGAGCAGATATCACTAAAGTGGAGGCAGGAAGGACTTGGTCCAATCCCCGTTTCCCATTAGGCATGAAAATGGCACAATATCGATGCCACTTCTTGCAACTCTATCATGATGGTTTCATAGTGAGGCCGAGATACATGGATGCTCAAATTTCTCATGGACTCCGAGTTGCTATTGGTCAGATTCACACCTTATCACATCAGTTGTTGATTGAGACAGGTCGATGGAGCCATATTGCAGCCAATGAGAGGATGTGCCAGCTTTGTGGATGGGAGCCAAAAATGGAGGAGCACTACATTTGCAAATGTACCGTATACTATGATATCCAAGGCCGCTATCATTGCCTCTTAAGGAGGGCTTTGGACCACTAAGACGGGTGATGGACTATGAGGACCAAAGATGTTTGGGTCTTTTCTTATTGGAGCTCCAACAGCACAGAGTAGTATTGTTACGGGATAGGAGGCGACCCCAACCTCATCCACAACTCCAAAGAGCAGTTACAGACTTTTTCAATGTAGCTGAACCCCCAGTTGTTGCCACCCCAAACACTACATCTCCTATTGATAGGCATCATCAAGGGACATCATTAGGTGGCATCACAATTGAAAAAGCTATAGCATTATGCAGAGCACGACGCCCTAGAGTACCTACGCTGCAACATAGGCATGCCCATATGTGTCACATTTGCATCACGATTGCTCGTTACAAATGTAGATTGGAGCGCTGACTCAGTTGGAGGTAGCTTGCAGAGTCTTGGTGGATTCCATAGGTTGAGGGGGAGATACTCTATACTCTTTTAATCTTTTTAAACCTAGTTTTTTCAGCTTTTTCAGATTTTTCAGTTTTCCATACTTCTCATCCCAATCTACCATGTAGACCTACACGTAAATTTATCTCTATCTCTTCTTCTCTGATAAGAGATGATAATACCAGTTGTATTGGTTATGGTCTCATAGGCCATTCTGGCCTTTTAGAGACGTTAATAGATCTTATCTTATCTTTTCTCTGTGTGTGTGTGTGTGTGTGTGTGTGTGTTTCTCTTCCGTTGCACACTCTAATAGCTTTAATCTCATTGTATATTTTGCTCTTCCATTCTTGCATCTTTTTAACCATCTCCCCCCTGATTTGTTGGATAGCCTCATCGCACATTGCCGTCATGATTTCTTTACCATTTTCCACATCATGGTCTTGCAATTTGCAAACATCTTGAAGCGCCTCCATGCCCTTCTGGATATGGAAATCCTTCACTTTGTCAATGCTACTCGAAATGACCGAATATTTCTCACTCTTCTCCCCTCTTGTGCGGTTTCCAGATGGTGGAGATACCTTGCCTTTCTTGGGAGACCCCGTCATATCTCTAAAATCTCGTTATTGCTTTGCTAATTAGCTTACATGATGTTGCATTGAATAAGATATATGTATTTGATTTATTCCAAGGAATATCTTATTTGCTTAACTTTAACATTGTCATTATGTAGATTATGTATTAACCAAGATTAGTGCCAGACTCAATGGACTCATTGTTGGGTTGCAAACTCAATGAAGTTCAACTCAGCTAAATTCTCACCAAATTTGAGGAAGTTTAAGTAAGGTGCAAAGTCTCACGTTCTTTAGTTTGTGTTAGATAGGGGCCTTTTAGTGAGCAAGCAAGGAGCAAAGCATTGTCTTTATTTACTTGGTTATCATATAATGGATTTATGAATCCTTAACCTATTGCAGTATCCTACATATGTTACAATAACCTAGAGCAATGATAAGTAAATAGATAAATCTACTTAATATAATTAAACTAATGAAACTTTCAATAATAAAACACTAACCAAATAAAAAGCTATAAGACTAACATAAATCTAAGAGATCTTCATCATGTACAACTTGTGTAAATAGTTACCACACTATCATGTATAGCTTGTAATGCAGTAGTAGGTCAAGTCATCACGCCAGACTAGACCTACCCAACGTCACGGAGTTACACTAGACAGGGCCATCGCACTTTGCCGACCACAATGACCTTGACCACCCGGCTAGTCAAATAAAATCCATCATTGCAAGACATAGAAGACTTACCCGCTGACACATTGGCGAAGTAGCCTTGGACCATATCATAGCTAGGATCATGTGTTGATTTGAAGATATAGAGAGAAGCTATTATAGCTATTCTATACATAATTTTTAGACATTGAGATCTTTAGATTTTAGATGTTAGCCTATACTAGGATGCATTTTTCTTTCACTTTCATGATGAGATGACACTAGATATATATGCAATTTTTGTTTCATAGGCCACATTGGCCTTTTGCACATAGTAATATATATATATATATATATATATATATATAGATAGATAGATAGATAGATAGATAGATAGAGAGAGAGAGAGAGAGAGAGAGAGAGAGAGAGAGAGAGAGAGAGAGAGAGAGAGAGAGAGAGAGAGAGAGAGAGAGAGAGAGAGAGAGAGAGAGAGAGAGAGAGAGAGAGAGAGAGATTAACGTCTACATAAGGCCAATGTGGCCTATGAGACAAAATCCAGATTACATCCATGTCTAATGTCATCTCATCAGTAATGTAAAGATAACATTACAAGTAAGTGGGTGGCCTATGAAACAATGCTGAAAATAACTATATGATGGGGCTATACTAGGGTTGAACCGTGTGTAGTGTTGTTCCATTGATAGAAAAGAAAAGGAAAGGAAAGGAGAACCAGATCTGATTTAGCCATGTACAAAAGTGTGGTGGAGACTATGGGCTGTAGTTGGTCTCGAGATTTGCACATGATCTCAGCTATGATGTGGTCCCTAGCTGCTTCACTAATATGCCTGGTGGTGAGTCTGCAGTGTCTCGTGATAATGGCTCTAATCCAATTGTGGTGTGGCCTCCTCCGACGTGGTCTTGGTAGACGGGGTCGTCGTGCTCGACGATGGGAAATGGCTCTATCCAATGTGACTCCACGGTGTGGCCTGTAAGGTGTCTGGTGGGGTGGCCTTGTCTTTGCAAGGCTGGTAGTGTCAGTAGGGTCGGCTCTATAGAAGAAGTATGTCACTGCTCTCTGTGTGTGTCCCTCTGGGTGACCTGGCCTCTTGTTTCGAGCTCTAGGAGGAAGAGACCTAGGCATCTCTGATCCTTGTACTCCATGACGCGACGAAGGGGTCCAAATCCATCCCAGAAGAGGCAGTGGTACCGTCCTCGTATGCCATAGTATACAGTGCAGCTGCATATGTAGTGCTCCTCCGTCTCAGGCTCTCAACCACAAAGCTGGCAAGTCCTATCCTGTGCTAGGGTATTTGTCCATTTGCCTGTCTCCATCTGGAGCCTATGTGAAGAGGTGCGAATCTATCTGATAGCAACCCGTACGCTATGGGAGAGATGGGTGTCCATATATGCTGGCCGAATAGTGAAACCATCATCAGAGAGGCACAAGAAATGACTCCTGTAGAACTCCATCCTCGATCCTAGAGGGAGTGGTGGGTGGATCCATGTCCTTGCCGTCTCAATCCTCAAGATATCAGCTCTGATCACCTGGTTCAACTCTGATCGGCTGAGAAAAATTGTAGGGCAATCAAGGCTATAATCCAAAGGTGGAAGACGGCGGTCAATATCCAAACCATGTAGGCTCATCCAAATAGCCATCTGTGAAAACCAACAGTTCTTCTTGCCTCCTGTTGCTAGTTGTCTAGATGAGGTTAGTACCAATCTAGAGTATCTATGGCGTGGAAGTTCCCATAGTTTGTGCCAAAAGGTCACTTCCTTGAAGAGTGCCTCCATGACTATGGGTGTTGCCCCTAGCTCTGCTATGACAATGGGGTGTGGGGTGGAGGGCTTACTCCTAATCATGCGTGCTATCATCAAAATCAATGGCCTTTCCATGCTATCCCAACCATCATAATAATCCCTCTCTACTCCAATCTGATCAGTGAGTGGGCTAAGGCGCCTATGGTACAAGCTGCAACCCCATACCTCTGCCCCATGTAGTAATGTAGGTGTGACTAGGGTGTCAAACAACCAAAGTTTGGTGTGGGGCTCCTGGAACTGTATGTGAGCACATTGACTCTCAAGTGCCCCTAGTGTTGGGTATCCACATGCCTCTGACGCCCCTCTCAATGAAAAACGTGGGCCTGAGAAAGTGACTCCCAAATAGACATATTCCCTCACATGCTTCAGTATGTCTCCCCCAAATGTGAAGTGGTACATAGATCTAGTCACCCATGCTGCTGAAGTATTGAAAACCATGGTTTTGGTCTTCCCAAGGTTCACTATGAGGTCTTTATCTCTACAAAAGATGTGCAAAGCATCTAGATGGCACTGCAAACCCTCCGGTGAATCTGAAATGAGAACAATATCATCTGCATACAGTAATATCGGTATCAGCACCCCTGCCAGGTTGGCTCCAGCTCCTCCTCCTCGATCTATGTAATCAAACACTTCATCTATGTATAGACCAAACAATGTGGGTGAAAGCGGACATCCTTGTTTCACTCCTATAGTACTGTCAATCCTCTCTGATAGCCCCCCACGTGTTCGTACATGACCTGTCACTGCCTCATATAATGCATAGACACCCCATCGTACACCCTCTGGTACTCCAATGTCCTGCAATCTCTGCATGATGCGTGTATGAGGCATTGTATCAAAAGCTTTGCGAAAGTCTACAAAGCAACAATAGATCCTCTTGTCTCGGGCTTGACCCTCCTCAATAATGGCTCTAAGTGTGAGAATATGGTGCAGCGTGGTATATCCTTGTCTAAAACCTGCCTGTCCTTGTGCTCTCTTGCCTTGCATTTCAGCCCACTCACTAAGTTCATGCCCACTCACTGAGAAAGATATATTAACGTCTACATAAGGCCAATGTGGCCTATGAGACAAAATCCAGAGTACATCCATGTCTAATGTCATCTCATCAGTAAGGTAAAGATAACATTACAAATAAGTGGGTGGCCTATGAAACAATACTGAAAATAACTATACGGTGGGACTATACTAGGGTTGAACCATGTGTAGTGTTGTTCCATCTATAGAAAATAAAAGGAAAGGAAAGGAGAACCAGATCTGATAGAGCCATGTACAAAAAGTGTGGTGGAGACTATGGGCTATAGTTGATCTCAAGATCTGCACATGATCTCAGCTATGATGCGGTCCCTAGCTGCTTCATTGATATGCCTGGTGGTGAGTCTTTGGTGTCATGTGGCCCGTATTCGAGGTTTAGTGCTATGGCAGATTTCTTCTATGATATCAGCTGACCTGGTTCTTCCTGACATTGCTTCCCACTGCTGGCCATTGTTCGCTCTACACCAGCAGTGTGATTTTCACTTTGTGATATAGTCCCAATAGTCTTTCGTCACTTTCTTTGAGGACCTTGATGGTCTGATGCCATAGAATGTACAGACACACACACACACACACACACACACACACACACACACAGAGTTTCTCTGATGACCTGATGGTTTGATGTAACAGAAAGTAAGAGATATAGAGAGAATGCTTAATTGATGGTTTGATGCAAATATTTACTACTTAATTCAATTATATTCACGAAAAAAAAAGAGAGATGTATTGCCCTCACATACCTAGGCAGCAACAGACCTGCTATCTGGGCAGTCTTCAGCGTACTCTCTGAGCGCTCTTATACAGGCAGGTAATGGCAGCACCATATTCAAACAGAAATGACGGATCTGCGCCTGGACTGAGGATTTCTGACGAGTAGAGTGTGCAGACCGGTTATTTTTCTATTGCACACGTAATCTGCCCCTGTGCACTGACAAAGAGAGCAGATCTGCCACACCCCCTCCTCCACCCCCCCCCCCCCCCCCCCCCCACCCCCACACACACACACACAGGGAGAGAGAGAAGGAATTTTGTGATTGGAATCTGGTTCTACTATGGCTAATCTACAGGAATCTAATGGTATCGATATGGCCTTTCTTGATCAGCAGATTGGACAAGGGAATGACAAAGACTTGGCCGACTCGGATGGTGATTCATTGGCTGATGAACTCGGGCCGATGCTGGATGGTGAAGAGATGGGCAAACGTCGTAGGATGTCGGTTGAAGAACCGGTCCTAGGCCCGAATTTGCCTCAGCAAGAGGTTCATGTTTCGTGTTCACAACCCAATGGGTCTTTACAATTTATGTTCGCCATTGCCAATCATCTTATGTCAGATTATGTACATTATAATGAGGATAAAGCTAACGCATTACCGGATGGGGATCAAGTAGTTGCAGTCGTCGGAACCGACTTGGTCTTACAATAGATAGCTACTTTCCATGAGAGGGCAGCCATATTTTATTTTACTGGAAGGACTCCTTTGATCACCAGAATTCGTGCTTGGCTATAGTCTATGCTTGCTAGTTTTGAACAATGCTCCGAAGATGTTGCAGGCCGTATGTAGGTTCCCCTGGTAGAAGAGATTTATGATGGCCCGAAGGGATTCTTTGAGGTTCTCTTTCGTTCTGTAGAAGTTCGGGCTCTTATTATGCAACACATTCCTTTGTTTATGGATGGGCAACCAGTTCATGTGGTCCCTTGGAGGCCCATGGCTGAGTTTTAGGAGGTGCCCAATTTGGGTAGAGGTGGTGGATTTCCCTGCGCATCTCTGGAGACTCCTCCCTCTGGTTTTGAGAACCGTTGGGGAGGTTTTGGTGGAACCTCGCCTGGCTTCTCGCAATCGGAACAGGGCATGTATGCTTTGGAATACAGGGAAACCTCGCCCAACGAAGATTCGTTTTGAGATTCCAGGGACCTAGATTTGGAAATGCAAGACCATCTCCCTTAGCACATGATTCAGAAACCTGTGGCTATTCTTGAGCAGCTTTTCCAACATGGTCATAATGAAGCCAACAAGGACGTTTCCCATGGTAATGGGGAGCGTGCTTTGCTTGCGGGTGTGGGCGGAATTTGCCTCTTCAGGAGGATTCTTGGGTTACAATGGTTCGTCGTAATGCAAGAAAAGATTCTCGCTCCACTCGTGCCCATCCTTCGCTGCCCGCTATCACTCAAACGTTTCAACGTAGAGGAAGGGGTTTTTATATGAAGCCCCAATCTTCGCGTGCTCCGGCAGTAAAAGATAAAAGGCCTTCTGATTCTGCTTTGCGCTTCGATGCGCGTGGGAGGCTTGTGTCTCCTCGGGATACTTTCTGCTCCTAGCAACAACACTTCCCTTCCCGTGCTTCCTTTGTTGGCTTGCAGAGGGCTGATCTTGTTGATGTTATTTGAGGTGAAATGGAGAGATTCTAGGCTGCCAAGGCTATTGATGTAAAAGGGAAAAGGAAAGCGGTGGTTGAGTAGTTCTTCGCATTTGTGATTCATTATGAAAATTGCTCTGTGGAATGTGAAAGGTATTTCTTCGGGTAGAAAGTAGTAGTGGTTGTGGAAAGCGGTGCTAGTTGGAAAATGGGATGTTTCTATGCTGTGGAGCATAAACAGCACGCTTTGGCTGGATCTTCATATGTATATAAGGAGTATGCAGTCTTCTTTAGTGGCCGTCCTCCGCACAGACCGGGAATTATGTTGGTTGTCAAATCCTCCCTACAACCATCGTTGGTCTCTGAAGACCCTCGTGGCTAATTTTTGATTCTTAAAATAATTTATGAGGGTGAGGTTTTGTGGATTGTAGGTGCGTATGCTCCTTCTAATGCAAGGGAACGTCGTCACCTTTGGGAAGACCTGCATTGCCTTGCCATGGCTCGTCAAGGCTTTGTTATGGGTGATTTTAATGCCTGTGTTTCTACAGATTAGGCGACCTCTTCGCATTCGGTTATGGATGGTCCTGAGAGACAGGCCTGGTATGCTCTTGCAGCGGCATCTTTGAAACAAAACATGTGGTCTTGGATGTATCCATCACAAGCTGGATACACTTATTGTTCTCTTCAACATCCAAACACTTGGGCCAGACTGGATAGGATATGCATTTGCCAAACCTTCCTGCAGTCATTGACATGCGCATGGAAAAACAACATGTTTTGTCAGATCATTACCTTTTGGTCCTAGAAATGAGCCATAGACCTGTTCATGCATTTAAGGCTCTCCTTGCCCGTTTGCCTCTTTGGTTTAATCAATCTTTTTTGCAGCAAAATCAGTTTTTGGAAGGGGTTCAGCAACTGATAGCCTCCTTTAGCTCGAGGGTCCTATCTACAAGGATGGAAACATGGGCGGTTTTTAGGGATAATGCACGAGTGTTATCCCGACAATATGGTATTCAGCATGCTTCCTCGTTTCGAGCTGAATTGTAGTATGCTCAATCCTTATTAGCTCATTCCTTGTCTTTTTGTCAAACTGGGGATTCCAGTGATGACTTGCTCACATGCATTGAACGGCTGAAAGGCAGGGTCCAATCTCTTCAGGAAGAGGAATATGCAAAATATAAATTGTTAGCCAGAGTTGAAGCTTTACATGATAACAACTATCATAGTCATTAATTTTTTGCTCGTCTACATCAGAAATATGCCCGGGAAAATATTGTGTGCTTAAAGAACGGGCAAGGTGATATTGTGACCGATATTGCCTCTATTATTTGCATGACTGTTGACTTTTATAGGGCCTTGTTGGGTCCGCAAGAGATTCTTTTTGATGCTGTTCTCTTTGTTCGAATATATATTTGTGACTTGGTTAGTAATCAGGTCAAACTAGAATGGATGAATCTAATTGAGACCGATATTTCTGAAGATGAAGTGAAAGAAGTGCTATCTCACTTGCCTTGAAGGAAAAGTCCAGGCTGGGATGGGCTTCCTAATGAGCTGTTTTTAGCCAATGTGCAACTGCTCAAGGACCCATTAACTTGCTTGTGTCAGCAGGTGTGGAACTCTGGTATGATGCCTTCGGATTGGAAGATTTCTGTAATCAAGTTGTTGCCCAAGGTTCCCTCTTTGACCTCTTTGAAACAATGGAGACCCATTTCTGTTATGGGATCATTATATAAAATCTTCTCCAAAATTATTACCAACATATTGCAAAAAGTTTTTCCCCACCTCGTTCATCCACGTCAGTACAGTTTTATTAAAGGTCGGAATATAATGCACAACATTTTGAATGTTCAGCTCGGAATTGACTATGCCAAAGCTTCTAGCCAACAAGTTGTTTTGCTTCAGTTGGATATCGAGAAGGCTTTTGATCATGTCAGCTGGTCTTTCTTGCGGCAATTAATGTCTACAATGGGTTTTGGGCCCCATATGATTTCTCTAGTTGATACTATCAGTCAGGGTGCTGTGGCCCGTATTGTCTTAATGGAGGGGTTATTGAGGAAATTGCCTTATCTCGGTCCCTTCGGCAAGGCTGTCCTCTCAGTCCTTTGTTGTTTGCTTTGGTAACTCACCCCATGCTCTCATTTTTGGACAAGCTGGCAACTCAAGGTGAGATAGATGGCTTGACTCTTCCCGGCGGTGACCAGCTTGTGGTTCAATCTTTGGCAGATGATTTTTTTATGTTTCTTAAGGCGGATCGTATTAATGTTAATCGGGAAATGGTGGCCTGTAATCTTTTTGCTTTGGCATCGGGTCTTTACATTAATACTCAGAAATCCACCCTTCTCTCCTTATACGGAGAATGATCTGCAGGCTCTGGGTTGGAATGGGATTGTGATCACAAGGCGTAATATAACCGGACACTTGGGATATCCTATTGGTGTGGAGGTTGCTCCCCGAGCATTGCTGGATTGGATGGCCTCTCGAATTCATGACAGGTTCATGTACTGGAAATCCCAGAGTTGGCCACTACATGTTAGACTAAAAGTGGCTCAATGTATTATGATCAGTATGATCTCATTCTTTTTGCCATTGCTTCCTTGGACTAAGAAGTCCATTTTGTATTTGGTTCGGCTTGTCAAATTTGTGCTCTGGAAAGAGAAAGGCAATCGTTTGGGATAGGTATGGATCCCTTGGGAACATGTGACCACTCCGAAAAGGATGGAGGGTGCAGCTTTGCTAGATGTCAATTTGCATATGGCCACTTTGAGGCTATCCTTGTTGCAGAGTCTATGTATTTAGTGTCATCCTTGGTTAGACATTGTCAAATTCTTCATAGAAAAGACTGGCATCTCTCATGGTAGCACGGTTATTCACACTTCCTGGTGGCATGCACTTAATTCTACGAGCCTTTAAAGGTCTCCCAGTCTTTTCTTCTTTCTCATTTGATAGCTTCCTGGCAGGAGTTGCTTCGTTTTGCAGTTTGGCATTCCTCGGATATTCGTAAAGAGGAAAATTTGCTGTAAGATGAAATACTGGCCTCCTCAAAGTTGTTGGATTGGCCACAAAAAGATTTGCAGCGAGACAAGTTCAATCGGATGGCTAGGTTGGGGTTGAAGACAGTCCGTGATGGGGTTATTCCTGGGTAGCCCCGTCTTTATTCCTTCAGGCGTATTCGTCAGTACTTTAGGGTGCCTCGTGGATATAGGGACATTTGGTCATCCATACAGGACAGTCTTTAGAGGTTCTTTCCTTTGCTTGTGTTACAGCCTTTGGATCCTTGGCGTGGCTGGATGTTTGTGTTTCCTGATGATTTTGAGAAAAGGTCAGCTAATCAGATATATCATCAGATGGTGGAAGCCAAGAGATGGGTCACAGGGAAAGTGAATAGGCTATGGCATCGTAGGGACAATAAAAAGAAGTGGTGGGAAAGATTTATCCAGCTTTGGAAGTCTAAGGTCCCGTATCAGGGAAAAGTCTTCATGTGGCGGCTGCTCATTGGGGGTCTACAAATGGGAGAAGTGCTTCGTGCCCGAAAGATCTCTGTTGGGCGTTGTGTTTTCTGTACTACGTGTGATGAGACATTGCTTCACCTCTTTGTCTCCTGCCCTGTTGCACGATAGATCTGGAATTTCATTTCCCGTGTGTGGGCCTCGGTGACTCAGCATCGCCTATCAGCTCGTTCCTGGATTATGGGAAATATGTCCTCTATGCCCTCTTTGAGTTTAGATTGTTCCTGCCTATTTCGTTTCCTTAGATGGACAGTCCTGTGGCATAATGGCGTACTCGCAATGCCTTTATTTTTTATTCAGCATCGGGCATCCATGGGCATGTGGCCCGTGTTTGTGGAATAGTGGTATGGCAAATCTCCTCTATGATATCAGCGGACCTGGTTCTTCCGGATATCACTGCTCCCTGGTTGGTGATTGTTCACTCTACTCCAGCTGTTCCTTTGGTTTGATCTATTAGTACTGTTTATGTAATAGGTTCTTCTGGTTGTTGTGAGAGCCTGCAGGCCTCATGTAAATATTAGTTACACAGAGAGTGAGAGAGACAGAGTATGTTGTCCTGATGGTCTCATGTAATAGAAAGTAAGAGATACAAAGAGAATGTTGACCTGATGGTCTCATGTAATAGAAAGTAAGAGATACAGAGAGAATGTTGACCTGATGGTGTGATGTAACTATTCACTATCTAATTCAATTATCTTCACGAAGAAAAAGAGAGAGAGATGTATTATATCGCTTGATGCTTGGCTGCATTATGGAAGACAGATGTATGATGTACAAGGACAGACACCCATACTGCCTCCGTAGGCTTGTAGGCCAAAATAATGGGCATTGTTCACCAGTAAGATGGTCACCGAAGCAATTTATAGACTGCAGAATGGAAAGGTATAGGATGAGGATGGTTTAGTAGTAGAGCACTTCTCACATGCATGTGACATACTAGCACCCATACTAGTTAAAATGTTCAATAGAGCTATTTGTGAGGGATTATCTGAAAGTTGGTCAGACCATACTATAGTTCCATTATTTACAAGCAGTGTTCCTTTGATCCCTAGTAACTAGAGGACCATCATGGTTGGCCACACATTGGCCAATATATATGGCTCCATATTGGAACATGAGCTTAGTGCATGGGCAGATAGGGAGGATAGAAGAGCACAAGGACACGCTGGTTTCAAATGTGGATACACCACTTTGGATCACATCCTTACACTTAAAGCAATTATTTGAGAAAGTGACAAGCCGTATACGCACATCTAGAGGGATGTTTGATAGAATTGACAACACCATAGGAGTAAAACAAGGATGTCCACTCTCACCCACATTATTTGGATTACATATGGATGAGGTGTCTGAATATATTGATAGGGGAGGAGGAACTGGAGCTAAGTTAGCTGGAGTATTGATACCGTTACAAATGTTTTCCAATATTTTAAGATTTTCAATACCCTTAAATGTAGAAATAAAGCTTAAAAAGGATTGTAAAGAGTTTCCATGATAATTTGTATAACACTTCTTGGAGATAAAAAGCATTCACCTTCATTCCAATCCTTATATAAAACTTCCTCTAGGTAATAACTACTAGGCACTCTGCATCAAGATTCTCTTGGCATGTTCTCCAAAAGAGAGAGAGAGAGAGAGAGAGAGAGAGAGAGAGAGAGAGTATATTAACGTCTCTAAAAGGCCAATGTGGCCTATGAGACCAACGCAATACATACAATGATGGTGTGTTTCTCATCTGGAACGAGAAAAAGAGAAAAAAAGATGAAAAAACATGCCTATAAGACTGAAAAAATGAAATAGTGTCCTATAAAAGGGAAACATGTCAATGATCTAAAAGTGAGAGTAGAAAAAGGAAAACTCTCCATCAATGATATGTCTATTCTCTAAGGAGGTGTATCTCTGCATGGCTGAGGCGTCTCGGCATCTGTCTCCTGTGGCGCTCAATGATGGCTTTAATTTGTCTGTGGTGTGGATGTCTAGGCCTTCGTCCGGGTGGACGTGGGCACCTAGATCGGCTAAGTGCCACTGCTCTATCCAAAGGGACACCTACAGAAGAATAGGTCCAATGATGATGTACTCCTATAGGCTGTGTGGCAGTAGTAGTGGTATCTGCCATACTCTGTCGTGTATCAATGAAAAAGTCAGTGATTGCTCTCTGTCTATGTGAGCCGAGCTGTGGGGGCCTCCTACTCCGTAGAATTGTTGCTCTATACCTCTAGAGCTCCAAGAGGAAGAATCCCAAGCATCTCTGATCCTCAAACTGCATGATTCGTCTCAGGGGTCCAAAACCCTCTCGAAATAGACAGTGGTATCTACCTCGGATGTCATAATATATAGTGCATCGGCAGATGTAGTGTTCCTCTGTCTCTGGTTCTCTGTCACATAGTGGGCATATGCGTTCTTCTGTCTGTATACCCTCCCATCTGCCTGTCTCAATCCTCAGGTGGTGGGATGAGGTGCGGATCTGACCAATAATTGTGCGTAGTCCATGAGGCAGTTGTGTGTCCATGTAATTGGGTCGGGTGATGAAACCATCCTTAGATACCTGAAGGAAGTGGGTCTGGTAGTGTGCCATCCTCGTGCCATGGGGGGAGGGGGTTGGATCCAGGTCTTCTCCGTATCTAACTTCAGTATGTCTGCTCTGATCACCTGGTTTAGCTCTGATCGGCTTAGGTCAAGTGTAGGGCAATCCAGGCTATAGTCAAAGGGGGGTAGTCTGTCAATCTGCAGCCCATGTAGACTCATCCATGTACTCATCTGAGCAAACCAACAATGTCTGTCACCATCTGCTGCTAGTTGTCTAGAAGAGGCCATGGCTAGCCGTGGGTATCTATCTTGGGGGAGCTCCCATAGTCTATGTATGAAAGTCATTGCCTGGACCAAGGCCTCAGCCACCATGGGTGATGCTCCCAACTGAGCTCTGATAATCTCATGTGGGGTCGAGCTCTTCGCTCGTATCATATGTGAGATCATCATGACCAGTGGTCTTTCCATATGCTCCCGCCCATCATAGTATTCCTTCTTTGGTCTATCCTGGTCTCCCAAAGGCTGTCTCCTCGTGTGAAAGAGACTCGGGCCCCAAATAGCTGCCCCATATAGGAGTGTGGGTGTAACCAAGGTGTCAAAAAGCCACAATTTGGTTCGCGGCTCATGAAATTGTATGTGATCACATTGCCTCTCCAATGCACCTAAGGCTGCATATGCCTTTGCCAAACGAGCCTTTGATGTCTCTCTCCAAGAGAACTGTGGTCCCTTCAATGTGACCCCCAAATAGACATACTGCCTAACCATCTCCACTGGCTCTCCATCAAAAGTAAACTGGTGCTCAGCTCTTGTCACCCAAGTAGCTGAAGTGCTAAATACCATAACTTTAGTTTTCCCAAGGTTCACCTTAAGATCTCTATCTCTGCAAAAAGCTGATAATGCATCCAAGTGTCTATTTAGTCCCTCAGGTGAGTCAGATATAAGTACAATATCATCGGCATGAAGCAGTAATGGTATCAGCACTCCAGCTAGGCTGGCTCCAGCCCCACTAGTCCTGTCCACATATTCTGAAATTTCATCTATATACAGCCCAAATAGTGTCGGTGAAAGTGGACAGCCTTGTTTCACCCCAATGGTGCTATTGACTGTATCTGAGATGCCCTCAAGTGTTCGTACTTTGCCCGTCACTATCTCATACAAGGAATAGATACTCCACTGTATCTCTACAGGCACATCAATGTTTTACATTCTTCTCATGAGTCTAGCACGTGGCACTGTGTCAAAGGCCTTGCGAAAGTCCACAAAACAGCAGTAGATCTTTTTCTTGAATGCCTTGCCTTCTTTGATGATTGCCCTCAATGTAAAGATATGGTCTAGAGTTGTATATCCCCTCCTGAAGCCAGCCTGGCCTTTTGATCTCAGGCCATGCATCTCGGCCCATTCACTCAATGCTTGTTCCACGATAGAGCCATATATCTTGGCCAGCATGTGTCCAATCATGATAGTTCGGTAGTTACTAGGTAGCGCGGGGTCTCCACTCTTAAAGAGCGGCACAATAATATGGTGTGACCAACAGGTTGGAATTCCCTCACAAACTGCCCTATTAAAGATGTGAGCCAGCGTTGGTGCCAAAATATCACTGGCATGGGCGAAGTGTTCAGCCACTAAACCATCATGATCTTGGGCTTTTCCATTTTTCAGTTTCCATATGGCATTCCTCACTTTTTTTTCTGTGAAAAATCTGCAATTTGCTGGTCTTGAGGTTGAGGGGAGTGGTATAGGCTCTTGGCCAGGAACATCATAGAGTGTGCAAGCATATCCATGCCAATCATCCGGTCTACTAATCTGTAGGGGTGGCTGGTTCTCATGCATCTTTTTCCATGCTCTCTTGCTGTCCTGCCCCAAGAACATGGAATACATTTCTGTTTCTAGTCTGCTCAGGTATTCCCACTTCTTTTTGCGTACCAATCGTCTGAAGAGTGTTCGAGCATGCTTATGTGTACATATGCCAAGTGCCATCTCTCGCTGAAAATATGCTCGTGTCTCTCTGCACTCATCATCATACCATCCATTCTGTGGGGCATTACCTCGTGGGGGTTTATCTGACGGTGTAGTGTGTGGGAAAGCGTATGCTGCTGAAGTGTGTATTATCTCGGCCAACTGTCCTATAAACTCATCTAGAGAGGCCTATGTGTCTAGCTCCCTCAATGCATCTCACACAGTAGTGCTGTATATATGTGAGGTCGCTTCGCGTGGTAATTTTGATATGTGTGGCTGTGCTTCGTGTATATGCCCATATTGCATTGTGAAAGCTAGAATAGCATGGTCTTCTGCTAATCCAATTGGTCTGTCTGAGATTTCAAAGCTTTTTATGTCAGGTAGCAAGTTGGGTGATCCAATCAAATAGTCCATTGTGTTTGACCTTCTTGTTATTTCAACATGTGAAACCATTAGATCTTGGCCACTGTGGCAGCCCGTTAAGGATGGCCAAACCATGTGCACTTCCCAATGCCAGTAGGTGTGTTCCATATTCTGTTATCTCTCTATCTTGGGCTGATCTAACTAATCCCACTTCATCTAATGCAATATCTCTGAACATCTCAATACTAGTGTCAAAGAAAGCAGATTGGTTGCTTCCTGTGCGTGCATTAAAGTCTCCTGCTAGTAGAACATTCCCAATTCTCATGTATCTCATTATGTCCTCATATAGTGGTGTATACGGGGATGCCTCTTTAGGGGCAAACTTAGAGTATGCAGGGGGAAAATAGCATATGGCAATATACACGTCTCGAGTTCTGCTTGTACGTAACCTGATCCACATGTATCTTGCCTCTACATCTCTATGTACCACTTGGATTGTATCTCGGAGCTCTTCTCTAAATAGAATTGCCACACCTCCTGATCCCCTCGTCCCTCCAGGCCGCCTAGGCTGAGGGCGATATACACTTTCCCATCTATATCCATATACATCAGGTAGACAACTGTCTTTACATTGATGTGTCTCAGTATATATAGCAATGTCTATCCCTTTGAAAGTATCCTCAAAATAACCTACATTTGTCTTAAGGAAGCCATTGCAATTCCACAGTGTGAACTTCAGGGTCTCATAGGCCGCGCACCGTCATGTTGTCCTTTTCTCTGTGATGATGACTCTTCCATCTCTGTATATAGCCCATTTACCTGCTTTCCGTGCCTCTAGAACACGTGGCATATTTTCCCTCCTGTGGGCTAACTGGGCTGGGGTGAGGTCTTCATCTAGGTAGATCTTTTCTCCTTTGAGAGCAATCCTCTTGGAGAGGAAGGCTCTCTTCTTTTCCAAGTCTCCAAACTTCAAGATGAGGACTTTTGTTTTTGTGTCAGCTCTCCCGACTCGCCAAGCCCCAATGATGGGTACATCTGTAGCCCCAATTTTGGTGGCAAGAGCTGTAGCATCTTCAATTGGGCAGCTTTTCTCATCTAGTCCAACCACTCTTACGTGGAGTGCACGTGCCCGTCTTTTTGCCTCTTCTTCCAAGGTGGCATTCATAACTTCCACTTTGTTGCCATGCATTTCTTTGTTCTTTTTTGCCACATCTATCCATTCTGCATTTTCTTTGACGGTATTCTCAACATTCTCCATTTTCTTTTGGGTGTCTTTCACCACACTTGCATAGGTGTGCATATCCTTTTTTAAAACATCCATTTCTTTTTGTAGTTCCGGTGTGATTTGTGGTTCCTTTTGTGCGTCCAGTTTATTTTTGCATTCCTCTAGTTCTTCTTGTAGATTAGAGATCGTTGAGTCTTTCTCTACCATGTGTGCATCCAATGTTTGTTGCATCTTCCTTTTTAGTTCTTCCATCATTTCAGCTCGAATCCGCTCTTGTATATCCTTTTCCATTTCCTTCCTCATGGTACGCATTTTAGCATGGAGTATGGTCAAAATCTCCTCATATAGTGTTTCATTAATTTTGCGGGATGTCTTCCTATATCTACTCGACCCTGGAGAGACATTTCAATCTCGGGTTTTACGCCCATAGGTTTTGTATCTCGTGTTCTTTGGCGGTGTATGAAACATTGTCTCCATGGTTGGTTTTGTGATTCCTTCATTGTTAGTTTCTTCCATCATGATTATAGTATGTGCTATAGTATAAAATTGTTTACAGTCTGACTAGAGTAGTAAATCAGTAACATAAACTATCACTATAGCATGAACTGTCAGTATATCATAAGCTGTCAATGTGACTGCATCATAAGATATGACTATAGCATGAACTGTCAATGTAGCATAGAACTGTCAATCTCACATAAACTGTCACTGTAGCATAAAATGTTAATGTGCGTCAGTCTGAAATCACGCAGGTCTCCAGTCTACACAGCAGGCAAGGTTCACATCAGTTTGAGTACATCTGCAATCTCAGTACATTCACACAGGTCTGCATTCACGTCTGTCTGAGAGAGTCTATAGATTTCTTATACAGTTACAATCACGACCCAAAACTGTGCCATCAGCCATTGCGCATCTCTGCAGATACTGTTCACAAGGCCCACCACTGTTTATTGCATGTACATCCCGTCACTGTTCACTTAGTACTCATTCGTCACTGCTGCCACAGTACATTTGTCACTGCTGCCACAATACTCATTTGTCACTGCTGCCACAGTACATTCGTCATAGTACATTCGTCAAACTACATTGTTCTGCTAGACACGTATGCTAGTGTCACGTCTGTCTCGTCCGCATCCGGCTCGTCACGCCTATTGCATCAGCATCCGTCCGTCGTGCCTGTCACACGAGAGAGAGAGAGAGAGAGAGAGAGAGAGAGAGAGAGAGAGAAAGAGAGAGAGAGAGAGAGGCTAACACCCCCTCTCAGATCCTGGGAGGGTCTGAAGACCTAACAACCACATGTGATGAAGCAAAGAAGCCTGAGGCAAAGCCTTCGTGAAGAGATCAGCCGCATTGTCCACCGTGGGACAATAGGCCACTGCTAGCTCTGAATCCACAATCCACTCCCGTAATGATAAGATCATCAACATACAAGATCAATAAAACACAATGGTCACCCGCAACCTTGAAGTAAAGGTTGGGGTAATGATCGGAGTGATAGAAACCACTCTGGACAAAGAAACGGTTAATCCGCATACCAAGCACAAGGAGCTTGCTTCAGGCCATAGAGGGCCTTCTGTAGCCTGTAGACATGATCCTCCTTCCCCTCCACAAGAAAACCTAGAGGCTGGGACACATAGATCTCCTCCTCAAGGACGCCATTTAGAAAGGTTGACTTGACATCCATTTGGTAGACAGGCTAGTGGTGGTGAGCAGCAAGAGCCAAAATAACTTGAATAATAGACAACCGAGTTGTAGGAGCAAAAATGTCAAAATAATCCAAGTCTGCACGCTGAGCAAAACCCTTGGCAACAAGCCTAGCTTTGTGTTTGTCCAAGGAACCATTTGCAAGATACTTGGTCTTAAAGATCCATTTCACACCTCCCAAGTTTGATTGCGCTCAATGGAAGCGAGCTCTGTTGCCTGCATAGCCCGACTCCAAACATCTTGTGCAAGAGCCTCCTCAAAAGTAGAAGACTCAGAATCCTAAAGAATCTGGGACATAAGAGCATACTTCACATAGAGTGAACTATCCTACTGGGCTTGTAATTGGGCTGATCTGCGTGGACCTAAAGGAGGAGCAGGAAAGTGAGAAACACTTGACTCCTACATAAGCTGCCTGTACCACCGAGGAATCGGAAGAGACTCCTACTGCGAGGGAGATCAAGAGGCCTTCAGAATCTGCAAAGCACCTGTTTGTGGAAGGGACTCCCCCTCACCATGGGAAGGTAGATCCTCCTCATCTGAAGAAGGCTCCCCATTGGACGACTGCGGATCCCTAGAAGACTCTTGAGGGGAGGAGGCATGCGGACATTTGAAGTAGTCTTTGCCAATGGACCCTTCACAGTAGAGGGAACCCTCTAAGATTCATGGACTGAAGAAGGACGGGTACAAGGAGACTCCTCCTGTCATAGATCACGAAACTCCTGATAATCCCGTCTCTGCTCAGAGTGATGAGAGAGAAGCTTGTGGGAGCTTTCGCTCAACCGCCAAGACCCAGGACCGCTTATTGTTTCAAGCGTTCCAAGCCGAGCACTAATGGCTACCTCTCACATAGCCGACGCGCCATCCATATCTACGGGTGTAGTGAGCTTACCTCCATGCCGTTCGAGTTACCTCCTCTCCCGCACACTCCGGTAGCTCCACGATCCAAGTGCAAGCTTCAAGCAAGCTCGATTCTCCCACTCCAAGCTCCAAGCTCCATCACTGCGAGCAAGGTAAGAGGAGAAGAGAAGAGAAGAAGAGAGGAGAAGATGGAGAGCTTCTCCACCCCACGGTCCCTCACCCTGACACACTCACTCCCTCACACTCTCACACTCCCTCTCTCAAGCACAAGCTCAAGCAAGCAAGAAGAAGAAGAAGAAGAAGAAGAAGAAGAAGAAGAGGAGAGCTACTTTTGGCCACACGCAAGAATGAGCTTCTCATTCACTTTTCAACTTTATATACAAAACCCTAAATCCCTTTTAGGCGGTCATCCCCTTTTCTCCTTTTTTACATGGCCGGCCGTAGCCTAGGCCCTTTTTCCCACTATCCTTCTATCTTCCTAGCTTCCTTTTCACCGCTCGTCTACATTTACAAATTGCACGGGTGAGAGCCCGGCGCTCCTTGAATTAAACCATGATGAGCTTGCGCTCTTTTACAAAAAGTTTTGACTTGCGCTTTTCCTTGTGCGCCTTTCTCCCTTATTTAGGACTCTTCTCCTTGTGTGTCTTTGTCTTCCGTTTCTCTTTGCCTTGGCCTTTGTATTTGTCTTCTGCTTTAGCTTTTCCGGATTTTCCACCTTCGTTCGTTTGAGGGTTATGGCCTTTGTATTTGTCTTCTGCTTTAGCTTTTCTGGATTTTCCACCTTCGTTCGTTTGAGGGTTAACATTACCCCCCTCCTAGACGAGTGCCAGTCCCATGGCACTCACCGTCGTAGGTAGCAAGCTGTAGCATGCACCGAAGACGTGGGTGACAAGGACGCCTATGGTTTCCGTGGAGGAGTGTTGGTGGTGGTGTGGAAGAAGGTCTTGGGGGACCTGTTGGTGGCCAAGGTGGCTGGTGGAAGGTTGTTGGAGTTGGCGGTAGGGCTATTTTGTGTTGGGGATTGCATTAATGGCCAGCACAAGTGTTGGTTTGTTGGGGATTCTGCACATGACGATTCTTTGCGGGCTTGTCGGATGGTAAGGGATAAGCATTCAGAGTTGGGTGTTGATGAAGATCGAACGACACTTTCGTTGGAGTTTTCAACACCTGCAATTTGAAAACCTCTCGTGTGGTCTCTCCCCAAGGGGTAGTGCTAATCTTCTTATCGTGCACAAGACATATTTGATTAGTTTGGGAGACAGGTTGAACTCTAAGCAAGCTGAGAGTATTGTCCTGCACTTGAGGACCCAAACTGTGTATATACTTCGGTGCAGATATTATGTAAGTGCCCGTGCATACTTAGATATTACATAGTTAGAAGATTGTCGGCCTGGTTCCTTGTAGAGCACTGGGTCAGTGAAACAAGGGCTTAGTTGATGGAAAAGTTTGTCGATGAAGACGGGGAGTATACTTGAAGATAGCTTGAGACATCATTATGGTCTTGTCAAGGCCACGTAGCAATGAGCTCCTTGATGTCTAGCTCTTGGTAGCTAGTGACTACTTGTAGTGCTTGAAAAGTATGGTGTACTTGTCCATTGTCGTTCATGCCTTGCTTACCACTGTTGATTGTAATGGCATTGAGGTAAGTGGAAAAGAATTGTGCAAGTGGTTTAGGGTGACAGGTCTACCCATAGGCGAGGCGAGCTCCCGAGTTGTGTCCTGCCCTTGATGTGCCCTGAACAATTGTGGGGGATGTACAAAGGGCTAGGGGATTAGGGATGGAGTCAGCCGACCAAGGCCATTGGACGTACCTAATTTGAGGACCCCTAGGTGCAGTGCTGTGATCGTGTGTTTTTTTTTGTAGAAAAATGAATACAATCAATGCCATACTTTGAGGCTGTTAACCTTTCATTTGGATTTGAGAAATGTTGGGATCGAAAGGCTATGAAGAATGGATATTACAGAGATGATTGTGTCACCAGCCTTGATGCTAGAGGGACTGTTGTTGAGATGAAGAGATACACGTGAGATTTTGCAAACCTCTCTGTAACATGTGAGACATCAAACAATTGAGGTAGCACTTGGAGTGAGCTGTGTATGGACAAGGGCAGAGCATCTTGCGGATTGAATCTTGGATGATGAAGAGACGGTTACCCTTGTTGAGAGTGTGGCTCCTGCCCGAACACAGAGTTTGGCCAAGAAGGAGGAGGTAATCGATGATTATGCTTTGGCCATGCTCAGTTGCAATATGTGCTTTTTCTGCAAAGGTGTCCTTGGGTTCTCATCCAGTGGCGTTTCCGTCATGGCTTTTGTTTCTTGGTATCCTGTCACTTCCTCCATAATGGTTCTTTGTGGGGAGTGGTGGTCTTGTGGTGACTTGGATATTAAATGCTTCTAGACCTTGACCTGTATCATTCTGCATCCACTTGTCACTTTATGAGAGTACATGCATGGTACATGCCACAACTATAATAAACCAGTGCAACGCAAGGAGACATCACTTATGTGAATTCCATGGTGTTGACTTAGATACTTAGCACCTGCGCTCAATTAGCTTTTTCTTTTGCTAAAGATGTGAAATATATTAAACGCAGATATGAAAAGTTTGTACAATTGGGAAACATGTCAACATTTAACCATTTAAAGACAAAAAGTCATGGCCAAGTAGCATTTGATAAGCCTTTTATACAACATGGAGCTACTCTATTTGTACGAGGCGGGGCGAGTCTGGGTGGTCGGGCGACTGAGGCTCTGTTGGTGTACGGCTCCCATGGGTTTGGGCAGGGAACATGTCGGCCGAGACATGAATGGTGTAGTCCCGAGCCGCTATCATTTCCAGAATTTCTTTAAACAATTCATTAAATTCTTCCCTGTCCCGGGCCGCCTTTTCTGCCCTTGAGCATTTGGTGCCCGAACGTACGTAGGGGGTTTGTGCCACTGGCGTTGCCACCTGCTGCGCATTTCTTCGAGTCTCGTCTTTCTTGACTCACGGATTCTTCGGCCTTCGTCCGGGACGGTGTCGCTTAGGGCCTCGCTTCTTGGCATACCTCTTGAGGGTGGGCACATAGCGCTCCGGTAGAGGGGCGCGTGTCACATGCTCCCGTCGTCTGTGAAGAGCGTCTTTGCATGCCAGATGGCCATGGTTCTCCATGTGCTCCGTCTGGAAGCCTGCAAGATGCAATCCAAGGGTTAGACCTTGATACAGGATACAACTGTTCGCATGGAAGGGATTTTAGTGTGGTTCATCAAGCGCTTATGACAAGAAGGGGAGGGGTGAGGCATGCAGTGTTTGTCGTAAAGGGATAGCCCCCATGATGATGTCCGTTTTGCCTCCAGCCATTAGCCAATATTGGCCTATGCTAAGTTGAGTGGATTGGTTGTCATGGAGTGGGATAGGGCACATCCTCGGAAGGATAGACCAAAAAGGGAAGAAGGTGTATAGAAAGGGGCTGCAACCTGTCTACACCATGAGTGGTGTTGGTCAAGGCTTCCTATGGCAGTAATGTGGGTTGCATGCCTTTCACTTGGAGGTGGGGATGGTCACACGGCTTTTAAATGTGTGATGAGAGGAGGACTTGAGGAGCTTAGCCTGTCAGACTCAACTCTTCTCCCTGTGCTTGACTATCATTACTTGTGTGTGTTGATTAGTGTTTATTTATATACATAATGTCACTTCACGAGGATAAGAACCAATTGTAGAACTCGGGGTTGTACTGGAGCGTGGCACACGCATCTAGTATTCGTGGCAGCTTACTTAATACCGATAGATATTTTGCCACATCGAGTAGCATGGAACCTTGACCGAGTCTACTGGCAATATGTAACTCCTCCTCAGTGAGAACCTTATCAATCAAAGGGCTCTCTAGGCTAGTTCCAGCTAAGTCCGTACCCCGAATGTCAGTTAGCACTCGAAGGGAAGTTGGTGCCACATAGATTGGGTCCCTTTGAGACCGCCATTTGGCCAATCGCTCCTCTGAGACTGTCATGATCTGAGCCCCTAGTTCGGCCATTGCAACGCAGTTCTCACCAACGCTGTTCAAATTGACTTCGGCCCTTTGTTAGTCGCTTTAATTGCTCTATATCCACAAGATTCGGTCGGCAGAGCACATCATTGAACGTGACAGTTAAGCGCAGTTCGTCGGCTTCCTCGTCAGAGATGAGTCGCATGCGTTCATGTAAGATCTTGTCATAATGTCCGTCAAGATATTCTTGCTCTTCCCACGATAGCGGATAAGGCAAATATTCCTCAAGCTGCTCCCTAGGGAATGTGCCCATGTCTGCAAGAATATAGACACGTGCGAATAATTTCAGTTTAGTGTCCCACTCGGTCAAGCACTCAGCGACATCTCTATGTTCTATGAGGGCTTGCTCGGTTGCTATCTCATGCAAAGTTCTAAGGGTTTCCTTAGGCTTTAGCATAGCTGGGGGCTCAAGCCTAGATGAGCAAGATCAGTCAATGCTAGGATTGCTCATGCTCTCGGGGATTGTGCGTTTTTCCTGAGGTTTTGTTGCTATTTTGTCATGGTTTTCCTCGGATGTGACTGGTATAGGTTTGTCACCTTGTTGTGACAGCGTTGTATCCACTCTTGATTGGTCAGCGCAAGTTCTATTGTCGGTGGATTGAGTTTTGAACGCAACTGTTGATGGCAATGACTGCTTTGATTTTTCAGAGCACACGGATGTGTCTGAGGTTTCACCGCTATTAGGAGAGGCATCAGTGGACTCATTGGTGGATGGACTCGATGCTTTATTCATCAGCTCTCTAGCACTCTTCGTCCCAATGTTCTTGGGGTCCACAGCCACCTGCAACTGTTGTTGTTTTCGTTGTTTTCTCCTCTTTTTCTTGGTCAGCGCAAGTGCATCTAACGGCTCAGGACCTTGGGCTAGGTCGACCCCCGCTGATGTGCTTGGTTGGGTCTCAGCATTTCCCTTCTCTAGTGTGTCCTTATGGAACATGACCATGGCCTGCTGAATAGCCTCGCTAGGTTGTGAGAGCACAACTGCCTTCCTTTTTGGAGAGCCTAGCTCTTCAGCCAACTCCCTTGTGTGTAACTTCTCCAGCCTAGGCTTTGGGCACTTTGGAAGCGCTGGAGTTGTCGAGGAAGTTGGTTGTGACATCTTCTCCACAGGTAAACTTCTAAGGACATGTTCCACAAGGAGCATTGTCACAGCCAAGGGCTGTGACTGCTGTGATCCCTAATTGGAAGTAGTAGCAGCTAGTTTAGTGGGTTGGCCTCCCTTGGTGGATTGCGGTGTCAAGTCCCTAGGGAGATCGGAAGTGGCCGTGTTTTTTGTTGCCCTTTGAGCACTCATCTGTGTAGATCGAGCATGAGTTGATCTAGTCACATTAGGTTGCTCATGCATATTCTTGGGTTGAGAGCTACAGATGGCGTCATGTCCCACCTTTTGGACATTTGGAAGCTTAGATGGAGATAGAGATTGGAATTGAACAGTTTCCCTTGTCAACCGCTGTTGTGCTTCTTGTGTCCGTTTGGAAAAAGAGGATGTAGGAGATCTAGGACTCTTAGAAGGACTTGGCACTGGCTGAATGATTTGCTCGAGGCTATTAGACGATTGTGCCATTTGCTTTGTTGAGCAATCAGCCTTACCTTGAGCAACGTTGTGCCTATGATGCTTGTTCTCCCCTTGGGAAATCAAAGACTCCTTGAGCACTAGTGGTCCTTGTGCACGCTCGACAGTTACCCCTGATATCTGCTTGCTAAGCATGCTAGGTTGAGGCTCTTTCCTTCGAACACTCATGGTTGCTTTCTTGCCTCGAAACCTAGAGTCTCTCTTAGATTTTCTCCAGTGCTTCGTTGCTTTTGATGCACTCTGGCCTTCAACTGATAGAGGTGGTGTAGCAGGGGATTTTGGTACCCAAATCCATTGGTTGCCTGCGTAGTACCCTTGAGCACGTAGCAAGGCTTTGGATATCCATCGCAACGTTGTGCTGACCCTCCATCGATGCCTGCGTCTATAAGGCTTGGGCTTCTTTTGGGGTCTTCTACGATATTTGTAAGTCCAAAGCCCGTCCTTGGCATTGTCTCTTGACCTTCTTTTTTCAGGCCTGGCCTCACTCACTGGTTCTCGTTGTTTGACCTGTGCTTGTGTCAGTTTTTCTAACAAGTCCTTGCTCTCATTAGTAGGCTTGATTGCTATGTCAGCACCTTCTTTGTCTTTTCCTCGAGGCTTGATGAGGTCACCTTTGCTAAAGGTTGTGACTATCCTCACACTCGGTAGTGTCAGGTGTATCCTTTGTGCTACATAGTCAGCCTCACATTTGGTCGCCCTTTTGAAGGGTCTCCCTAGGAGAGTTTCTTTCCCGCAGCTAGCACTATTTGGAGGAACATGAAATAGGATAGGCAAGCTTTCCGTTTTAATTGTTGCAAGGATTTTGCACTTCCCTATGAGTGCTTGTGGGTGTCCCCCATAAGGGCTGAGAGTTGCACTAGTCGGTGTGAGCTCTGGTTGGCCTAGTAGGGTCCATGATTCATAGGTCAAGATGTTAGAATCTGCTCCTTCATCAATCAGAGCATCAATAGTATGCTCTCCTTTCGCGGTGAGTTTGACCCTGAGATAAGCAGGTGGTACTGTGTCTTCATCTTCCGGATCTTGGCTTCTAAATTTAAGCCTTCTGATAGATGCCCTTGAGTCCCCACATGCATGACCAGACGTGGATTCTCCACCAATGTCTTGGGTTGTCTGTGCAGTGTTGCTCAAGGTACATCTCTCGTCAAGGGTGTCATGTCTAGTCATCTTGGCATTTGTAGCTTGCTGATGTTGCATTTCGCTCTGACTAGACATGGTATGAACACAATGTCTTTGTGTTCTCGTGGTGTGGTCTTTTTGTCCTTGATAGCTAGATTGGCCCATTGATGCTCTAGGGTCTCTGTTTCTCTCTGTTCGGGCCGGGGCTTTTGGTTGCTCTTTTGCAAGTGAGAATCCATGCTCGTGTAGGGCCATTACCACCCTAGGGTCCAATTTGGAGGACCTGTCACGGCGCGTGTTCTCTCTTCAACCTACTTGGGGGAGGTGCAGAGGGGGGCAGAGCCCCCTCCGCAGGGGTCCGGGGGGGGGCAGTCCCCCCCGGCCCGCAGGGCCATTACGGTAAAAGCCATGCATAATTTGGAGGACCGTTTATAGCCAAAATTTGAACCACTTGCTCTAAGTTTTAGCCCGGTAATGGATCTATGATATGGTTTCGGCTCTATATGGTTTCTCGGTTAATTTCACTATCTTCAGGTTAAAATTTGAGAAAATCTAAATTCGGCCTAACAGGTCCGAATTGCAAGGTCCGAGTGGGTCACTCGGACGGGCTGAGGCGCATGGGCCGAGGGCTGAGTTCGGACGATTCGGATGAATTCGGATGAGGTTACTTGGGCGGGCCGAGGCACTTGGGCCGAGGGCCGAATGTGGGACGTGGCCGAGGGCCGAATTTGAGTCTCGGACGGGTCGTTCGGGCGGGCCGAGGCCAAATGTGCCACGTGGCAAAAAGTTTTGACTTGGATGGCCGAATGGGTTGACTCGGACGGTTTTTCCTCGGACGGTCCGAAGCCGACTAGGGTTTGGCCGAGTGGATCGGGTGGTCTGAGGGCCGAGTTTGGGCCTCGGACCAGAGTCGACGTGACTCGGACGCGTCGAATGCCACACGTGTTTTTTTGCCGAAGCTCGCAAAATTCATCATGCAAGGCGCTGGGGGTCTTCCCCCTTGTCGAGCAACTCCAGATTGGTCCTACTACTGTAGGGGGAGGTGTAGAATTACCTGGGCTAGCCAAAGATCTCCGTGATGCCAAGATTGAAGTGGATTTCCTCGCCAAGCTTTCCTCTTCTCTCCTGCTCTCTTGAAACCCTGCAATGCACACTGTGGCCTTTCTTGCCACTTCTGGCCCTTATACCCTCTTCCGGGTATGGTATTGGCATCCCCAATAACTCACTTACCGACCTTAGGTATCACAAGTAAGTTTTTTTACCACTTTTGCAGGATTCTTGCCCTGTTTCTGCCTTGTTTTGCAACAGTAACCCTAATTCTTATTTTGTTTGTTTTTCTTTGTTTTCTCCTACTCTAATGCATCCAAATCACAAAGTAAATACCTACACTACTCCATCTCACAACATAAATCTCAAGAAAAACAACAAACCTACTTGCCAAGGAGATCGAATACCATCTTCAACCCCCTCGCTTCCTTCCTATCTCAAGCACTGGTTCGGGGAAAACCCTACTCCAATGCTCGATTCGAAGCGCGCAAGCGCTCAAGGCTTGAATCCGTTGGTCCCGGCAACGGAACCAAAATGTGGGAGCTTTCGCTCAACTGCCAAGACCCACGGATTGCTTATTGTTTCAAGCGTTCCAAGCCGAGCACTAATGGCTACCTCTCACATAGCCGACGCGCTATCCATATCTACGGGTGTAGTGAGCTTACCTCCATGCCGTTCGAGTTACCTCCTCTCCCGCACACTCCGATAGCTCCACGATCCAAGTGCAAGCTTCAAGCAAGCTCGATCCTCCCACTCCAAGCTCCAAGCTCCATCACCGCGAGCAAGGTAAGAGAAGAGAAGAGAAGAGAATAAGAGAGGAGAAGATGGAGAGCTTCTCCACCCCACGGTCCCTCACCCTCACACACTCACTCCCTCACACTCTCACACTCCCTCTCTCAAGCACAAGCTCAAGCAAGCAAGAAGAAGAAGAAGAAGAAGAAGAGGAGAGCTACTTTTGGTCACACACAAGAATGAGCTTCTCATTCACTTTTCAACTTTATATACAAAACCCTAAATCCCTTTTGGGCGGTCATCCCCTTTTCCCCTTTTTTACATGGCCGGCCGTAGCCTAGGCCCTTTTTCCCACTATCCTTCTATCTTCCTAGCTTCCTTTCCACCGCTCGTCTACATTTACAAATTGCACGGGTGAGAGCCTGGCGCTCCTTGAATTAAACCATGATGAGTTTGCGCTCTTTTACAAAAAGTTTTGACTTGCGCTTTTCCTTGTGCGCCTTTCTCCCTTATTTAGGACTCTTCTCCTTGTGTGTCTTTGTCTTCCGTTTCTCTTTGCCTTGGCCTTTGTATTTGTCTTCTGCTTTAGCTTTTCCGGATTTTCCACCTTCGTTCGTTTGAGGGTTAACAAAGCTCATCCTCTGAGTCATCGAAGCTTGAAAACTGTAAGACATCTTCCAAATTTGCAATCACCAAACAATATGCAACCAACAGACAGTGAAGATTGAGCCGCCTATGTCAGAAAAGACCCAGAAGATGATTTCGCCTGCAAGAGGAGAGGGAAAATGTTGCTGCCTGGAGAAAGAAATTGCCGCCTATCCTCTAGATGATGATGCCTCCGCCTCTGCTCATGTGGATGACCTTCTATTGGTTGCGTGTGATGCAAACGTAGGCAGCAAACACCAAAAAAAACTGTCACCTACTCCCCCTGATGCTGCAGAACAATAAAACGCAGGTATGGAAGGCTGCATTTCAGCTTGGACAGCACGCCAGGGGTTGGAAAGGAGGGAAGAAAGGCTACATTGGATGGTGTCCTCCTTTGCAATGGAAGCTCTCCTCCATGCTCTCAGTTAGGCGATGATACCATGTGAGAGTGTGCAACGGAAGAAGAAACACACACACAAAGCACAGAAAATGAAGGAAGAGATACTGCACTGACTGAAATGAATGCTGAATACAAAACTGTGGACTGATCTGTCCCTGCATGCAGCCCGGAGCGTCAGTGAGGGCACCAGATCAGGCTAGAAACAATGGCAGCACCAATGTCGGAGTGGGAACGCAGGAGTGTGTGCTGAAATCTGTAGGAGTAGTGAATGTGAATGACTGGGGGGGCAGCTATAAATAGCCCCCCATCAACAAAACTGGCCGACCTGCCCAAATATGGGCCGAGTGCACACGAAGGACCCATTTTGGGCTGAGTGCCAACCCGCACACAAAATTAGGAACACAAGAAATGCCAGAGCTCCTTTGTCACCTGCCAGACTTTAACATGAGCTCACAACCAGGAGATGACAGACTGGCAATGAAAGAAGACAGGCTAACAAAACCAACCGTCCTTCCATGGAGGGGTGGTAATGACCTAATTATAACTTAATTACAGCAAGTAATAATTAATGAAATGCTACAACACAAACATTTACCAATCAATCTTGGTTATTGGACACCTTGTTGGTCCTAGAACTAGCACCCCTTTTGGTATTTCTTTATCTTTAATTGCAATTGAATTCGAATAATGATCTTGTTGTCTTCAAATTGATTTGCTCATGCAATTGGCCTTCAACTCCTTGGGAAACCAAATTTTCCTCAAATTCAAATGTTGGCTGGTCCTTCACTTAATCTTGCCGAGAATTAATTCTCATCCCTGAAAATTCAGTCTTGAGGCTTCAATCTCCTAGCAGGCTTCCTAAAGTTGTTGTCAAACCCTAATTTCTATTGTAAATTAAGATTCACGGCAAATAAAAATACAATTCCTCAACCTCTAGGAAATTATAATGCTGAGATCTTTAGAGCAAGGCTAGGAAATGGCTGGAGAATGAGAGAGAATGCTGAATAGAGAGAAAATTCAGACTTCGATCACGAGAAAATGGAAGAAATCAGCTACTGCCCTCTCTAGACAGCGATGAAAGTTGTCTTCATTGATGGAACACACCGAATATGATGTTTGTTTGGCTGAAACAACCCTCAAACTGTTGTTAGCTACTATTGCTGTAGTCTTTTCAGAGCATGTCACCAACTCTTGAAGGGTCACTTGCTGGCTGAAAATGGCTTGTCAACTGTTGTAGCAGCTATGGCAGCCTTTTCTTTGTCTCTCTCAACTTGCACAAGCCTAGAATGACCGTTTCTCTCTCTTCCCAAGGCTCAAAAATGTCTTTCCCACTTGCATGAGCAAGTTTTGCCAAGTGGCAGCCTTCTAATCCCATTTTCCAGCATTATTTGCATTATCAAATTAATTTTTAGATTTAAAATTTTGAAAATTAATTTAATAATTATGTTAGAGCCCAGAAATTAGTTTGACCAGCCAACAATTAAATGGGCTAGGCCAATTCATCTCCCAAGTATTCCCAGTCTTCTTTAGTCCCCGGATTGGCGTCAAATACCATTAAATGCCAAATCTCTAGTGTCACCAATTGACACTTATGGCTAATAAAATGTCTTAGACCAATTTATGGCACCAAATACCACCTAATATCTGTGCAACATTACTTAAGACAAATTTTGCCTTTGACATCCACTGATTTCCTCCACTCCTTGGCTCGTAAATATGAAATAATGTCAGTTGCACTTCACATGTGCAACACATAAACGTTTGATTAAAAATTAATTCAAATGTTAAGTAAAGCAAACAAAAATTCATGTCCTTGTGAGATAGAAGGCCATATTATGAGGACTCCCAAGAGACCCCATCTACATAGATGATGACCTCACTAGAATGTAGGTGGATCATAGGTGCACCTGTATGCCTAAGATAATCAAAGATAGGAAAGAGAGCAAGGAGGCAGTGTATAAAGATGGCCGAGTCATCATCAATTACAAGGTAGTAGAACATAGGACTGTACAGTCTATGAGACAAATTTCTAAGAGATACGATTGATAGTATGGAACTGTAGTGGATCACTCTAGACACACCTAGGAAGAATGGAAGAGGTGATACGTAACCAAGATTTGATCAGGATTACAAAGACACACTAGACCCTTGAGAGGGGGCTGCCTAGAGTACATGGATATATCTAGGAGTCTACATATAGAGGCTACATGAGACATTCGCGTGCAACCAGAGGATTAGGAGACATGGCAGCATTGATTGGACATGAGCTATAGGATTGTGTGTGCATCATGGCATGCAACCTTGACACTCGATACATATGGATTATGGTAGAGGTCTCCCAAGATCGGATGATAAACATCAAGAATGGCACTTTCCTCCACAAGGAACAAGATATGACACTAGGGAGACACAACAAGGGTGATGGAGAAGTAGATGGGAGTGTACAATCATCACATCTGTAATGGGCTCACCTAGTTTGAGTACACTGCTCCCTAGGGAAACTCAACTCCTAGCTTATCTCCATCCTACACTCAGCTACCCCCAGAGCTTCCACAATCTACACATACTATGGGATACACCCATCTTGGGACCATGTGCCAAAACTGATGGTATGATGATGAGTGCAAGCAGCTATATAGACATCTTCGGACTTATAGAGGGACCTATGGAGGGCTAGGGTATATTGTAGAGGGGGAGGCCTGCAGGTGTTGAGGGCCCTGATTGGTCGTAAACAGTGAGCATACACGGAGGCACAATATTGGGAACTATACCACCTACTCATCAACAAAGATGCGGCCATAGCACGACAGATTATAGAAGCCATGCTACCCCACACCCATTGGAGACCTAGAGACATGGCACTCCTATGCAGAGAGGCTATATGATGTGCCACACTACCCACCGATTCCACACCCTCCAAAGCCTTGCTCTACACATCCACTTTCTTTACACATGATATGGTGAGGAGAGCAATAGAGTACCTATACCAATGGACACCTCTCCTTGCTTTTATGTTTAACAGGGCACTAGCGGAAGGCTTTCTAGACAAGTGGAGCATGCATACCATTGTCCACATCCACAAGCCTTTTGGAGGTCTTTTTCACATCGCCATCAGCTCCAGACACTCCAAATTGTTGCTTAGCCTGCCGACTTGTTTTTCATCATTTCCATTGTTGTGTTTGTTGGTTGGATTCCACCTTGGACTGGTGCAACACATCATATTCCAGCCATCAGCCACTTTATGGAGGCTGTGTTTGCAGTAGATTTAGGTTGTGTACAGCAGCTTATCATAGCTCTACATCAAATATGTGTGTTTTTTAGGTTTTTTACCCCTTGAAGGGCTGCCCAGCAGTCGCCTATCTGCAGCCACTTACAGCGAGAGATCTTCATCAGACATTCTTGCATTTTCCTCTCCATTTGGCTGCCCAACAGTTGCCTCAATAGCCACCATCATCTCAGAGGGATTTCAACATGTTCTTCATCTCCGACAGCTCCTGTGGACTGCATTTTGCTCCCTCTGCTGGTGCCTTTTGTCTTCCAATGTCTATTCTAACATTCCACTGCCCAGAGGACAATGTTTCACTCCCTCCATAATGCAACTGTTTTCCTTGTCCTTGATAGCTCTACCCGAAGGATTGGGTTTCACTCCCTTCACAGTGTACATCTCTTCCAAGCATTGCCACCTAGATAGTGCAGTCATTTCCGAGCTATGCTCCATTGTATCAGCATGCTTCATTCAGAATGATTCAATGTTCATCTTCCTTTATTCTTCTTCTGTGTTCTGCCATGGCTTATTTCTCCCATCCTTTCCAGACCACCTAATAGGCCTTGTATACGTGACTTGATTTTCATACAAATCCAACTAGAATTTTGAGCATTTGTACTTTGTTGTTTTTCCTTCCAAGTAAGATAACTCAACACACCTTTTCTCCCAAAAAAAGAGAAAGTAGCCATGGCTTTTTTCACATTGTTTACTGATTCCTAAGAAATATGAACAAGTCATCATCCAATGCATAAATGGCTAGTCTTTATGAGAGGAACAATTGGCAAGGTCAAGATGATAAAGCTGGATTAGTTTGGATGAGCTTTTGTTTAGGATTTAAGGGCAACATTTATTGTTGTGTTAGGATTTACAAATTGATTTGTCAAATGGACTAAGTTTGATTGCCAAAGATGGTAATTGAGCACATATGCACTTGCTATGTACTTTCCTTTGGCACTTGCTTCTTGTATTATATACCTATCCATCAACATAAAAACAAAGCGCCCCCCCCCCCCCCCAAAAAAAAAAAGCCATGGACACTTGCTACTTACACTAAAGCTATCTATTCTTTGTGTCACTCGTAGAAAAGTAGGACTATCTCCACATAGATCTATCAGGGTTGATAATTCGTCTTATGATTCTAAACCCATGGTTGCAAAACTTTATGAGTGCTTGGAATTTATCTGCTTTTGTCCTTTATGTCTAGTTTAACTTCCTCTTATCATGTGCTAACGAGAATGTGTATGGGATAATGTGTTGTAATGTGATAGTTTGTTTAGAGGGGGATTAAGAAATCATTTTTGGATAAAATACGTTTTATTTATACTTTCATACTTAGTATTTCACCTCCGTGGATTATCTTAAGGTGTTATCAATTGAATTTCTTTTCTTTGAAAAAGATAGGATTTCTTGATAAATACATTTGCCTTTCAGGCACAACAATTTGGAGTTGTGGATCCAAATGATCTAAATCTAAGTTCCGGAAAGGAAAAGTTTAATAACTTTCTTGCATATGCAAAAAGCAAAGTATGTCAGGTATTGGTCTTGCATTTTGGAATTTGTATTCTAAAAAGTGCATTCATTGTAGTAATAGCAATTGTTCAACTTTTCCTAATGCCACAAATTGACTGCAACAAAATAAAGAAACAAGGCATTCATTTATAGTCTCATTCAAATTTATTGCCAGGTGTATTTCAACAGCATCCTTGTAAATAAGCTTCCAAAAGGTTGTAATGTCCACACAATATGTGTGCACCCTGGTATTGTTGCAACCAATGTGGTATATTCCATCACAATACACCTTTTCTTTTATAAACATCTCATGTATTGTCATTGATATTTCAATGTCTCCTAGACATTATTCATCTCACAATTGTAAACCTTACTTATTCATCATAGTTGAGTTCACACTATCATGTATGAAGCTTTTTTACAGGCACGGACCTTACCAAAGTTCTTACAATCTACTCATCCAAACGTCCGGCTTTTTTTCTCCCCTGCTGAAGGTCTCTCTCTCTCTCGTGTGTGTGTGTGTGTGTGTGTGTGTGTGTGTGTGTGTGTGTGTGTGTGTGTGTGTGCGTGCGCACATGCGCGCGTGTGTGTGTGTGTGCACATGCGCGTGTGTGTGTGTGTGTTTGTGTGTGAAGAGTATTGAATTAAAGAATAGTAATATGTACAAAGGGCCTTCTAGCCTACTCTCTCTATGGAGAGTATTGAAATAAGGAATAGTAATATGTAAAAAGGGCCTTCTAGCCTACTAGCTAAAGCCTTACAAACGTATAAAAACATCCTCGCTCCTGCCCCCCCCCCCCCCCCCCCCCCCAAAAAAAAAAAAAAAAAACCCTTTCTCTCTCTCTCTCTAGCCTAGTAGCTAAAATATTATAGATAGACGGATTCAAAAAAGACAGGCATACATGGGCAAATGTGGTAGAATGAGCAAAGAAAAAGATGGAAAATGTAATGAAGGGAAATCCCCAATGGATAAAAGTGATCATGAAGCACAAAAGAGTGTCAAATGATAAAGTGGAAATGATAAATCATATACTCCCAGCACGGGTTGTATGGTGGGGTGAAAAAGGCACTCTCGTGAAGGATGCAAAGTCACTGAGCAATAAAGTGGGGGCAACAAAGATGCCCATAATGTATGCATGGTGGGTTGGAAAAGATCGGGATAGTTGAGGGAAGATTCTAGCCTTGAAATCTTGCAGATATTCTCTATAAATAAGAAGAAAGCTTTCTGACATATACATAAGAAGAAAGCTTTCTAACACACAAGAAAGCACTCAAACAAGAAAAAAAAAAATCTTGGATGAGGATCTTACTTCTGCCAAGTGGCACATGAGAGCACACATTGCGCATCCTTGAGATAGGGAAAGAGGGAAAATAGGTGGTATATTGTGATGGATGAGTGATCATATTGGAGAAGGAAAGGTTGAAGAGGGATTGTGCTGCCCAAAAATTGCTGCAGAAAACCTGTCAAAAATGTATGGGCCCTGCTATATATAGCAGGGGGCTGAAAAAACTGGCTGACTTGATCATGTAGGAGACAAAAATGCTGGCCAACCTGATTTCCAGCATTCAAATAATGCTAGTGGCCAGTAAGATGCTGATCGCTACCTGATAAGTGTGAATAGGTCCTAGTGTCACTGGAAAAGAAATGCTAAGGCCATAAACTATCCTATGCTAGTGCGAACACAACTGAAACTCACTGAAAAAGAAATGCACATGAAAAGAATGGGCTAAAACAGGTAGAGCTTTTATGTCTCCATCAGATGTTGATAAAGCTCACACTAGGAGATGATAGATTGATAAAATATAGGCTAACACCCTTCTCAAATATTGGGTGTGTGAAGGACCAAAGACCTCATGTGATGAAGCATAAAAGCCTGAGACAAAGGCTTCAAGAAGATGTCCGTTGCATGGTCCTCCATGGGACAATAGACCGCTACCAACTTGGAATCCACGATCTGCTCCCAAACAGAATGGTATTGAACTTCAATGTGCTTCACGCAAGCATGAAACATAGGGTTCTTTGCCAACGCTAGAGCACTATAGTGATCCACATGCAATTGAGTGGGTTCTATTTGTGGAAAGACAATCTCCGCCAACAACTAGCAAAGCCAAACTACATCTTGGAAAGTAGAACAAAGAGTTTGCTACTGTGCCTCCGTAGAAGATAATGCCATGGTGGGTTGCTTCTTACTGCTCCATGACCTCTCGATCCAAGGGAGAAAGAAAAATCTATAGTGGAGTGTCTAGACTCCACATCACCTACCCAATCTAAGTCACTCCATCCAACAAGAGTGGCCCCCTCTCCATACATAATCCCATAGGATCGTGCCCCCTATGAATAGCACATCACATGCAAAGCAACTCTCTAGTGAGCTTGAGTAGGAGTCTTCATAAAAGAAGACAATAATGTCACCACAAAGGAAATGTCTAGTCGACTATGAACCAACAAGATCAAGGAGCCAAAAAGGCACTAATACGGTATGGCATCTAGAAGGGTATCTCCATAGAAACCAACTTGGACTCTGTGTGCACACGTGTGCTATTGAATCCTAATCTAACAAGAAGTAAGAAGAAGAGAGGCAAGGGTTGAATAACTTCACATCTTGTAGACGCCATTGTCATCATGTTGCTAGCAAAGCATCTGTCTCATCTTTCCATCAAGAACCCGAAAGGAATGCCTATCAAACTAAACCATAAGGCCAAGTCCACAAATCTTGCTCATCGAAAGGAGATGATAGCCCAAGCTTGGAACATAAAGAATCTATGAAGTATAAGCACTGCCATGCCCATTCAAAATCAATTGCATATCACCATTACCCTATATAGAAACCAAAGAACTATTACCAATCACAATATGCCCATGCATCGGACACATATGGGCAATGCTATCAAGAGAAGGAGTCATGGCAGGAAGTGCCACTATCCACAATCAACTCTCCAGTTTGTGGGACTATCAATGCTACATTAGATGAATCCTTTGAAGAATGCTCGATAATCTCCAAATGTAGAAAAGCCATTGATGAAGAAGTGGCCACCATTGTCGTGTCGCTATGCGGACACGGTGTGAAAAACTCTAGAGTGCATCATCATTCAGCTTTCTTATTGATTTAAAGAGTTAATGCCATATTAGTCATTAGTGTCAATGTTCATAGTGTGGATGGTTAAAAAATACTAAAATTTTTGCTAAGTTTAACCTATTTTTGATATTTTGGATATTATTTTTTGTAAATATCTAAAAGCTGTGGACAACTTCTAGAATAGGATTACATGTAAAAATAACAAGTGACTTTTAGCCATTTTAGGGGATTTTATGAAAAAAGAAGGATTGACAAAATTGCGCAATGCGCGATCGTAGTTTATAGGCAGCAAATAACACTTTAAATTGGGAGGAGGAGTGATCTGGGAAAACTCTGACCAGGCGTCTTGAAGCCAACAGAAGTATCAGATTGGCTGTCTGGGTAGCAAAGAAGAAGCTACCATTTGATGTATGTTTTTGGTTTTCAAGGGATTTATCTTCTCGGGATGCAAAAATAAATTGGTAGGCTTCACCTCTATGAGTGTTATTCTATTTCTTCGAACCCCTTCTCTTTCATCAATTGCTCTTCCTAAATCTCCCTTCATCCCATTGTCTCTTACCCCCGTGGTAGACTTTCGACCCCAAACGCTCCGACACCGTTGACCTATCTTAGCACAAATATGACAAGTAGACTCCTTGACCTTCTTGTTCTTGTCTTTCTTTTTTTTCTTTTGCTTTTCCCTTCATTTGAGAAGCTTGAGTTGTAAGAGCCTCAAATTGCTGAGAATCTGTATCCCTCAATTGTTCCTCTTGGTCCAAGACCATATTAACTAGCTCCTCCTACTTAAGAGTCTTCGTCTGCCTTGAAGCAATCAAGGCCGAGAAGAGGGCATTGAATCTAGGGGCCAACTACGGCAATAAAGTAATCATTATGTCCTTGCATGGAAGCGGACTTGCTTGGATTCAAAGTCCACATCTACACCTCCAAAGAAACCCTCTTTATGATAGCTATCTTGTTATAGAGCTAATCCAGTTCAAGCCATATCTTCTAAGCATTTGGTAAGATGCTCAATATGGGCTATCATGGCTAGAGTACATGGAAGAAACAAGAAAGAACGAATGCCGGTATGAAAGAAACAAGAACAGATGTGGGTATTTAGCTTGTCCCAGTGTGATGTACCTTCACCAATTCCACTTTCTTCAAAGAAGAAAGTTTGGAAAAATCCTAGGCCAATGGATGATCAATGGCCTCCATTATGAGCAAAATCAAATCATAAGACTCCAAGATGGCAAGCATCATTATTTACCAAATGCAGTAGCTCTTCCCATCTAACCTTTGATATTGTGGAAGAACCGGTAACACCAAGACCTTTCAGTCCATAATCACTTGGAGCTCCACATCGATTTTTGATGATATGACTCCTTAACGACTTGCAGAAAACAAAGGATAGCCCACTATGATTTGGAAAAGGCAGCTTGCTAGGGCTTCCTCTGCTCCTCCTTAACATGTTTTAACCGTTGGCGGCGATTAAAGATCAAAGCCTACTGTACAAGATTGAAAGTTGCAGCTTTTTCTCCTTCTGTGATAGCAAAACGTGCATAAAAACAGCAAACTCCCTTCCTTTCACTCATGTCTCCACTCACTTCAGCCTTGCTTCAATGTGCAGCCCTCCCGCCTGCCCTCAAATGCTGAAAACGCAGCCTTGGTGTTGCATGGAAATGTGTTCTTCAAATCTCCCCACCTTCAATCAGCCCTTCTATGCTACTTTGATATCATGTCAAAGTGCAGCGAATGCAGAAGCGTATGACCAAACTGAAAGAAAGAAGTGAACAAGGAGAGAAGAGAGAAAGAGACAGTAGAACACTAAAGACTATAGAGTGTGCATGCTAAATATTGAAGGTAGATATTTACAATAGGATGTTGAGTGTCACCAACCGGAGCTCTCTCTTACTTGTAAGGAACTGAAATGAATATGACCCGCAAGCATGCCAACCATAAATAGGCTGTGAAAATGTTTAAAAATACATCAGGTCGGCCGGTCAAAAGTGGCCGACTGCAATTTAAAATAATAATAATAATAATGCAGCAATTTGCTGCCTGCCACATGGCACAACTTGTACACCCAGTACAGCCTACATGTCTTGCCTATAATCATGCCCAAAACTGCTGGCAATTGCATGAACTTCTGCCCAACCTACTCCAGAACATAATGCAACTGCGTAACTGCCTTGTACGGGCTTTTGTCCATCCGTCTTGGGGATGACCATATCTCTAACATAGTGAAGCGCCAACTGCTTCCAACCATCGTTCACTATCAAAGTCTCCTTCCTAGGGGGTGTTTGCTGCTGCTAGTTCTACTGCTTGCGTTTGCAGCATATCTACTGTCATCATCATCAACATACTACTACGTTTTCACTTCCCAACTACTGCGTGAATCATTCTAGCACTCCACTACCTACTGCCCACTGTTTGTGCTACTCCAAACGTGTTCAACTTGATCTGGACTCTCTAAACCTATATTTGCTGTTGCTAATCACATCCAGAGGCTGTTGCTACATTCCAAGATCTGTATAGACTCATACCTTGCCTCAATCCTTCAAGGATACAAGAGTTGGAGGTTTTGTTATCACACTGCATAGTGTGTTTACTGCATTGAGTATTGTATCTATTCATTTATTATTCTTTCATCTTCTATGTTTATTGTCTTATCTTGATGGTACCATAGCAGTGGCTTCTCCGACATAGGTCTTTCCATTGAGTGCATCATAACTATAATCATCATCTAAACCTCATATACACCATCCAGAAGTGGTTTTCTTGCTGCAAGCCATCACCACTTGCTCTAGAGGCTGCCTCCGGCTGATGCTAGCCTGCATGTGGCTCTTACAGGTGCATTTTTTCTGCCAGCTCATCATCAACTGCTGCTGCTACTTGTTAAGATGTCTTCCAGCCCTTGTAACTCATCAGCTGCTCCATTTTCATCTCTCCTTAGTAGATGACCTGTTTTTCAGCCTCCATGTGGATCATCAGTGCCACTTGCTGTTGAACTGCCTCAACTGCCAATTACTCCACAATCAGACTTCAGTCCCTGCATTTTCAGTGATTCTCTTTACTATGGGCCCTCAATTTTTGTGCGATATCACCCTCAACTTAGTCTACTGCATCCACTCTTACAGTTGATATTATTGTGCTCAGGATCAGTAATGAAGGATGTCACTCTCTGGCACTCTCCATCAGCTTGCTTCTTGAGCCTTCACATTTGTAATGAAGGAGAGTCAGTGGTTGTTGGACATCTCTACTTATTGAGCCTTCACATTTGTACATCTTCTTTATTCATTCATTTTCAGCATTCGTTCATTCATCAGATTCCACTTCTCTCCCTTTTTCATTTTGCATTGTTGTCTAAGTACTTTCAATTGTGTTTGTACATTCTATGTTTTCTCTATGCAAACCATAGCAAATCTTCACATCTTGCATGTCATCCAACATGTGTCGCCCAGGGGGTCAGCTCAAGCGAAGGCTTATAATAGCAAAATGCAGAGATTCACGGCCCCTACAGCAATATAACCAGGCTGCAGCGGATCTGAAATCACAGTCACAGCAGCAAGAGAAACACACTAGGACCAAGAACTAGGTCATCTAGCACCATGTTAGAACGAGATATGCAAACAGAAGGAATAAGGAACAACTGCTTGGGACTGAATAAGATGAACAAGAAAAGAAAGCACACATGAAGTTGATGAATGGAGAAACGGGCCATGGAATCTATATACCAAAGCATGAGAAGAGAAATACATAGTTCAAACCACTTGAGGTTTCTCCATAGGACGTAGGCATGCGAGATAACTAGAGAGCAGAGTTGACTCCTGTCTTTGTGGAGCTCTTCAAAGAGCCCAGAGCAGCAATGGATTTCATCATCTCCTTTGAGCTTTGAGCCCACATTTAGAGATCCTTGACTTTCAGCTATCACATGGAATATGGGACTTTGAGAAATGGTTCAATGCTTTGATAGAGAATGACAAGCTTTCTTAAGAGGATTAGATTCCCCGAAGACTTTGATCCAGGTGGAGTTTGAATGGATAATACAGTAATGGCCAATACAATGGTGCTCAATACACCTGAATGAGTGATGATAAAGAGTTGGATATCCTTAGTAGTGGACGGAGATAGCAACACACCTTAAATTGAACTCGATAACCTGAATTTACGTGGTTAAAATGTATGGTATCGAAACTCCGGTGCAAGATGGTTTTGATAAACGTTTCATGTCTGTCATGCACGTTTGCTTTGACGCATTTTGGACGTTGATGCCGTGCAGGAGCTAGGAGTGTGCTGTTCTGTGCGACAGATGATGAAGCGCTGCAGCATGCAGAGGCTTTAAAATCCCAAGGATGGCCGCTTTGCCCCTACTACGGATCGGATTGCAAGCCGACGCTCCTTGCAAACAGAGCCCGTGACGTGGCGACAGCAGCAAGGGTGTGGGAAAGAACTCTGGAATTTGTTGGACTGCCAAGCAACCACGTTGAGGCGACCACAGTCATAAATGAACCTTAGCCTAAGCCAAAAGAATGTAAGTAGGTGTGCCAAGTGACGAGGCTAGAAAACCAGTCTTGCTTGGTTGCCTATAGCTTTTTGTACATAATAGCCTTGTACTCTAGCTTCAAACTAACCCTGCCACTCCCCTCAATTTCCATGAAGCTAAGAATCCAAAGAAAGCTCGTTTGTAGTACATCTACCAAGCTTAATGTTTCTTAGTAGTCTATGTGTGGAAAGAAACCTTGATGGTCTTACAATTCAAGGTGTTTCGTCTCATACTTTTATGAGCGTGTTTTTTTAACGTATATACTTGCAAGCGTGTTTTCTAAAATAATGTAATCAACCAAATAGTGGGTAAGGATTGAATAGCACAAGAGGCAACTTCTTATACTAGTGCACAATGGATTGCAATATACCTTTTCCAGCAAGAAATAGAGTTGTTTTGAGGATATTCCTAGCGGAGTGTAGTGCTTGGCGTTATTGATTTTTTGTTTTTTTGGGGTATTGAACTTGCAAACAATTGTATGTATCAACTTACATAAGTTTCAGTTTTCTATAGTCTAAATATGCAAGTAGAGTAATGGTCATGTGGTGATTTCTATTTATGAAGTTGTCATCAAAATGATATCTTGATGCAATTGTACAATGTAATGGAAAAGCCATCTCAACATGTTAGTATTGAAATGGACTAACCTTTGATACAATTCAATGATGGCAATTGTTGTACTACACTGCCACATCCCTTAAGCCCACGAAAAACATGATGAATCATAAGAGTTTGCAAAATTGTAAAATTAAATTAAACAATATATTGTGTGTTTGATTCTCCATGCAAAATTCCCATATTGCATAATTATTATTGTCTAGCTTCTCACCCACTATTTGTGTAATATTATCAAATCTATCTGTGTTTGCCATGTTTATAGCTCTATGTATTTGTTGCAATATTCAAATAGCTAGTACTTAACTCCGTGCAAACCAAGTTAACCTTTCACTGATCAAGATGCTTATATAACATCCAAGTAACACATGTACATCTATTGCAACCAATTTGGTCTAGCTCAACTAAACATAAGTTCACAAATGAGAATCCCAAAAACTTAGTCAAGTATTATAAGTGCGGCATTAGTCAATCAATACAATTTCAATCCAATAGTTTACATTAATAAAATCTTTGCGTTAACTAGGGTATTTCATCTCACAAACATGTCAAACATCTCCAAACATATATCATAACATCTTGGGTAGTAACATTGCACGTAGATAGCATTGAATCAAAGTATTCTCAACTCAAAACACCTTCAAATCATAGTAGATATATGCCAATGCATCTGAGAGTCAATACATAGCCAAAGAAGCATCTATGCTTGTCTAGCCTTCAAAACAATGTCAAATATGCTTCTCACAGGTTGTTAACATCCACCACTTTGTTATAACTAGCAATAAGTTGATCGAGATTTGAGTATTCAATGCTCAGCACATCCCACAAACCATCGAGAACTCATGTGACAAGGTCCAAGCATTTTCAAGTACCAATCAAGCTTCAATATGCTCCAAGATTTCAACTACAATCTATCAAAATTCATGACAAATTTTAGCTTGTGACTCCTTCCACATCTAAAATTTAGTTCTACCTAATCATGCCCAAATGCATGATATTGATGCTATGTTCACTATCAAAAATTGTCAAACATCTCATGAAGTTTGAGTGTACCCAATCAAGCATTTAATGACTGAAGTATATATGTCATTTCATTCTAGAAAACAGGCGTAATTCCTAGACAGTTCACATTGATTTTTGCTATTGTTCAAGAGCTCATTACCAAGCATTCATTGGTGACATACCAACTAGACAATAAGCTTCACATGATGCTCCATAATGCGAAGCATCTCAATCATAGTAACCATGATAACTAGTAGTTGGTGCTATTTCCCAAAATAACCTTGAAGGACAGAGCACAAGTCTGAGAACTCCACAATGTCTTAGTGATGTGTATGCTAATCTCTATGAGGTCATTTCGAGGCTCCAATGCAAGCAATAAACCACTCTTCAAGGCCTTAATAGGCTCTATCAAAGAGGTATATCAAATGCATACCTTTCCAAGCTATGGCTTCCAATGAACCATTGCAAGGTTCCTTCTTCATTGGCTATAGATCACCTTCACCCTCCATTTTCTGCTCACTACCACATAAGGCCTTCGAGCTCTAATACCATGTTCAAGATGTAGAGAGAGAGAGAGAGAGAGAGAGAGAGAGAGAGAGAGAGAGAGAGAGAGAAATCTTAGAGAGCAGAGTGCTCTCATTAGTCTTTACCATTATTCATTGAGTGACATAGATAACTACACACAACTACAATAGAGTCAAAACATAATGCTAATCTAACCATACTCCTACTAACCAGAGTTAGATCCTAACTCATTTATTGAGGCACACATGACATTCAGCTAACCTACAACTGGACAAGGAGTCAGACAAATGAGCTTGATTCTTCATAATGATGAGACCTCTTCACAAGACATGATCTTTGATGGACATAATCACCTACTAGATACTAGAAACTATACCAGCTAGCTAGCTTCAAAATCATGTACACATCTTTTTGTATATATTAAGCAATACCAACTTCTCTTGGTCATGTTCAAGTACTATGAGCTACTCTTGGTTATTTTTGTTGTCTATATTTAATTATGTCAATCTTTGTTAATATGTGTAATATCTTCATAATATGCATGTACAATTTGTAAAGTTGATGCTCATCCCAATGAGTAGACAAGAAGGATTGAAAAAAAGAGAGAGATTCGATAATTGCATAACTGTGGCTACAAGACACAACTTTGTAGCCAATAGCTCTTTGTTGTTTTTTAAACTTACATAAAGTACATTTATAGTAGAATAAAAATATGGGTGAAAATTACTGGTCAAAGCACATTTAAAAATTTGTTTAAAATAACATAAAAATTGCAAGTTTTGGTGCATTTAAAAAAGCATTAAGAGTCACATTTATAAGTCAAAAAATAAATACAATTTTGGACATAATTCTCCTAATGTGCTTGTTTTCATGACCATAGATGTGCTCATAAGTGTTCTTTCTTAGTTAAGAAAATATGTCAATGAGGCCATGGGGTTAATCCCTTATAGTGTTATCTAAGCAATGGAGGTTAGCATAGATAAAAGCCAATACCACAACACAAGTAGCCTTGTAGAGAATGCATGGTTATTTGACTTCTTGGGGAGGGTTTCAAGGACTCATTATACAATGCATGTTTATTGGACATGGCCAATGTTGTGCTTGAGAGTGCAAGATAACATGGATATATACTCGTCAAATAGCTTGGTTGTGGCTCAAGTGTGGAAGCACTTTTATAGTGGCTTGCAATAAGAAACATATTGAGTCTACCACACGTTGCATATATAGTGCATGAAGTAGTGGTGGGGACTCCCATGTTTAAGGAACCATCAAACTTGCAAGGGAATAGGGAGACTATTGAACTTGCTCTTACAAGTCAGGTTCTTCCATGGAAACTAGGGATGAAACAATAAAAAGGGTACCCTTGCAAGAATTCATTTGCTGGTATGGGAGCAATTGGCACATGATTGGTTTGTGATGGTAGATGTGTCAGCAACAACTATGGAGGAAGTTTGCACCAAATAGCAATATTAGAATAATAAGCATCAATATTATTGAAGGAGAAAGTCATAATTATGGAGCATATCATTGATTGAGCATTATGGCTAATACCTTAGAATTCCACTCAGATGCAAAACAAAGTGTATTGAATTGATCGAGGCCAAACCAAATATGGAAAGATAGTACAATTTTTTTGGCAAGGTGTCGTGGCTTCAATCTTCTTCTTTAAACAAGACACTTAGAGAACAGTGACCTGAAGGCATAAATGATGTGGTTCTATCCATATGATACTATACACTTGCTACATAGAAAAAATAATAGTGTGCACTTTTTAGGTACCCCTTTGGCATGGAAAATAGAAGTAGAATATCACCCATGATGAGATACACAACTTGATGAATGCACAATCTAGAATAGAAATGATAATTAGGATAATGGTCCATATGGTTATCATTACTAGTGCCAATTATTCCAACCCTTGCATTGCCGAGGTCTATAAAGTAACAACATAAGGTCTCATGAGAGGTAGCCAAAAGCATTACAAGTATACAAAAAATGGTTGCAACACTTTTGAATGAAGTTACCATAGAAAACATGAAACACATGGTATCCCATGTAGCCATAGATAGTGGTGGATTGTATAAAAAGTGCATATTAAATTAGAGCCTTCCTATGCATACCTAATTTTTAGAAAAGGGAGTGATATGGGAAGCCTTACGTAGCATGGAAACATTCTACTTTATACTTATGAGATTTTAGGCCAAACAAGCATCCAAAGCCGTTCAAGAGTGCTATGAAAGCAAGAGGGATTTTGTTACAAGAGTGTAATGTACTAAAGTTGAGATATTTGACTCACATAGTGACATTGTCAATCAATCACATTCCTCTCAATCTTAGACACCCCATGCTTCTAACTCTCAAGAGTCTCAAGTACGACCTAATGGGAGAAACTGCCTATCTAAGAACAAAGGGAGTGTTTGTCAAACCTCTCTCCATGAGCATTTTCATGTGACACAATTAAAAGAAGCATAGATGGCCTTGGCTAGGGCTATTGTTTTTTCTAGCCATGCATTGGAAATTGTGGAAATGATCAATGAAACATGCATGGAAATTAATTAGGGAGTTTGGGGTTGACTTTTCTTTGGTACCTTATCACTCAATACGACACAATGCTCTTGATAATTGCCACTTAAAGGTGAAGGAGTGGGTTGAAAGAATTGTTCTATGCAACTACATCCTGACAGGCTATACCATTGTATTGGATGGTTGGTCCACTGTTCAATGGTGACCATTGATAAACATCATATTGGTTTCTTTAAGGGAGGACATGCTCTTAAAGGCCATAGATGGCACAAGAAAAATTAAGTCAATGGAGTACATTGTATAGATTTTATGCAAGACTATTGAAGAGATAGGGCATCCTCATGTGGTATAAGTGGCTATGAATAATGCAAATAAAAAATGCAGCTAGACTTGTGCAAGAGCAATATTCAAAGATTATATGTAATAGTTGCAACACTAGTATGAAAGACTAGTATGAAAAGGAGGATATAACATGGTTTGCTAGCATTATTGATGATTGTAGGAGAATGATTAAGTTCATTCTCAAGAGAAGTTGAGTGCTTAGCATTTACTAGGATTGGATGTCATACACGTTAAAGCTTCCTATGGAGACATGGTTTTGTATCCATTTTTATACTCTAGGGTCCTTATTTTGAAACAAAGGTGCTATGATAAAGACATTCAAGTTTAATTCTCCATAATGGAATCCATTTCAGATGGCATAAATAGCTCTCACTTAAGCTTATCATCACAAGTTATGGCCTCTTTATAACAAGATGGTTCCTCACAATCTATCAATATCACATAGTCAACCTGAAGCTAAAATCTTGAAAGGGAACTAGAGTAGATCTACGTAGCATAATGGGTTGACTTAGAGTAGGAATTTCAATCTCTATTCTTTCTTCATGAGGTACCATTATGGCTCTCAACCTACTTCTCAATAAATCTCGCTGCTTCCTACACATTAGCTAAAGCGTCACTTGTGCCCTTTGTCTACACACTTGATGCACTAGCACTTGCCCTATGTGGCAAAATAATAGGTGCCACTATATCCTCGAAAGTAACCTTTCTTTTTTTCACTTCCTTAAGGAGCCACTTATGCATCTTCTTATCATTGAAGATCACATCATTACTATGAACAATCTTTCGACCTTCTAGATCCTAAAGATGATAACCCATCTTGCCACTGTATCCATAGCCCAAAACGATACACTTAGGGGATTTTGGTTCTAACTTACTACACTTTTCCTTTGATACATGCACATAAGCTTCACAACCAAACACTCTTAAGTGCTCATAAGAGAGCCTCTTGCTCGATCATGCCTCTTCAGAAATGCCATCATCCAAAGTAGTAATAGGCAATCTATGTATCAAATATACAGTAGTCTCCATAGCATCACCCCAAAATCCTTGAATCCGACCAACATTAGACAACATAACATCATTTTATTTATCATCATACTCATATGCTTTGTAATGCCAATTTGGGCAAGATTACTAGGTGTTGTGAGTTTTCTTTTTATCTCACATGGTTCAAAAATTTTTCTAAACCCATAAGAGACATATTATCCACCATTATCAATTAAAAGATAAGTCTCTTAACAAACTGATTTTTTGCAAAGTGTTAGAAATTTTTGAAAGCAAGGCAAAGCCTCATCTTTGCTACCTTGGTAAAAGCCCACACTTTTCTAGTTGCATCATCAATGAATGTGATAAAATAGTATGCCTCCCCTATAGACTCTATAGACATAGGCCCACATATATCACTATGCATTGAGTCAAGCAACTCACTCTTCTTTGTTTAAGTGTTTCTTATGGGCTAAATGTACATGCTTTCCATATAAACAATGCTCATAAACAAAAATATCAAAAAAATCAAGAGAAGGCAAGTAACCCAAATGAGATAGCACTTTCATTCCTTTTCTAGACATATATCCCAATTAGTGATGCCACAAAGATATATTTAGCTACTCGGTTGATATTTGTTAGAATATACATGAAGGGGATACAAAGTGCCACATTTGGATTATTTAGTAACAAAAAATGATCCATTGTGCTCTTTGCATGACTCCCAAAAGTAGTAGAGTATCCCAAGTCATTTAACTACCTAGTAGATATCAAGCTCTTAGTAAGCTTAGGTATATGGTGTACATTCTGAAGAGTAATGGGAGATCCATTTTGAAAATCAAATTGCACATCACATGCACCAATTATATTACATACACAGTCATTACCAAGATGGAAAAATCCATGCTTATTGTTTTCATATGAACAAAACCAGCCCTTATAAGGATTCACATGAAAAGATATGCCAAAATCAAGAATCCAATCTTGAGCTAGTGGTCTATCCACTGCAATTAGCATATGAGTAGGAAGACTATAAGTAAATAGCACCTTACCATCATCACTATACACACTCACTGCATTGATTTCTTCAATCTTCACCTTTTCTTTTCCTTCTTTTGTATCAACATTCTTATCCTTATTCTTCTTATTCTTTTGCTCTTACTTCCATTTGTAACAATCCTTAATATGACCTAAATTTGCTGTGTGACCATCCATGGTCCTAGTTCTTACCTTTCTATTTTTTCGTGCCTCTTTCTTCCTAAGTTGCCAATGCTTGATCATTTTTGCATTGGTCTAAGCATTTCTTATATATTTCCTTAGGTGATAAACTACACACAACATCAAAGGTATATCTTTGAACTTTAACTTTTGAGCCTATATTTACTAAATGTGATGTTGAATTCATTAAATTTGAAGGGGATAGTAGAGTCATCCTTTATTTGCAACTCAAGTAACTTTTTCATAAGACACAACTTGTTAAAGGTAATTTCTTTCTTATAAGTCTTATATAGGTTCTTCCATAAGTCATGCATAGTGGTCTCATTCAAAATTGTATAATATACACATTTTACAGCCTAATAGTGGATTTAGCCTATGTTTCAAGCTTTAACCAATCATCTTTAAACATGTCTATTGGTTTTCTATCTATGCCTCTTATGGACCTTTACTACTTCTTCTAAGTAAGGAAATCTTGTATATGCTCCTTCCACAAATTGAAGCTGATACCATCAAGGCTTTCAGATATTGTGTAGTTCCCTATCCATTGTAGAGATGATGAAGCCATTTGTGCAAAACAACAACCAACGGTCAAGTGATAGCAATAAAAAAAGTAGCAAGCTACACCATAAAATTGGTAGGCTTTTTGCAACACTTGCAAGCTACACCACATAAATCAACAAGCTAGAAAATGGACCATTGCTTAGTAGTAATGCATATATCACTATCCAAACACAATGAAAATCACTACAGTAGTCAAAATATGATATTATAGCATCCAACATGATGAAATCGTCTAAAGTGGGTCCCTTGTGTATATTCGAAATCTACATGTCATCCATGTAACTATTTTTCATATTATCCATAAATCACACTATCTATTGTCATAGAACATCTTAAGTATCAATCAAAAGTATCCATTTGGCTACATCCTTATAACTACTATTGTGTATTACACATGTATCAGTGAAGTGTATTGATTCAAATCAGACTCTATTCAATATAATGAACTTTATTTCTATGAAATTAAAATTTTTGGGTATTTATGTGCTGTTCATTCTATTCTATTTCACGTGACCATAATGATTAATGTGATAGTTTCAAATTCAATCTACATTTGTGTCAGTGTATATATGTGTTTGTGTTTTGATTCTAATATTTATTTTTTATGAAAAAAGGGCTAGTGCCTTTTGATGCCATAGGTGATTCATATTACATATTTGTAATTACAAATCCATATCAAAATGCATATCATTTAGGTTTTAGCATATAATTACTTACACGTATTGCCTAAGGACATAATGTCAAAGAGAAGAATGGGCATTCTCTCAATAGAAGTGTGGACATAGGAAAGACGAGAATGTAATCCAAATCCATATTTATAACCTATGATCAGTTGTAATATGTATACATATGGCACTCTGTGATGTGACTTGATCTACGTATATAGCAGTCAAGTGTGTATTATCAAAGAGATTAATGATGTATCCCTTTACTACTAATTGTAAGGCCTCCATAGCTCTAGTTGTCCATCTCTATGGCATGGGAGTACACATGACTATTTAACCAAAATCTATCAAGGCTAGTGAGTAGGACTTGCAAAACCTTGCAACAATAACTTTCTAAGAGGAAGCTTTAGGATGAATAACTTATACCCTTACTATATATGCCTCATCTCACTTAATGACACAATTCCCGATTGCCATATTCTCTTCTTATGTGGTTGTCTCTCTTGGCTAAGGGAGGATATTGTAGCCATGCAGAGGCCCACCTTGTACTTCAAGCAGTATCAAGGGATTTTTCTTCAATGGAAAAGTGAAAATGAACATGATAATGAACTATTATCACTTTTACACCTTGAAATAATTAAATGTAATTTCACATGTATAATTGATCATTTGATTATAATGCCTCACTCTATATTGGAATGCATGAAACTTTTCAGGTGCACTTATGGGAGGTCAGTATCTCATCTATTTTATTTAAAACGTATCAAGAGGAACCTAGAACATCTACAGCTATTTTCATATGATTGTAGAGTCTTCATTTTTAAATCAAATTGTGACAAAACTTTACATGTCCATTGATGAGCTGGCCAATAGCTTACATGTTTTTTTCATTAAAAAAAGATGCAAGTAAGGAAAATGGCTCTAAACACTAAAATTAGGCCCAAGCCCTTCTCGATATCTTTTTTTCACAATAAAACATGGGAGCTACAAGTAAGCTTACCAATGCACGTGCAAAGTTTTATACATTCTGATAAAAATTAAGGGCTTCAAAATCACATGAAACTGGTTTTGGATGCTTGACTTTGGTTCAAGGTTTTCCGGACACTTTTGTCATGAAACAAAGTAGGTGAGCAATAGACCCTATCAGAGAGGTGCAAATGCAAAGTTTTGTCATATTCCAATAAAAAGTGAGGGCCTTACAATCAATTGATCAATCATACATGTGAAACTACCCTTCCTTTTATTACAATATGATAGAAATTTGTATGTAAGGAGGTGACCAATAGCACTTTTTTTTTCATAGAACAAAAATATCACGAAGTGCTTAGGCCAATGTCTGGCATCATCCATTTTTTAGCCAATGCCACTCAAAATTTTAAATCATGCATATATTAATTGCACAAAGACAATAATATTTGATTAAGACATAATATACTATTTAGAATAGATATGTAGCACACTTCAGGGTGATACACATACACATATACCAGTTAGTAATGCAAGGGAAGCAACGATGGGATATCAAGTCAAATATAAGAGAGAGAGAGAGAGAGAGAGAGAGAGAGAGAGAGAGAGAGAGAGAGAGAGAGAGAGAGAGAGAGAGAGAGAGAGAGAGAGAGAGAGAGAGAGAGAGAGAGAGAGAGAGAGAGAGAGAGAGAGAGAGAGAGAGAGAGAGAGAGAGAGAGGGGGGGAGGGGGAGAGGGAGAGGGAGAGGGGGAGGGGGAGGGGGAGCGGGAGAGAGAGAGAGAGAGAGAGAGAGAGAGAGAGAGAGAGAGAGAGAGAGAGAGAGAGAGAGAGAGAGAGAGAGAGAGAGAGAGAGAGAGGATGCACACAATATCATTTTTAGTGGGTACTCTATTACCCTTAGAGAGAGAGAGAGAGAGAGAGAGAGAGAGAGAGAGAGAGAGAGAGAGGATGCACACAATATAGTTTTTAGTGGGTACTCTATTACCCTTAGAGAGAGAGAGAGAGAGAGGATGCACACAATATAGTTTTTAGTGGGTACTCTATTACCCTTAGAGAGAGAGAGAGAGAGAGAGGATGCACACAATATAGTTTTTAGTGGGTACTCTATTACCCTTAGAGAGAGAGAGAGAGAGAGAGAGAGAGAGAGAGAGAGAGAGAGAGAGAGAGAGAGAGAGGGAGGGAGGGAGGGAGGGAGGGAGGGAGAGAGAGAGAGAGGATGTACACAATATAGTTTTTAGTGGGTACTCTATTACCCTTATTCTTCATTTTCTCTTCAAGATAGTTTTAATGGGTAGTTTGTTTCCCTTATTCTTTATTATTTTTACTTATAAATGATGGCTTAACAATGTGTACTAGTATAAAGGTGCTCATTCGTTCTTTTGCCATTGGCCTTTTCCTATTGTCAATGTGCATTTAAGGGAGAACAAAACACTAATATAGTATGCACTAGCGGGAGCCGGTGTGGACAAAATGAAATGCCCATGAGTACTTTGTAGTGTATAAAGAGCCTAAAAGATAAACTCTTGCTGAGAAGATCTGTGGAGTTATCATCCATATAGATAGTGAAAGTGGGATGAATGCTCCACCCCTCGCATATATTGGTCATCTAATTTGGTATACTTGTATGATAGGGCTTTGTTATGTTATCATAACATGTTGTGTTGTGCATTGACGAGGGTTTGTGACACTTCCCATATAACTCCTTATGATAGGCTGAGGATACCACTTCCTTGAGAATATTGCCACCATCAGAGTCCTCACATTAACAATTAGGAATACATTAGTTCATATAGGCACGACCTGACATATTATAGGTGAAACTCAATATAGAGGGATGTGTTTTATATGTCTTTCTCATTCTTGTATGTGTATCCATGCTCCTTTACCAAGGTCAAGGTTTTATAGTGAGTGAACCAATCTTCTTTGCATGCTTTATGTCTATGGGAAAATCATCTACAAGGTTGCACATGATGGAACTAGCCCTCATCCACAACATGTAGGTTATCAATTGTTATTACAACCAATAAAAGAGAAGTAGCAAACTAGTTTCATAGTGAGCAATTTGTGGACTAGTCCATCATCTTCACACCAAGACAAGTGGAGAAGCCAACACACTCCAAGATAAGTGATTGAAATGTTTCCCATGTATCTACTTAGTTTCCCTAGGTTGTGCCCATTAAACACACTCTCTTTATAATCACTCATCTTTGCAAGTGTGTGTGTGTTAGCCTACTTATGTATTGAGCTAGCCCTTTGCTTGTCTTTTCTTATTTACTTGGCAATGAGTGCCATGTGTAGACTTGATGTATTGTTGGTGGCCTCAAGATGCTTAGCTCTTTGAGGTATCTTAACAAGGGTGTGAAGCCTTAATATCTCTAAGCTCTATGGGATCAAATGGGTTTAAGCACTTAACATATTTCTATAATAAAATATTGAGATTATAGGTCTAGTGGATATAGATTGTTGTTGAAAGAGATGCAATGGCAATGGAGAAGGAGAAGAGGAAGATGCGAGAGAGGAGCACACACAATGTAGGTGCTGTTCAAAGTGTAATTGACAGCCTTATTGCACTTTCATATTATAAATGAATAAAGAATGGGCGGTCTATGTACATGGGTAGGCCCAGTGGCCTTTTATCCCAACAAGCTCCCACTAAAAGGCCAATGTGACGAGGAGTGAAAAAATAAAGAAAAAAGAAAAAAAATAGAACATGTGAGGGATCATGACATCTCATCCAACGCCCAATCGGAAAGTGAGCTATGCAATAAGCGGTAACCTTTGTAGAAGAGTGAAGCATCCCCTGGTCCATGACATCCAAGAGGCAAGTGATCCCATGGCTCCATACAACATAGTCCAAGAATGCTTCTCATGAAGGAAGCACAACTCATGAGTGCAAGGTTGTAATGCATAAGAATTAGAGTAGTGCATGGCATCAGTGTCGCGCATAGGAGATAGCTGAGAGCACATAGACTCTGCAAAGTCAATCATAAAAGAAGGGCCAGCATCCCGGACAAGATCTCAAGATAGTATGCGGCCTCAGTGAAGTAGAAGACTGACATACAGTTGTAGCATCAACCATAAAGAGCAGTGAATGTGCATCAAGAGGCTTGAGAGATGTCTATGTCTCATAAAAGACAGCATGACGGCTGTGTATAACCTGATGGGCATCCAAATTCCATAACCTGTAAGCCTGAAAGTCACCATCTCCATAACCAAGGAGGATACATTTTGCATGGCATAGGCATATTAGGGATACATACAAATTCATGATAGTCAAAAATCCTCAAGAAATTATACATTTTGCATGGCATGGGCATATTAGGCACACATACAAATTCATGATAGTCAAAAATCCTCAAGAAATTATAGGAGGGTCTCATGCCACTCCATGTCTCGTGTGGTGTAATACCATCCAAAGTCAGACATGACGTCCTATTTGTTGAGATATCGAGCTCCACTCATGATACGCCAGGGTGACCGTTGTGTATTTATGTCACCGACTTGTCAGTTGCAGACGCGGTTGGTACACCGCCCATGAATAATAGCTACATGATAGCTATCCTTATCTACTCTAGTTCGTGGCTCAGTTAGTATGCCACCTTAGTTAGTTGAGTTTGGTTTGAGACCCATATATAGGGTTCTTCTATTTCTTTGTACTAGAGTTCTTTTTGGCTTACACAACTAAGAAGAGGAAAATTGTTTTCAGCCTCCACCTCTGTGTGTATTCCCCCATTGTGCAAGCAAGAAAGCTTCAAGTGAGACTCCTTCCTTCTCTCCCACAATCTTGACATGGTATCAGAGCCTTGTTCGTGGTAAGGAGCTCAAGAAAGCAAGCCAAGCTCGCGGTGTTCTGGTAAGAGGAGCAGTGTTGCTTTCATTTTCTGTTTTGGGAGCAGATCTCTACAGGTAGCACAACCGGAAAGTGCAGGAGTGCATTGTCTCAGGTTAAGACGCCCTTCGCGGTGAAGCAAGAGGGCAGTATATGCTGCGGGCAAGGGCTTTAGCCCTTGGCGACCTTGTTTTTTTGATTTGAGGCCATTTCGGGGCCTGTTTTGAAGGCGGAAGTTTTCTGCACGCACTCAGGAAAAGGCCTAGTTTTATGCTGTGCAGCCACTGTTCTACAGGTCGGTGAAAAGTTACTGTAGAAATTGCATCGTATGCTTGTGCGCAGAGACATTGGGAGTTACAGAATCATCCCTGTTGCCTGTTGATGCAAAATCGTCACTAGGAAGTGACTGTGTGGTCAAATACCACTTTCGTTAGTTTTGCAGATTTGCCTTTGTGAGGCTGAAGCTGTGTTCTTTGCAGTGACATAATTTTTTGCAGTGTTCTGTAATGGCGTCTGATTCTCTCTCACAGATTGTCACTGAAAAGCTTGACAAGAACAACTTCCAAGCATGGAAGTTTAGAATGACGAATTTCCTTATGGGAAAAGGATATTGGGAATTTGTTGCAGGAAATGAAGAAGAACCAGTTTTTCCTGATGTTCCCAATCAACAGCAAATGCAGGCATTTAAAGCATGGCATGAGAGAGCCAGGAAAGTTATGTACTGGCTATCTATCAGCATTTCAGACTCTATGATTGTGCATATTCAAGATGCAAGTACGCCAAAGGAGGCATGGGATACTTTGTCAAAAATGTATAGCACAAATATGCAAGCCAGGAAAATGCAGCTCAAGTAAGAGTTGCACAATCTGCAAAGAGAAAGTATGAGCATCAATGACTACCACATGAAGGTGAAGAAGATTGCAGATGCACTTGCTTCCATTGGGTCGCCAGTGGAAGATGATGATTTAGTCTCAGTGACCTTGAATGGTCTAGGAAAGGATTATGCACAGTTCCGAACATCCATTTCCGTCCGTGAAAGATTTCCTGATTTTGAGGAGTTGATTGCTCTTCTAATTTCTGAGGAGCAGAGAAATGGTGGTGCATCTTCTTCAGGAGGAACTTCAAAAGAAGCTGTCTTCTACTCAGGTGCTGTCTTCTACTCAGGAGGCCGATATGGAGGCCATGGTAGAAATCAGAATATGTAGCAAACTCAAGAAAACCAGTCCTATGGAGGAGGACGTGGTAACTCTAGAGGCAGGGGGAGCCAAAGAGGTCGTGGTGGATGGCAAAGAGGCCAAAATGCAAACAGTAATGTTGAATGCTACTACTGTGGTAAAATGGGTCATATGGCTAAAGACTGCTATAAAAAGCAGAATGACATCATGAATGGAAAACTGCAACAAGGGAATTATGCATCTTCTAGTAGACAGGGTGATGACAGAAATGAGCATTTGTTTATGGTGCAACACATGAACAATTCTGTGACAAGTGCAGAAGAAAGCAATGATGTATGGTATGTTGACTCAGGTGCATCAAACCACATGACAGGTCATGCATAATGGATGGAGGATGCAAGGAAAATGGAAAAACCAGGATTTGTGGAGACTGGTGATGATACTGCACATCCTATTGTGCAGATTGGAAAAATTCCTTTGTCTATGCAGGATGGGAAAAAGAAATACATGTCCGATGTATTTCATGTCCCGAATATCACCAAGAATCTGGTTTCTGTTGGTCAAATGGTTGAGCAGGGCTTGCAGGTCAGATTTAATCCTCATGGATGCTTTGTTGAGGATATGAAAAATAAAGGTCGCTTGATAGCAAAAGGAAAGAAGAAGGGCAGAATATTTACATTGGATGCAGACATGTCTGAATTGAGTGCAGCAATGTTTGCACATGGGACCGGTGTAGTTGCAGATATTGATATCTGGCATAAACGCATTGGTCATGTTAATGTACAGTGACTTAAATCAATGTAGGCCCAAAATATTGTTGCAGGATTGCCCAAATTCAAGGTTGCAGAAATGCATAAGGTATGTGAAGCCTGTCAGTTTGGAAAATAGGCAAGGAAACCATTTCCTAGACATGTTCAAGAGAGTGAGAAGCCATTGGAATTAATCCACTCTGATGTGTGGACTACTAAAGCTGCATCTCTTGGAGGCTGTCATTATTTTGTCACTTTTATTGATGATTATAGTAGAAAAGTTTGGGTGTATTTTATGAAAAAGAAAAGTGAAGTTTTTGGGAATTTTAAAACTCTTAAAGCTATGGTTGAAAAAGAAACAGGCCTGCAGATAAAATGCCTAAGGTCAGATGGAGGGGGAGAGTACCTCTCAAATGAGTTTGCAAAGTTTTTGCAGGAGCATGGCATAAAGCAGCAATATTCATGCAGTCATACCCCACAACAAAATGGAATTGCAGAAAGGAAAAACAGGCATATTGGAGAGGTATCTCGTGCCATGCTCAATGAAAAAGACTTGCCAGATTTTTATTGGGCTGAAGCAGTTGCTACAGCAGTCTACATAATGAACAGGTCTCCCACTGTAGCAATACATGGAATGACTCCAGAGGAGAGGTATACTGGTAGGAAACCAGATATTTCTCATTTGAAAATTTTTGGTTGCATTGCCTATGTACATGTGCCAGATGAGCTGAGATCCAAGTTGGATCCAAAAGCTGAGAAGTGCATCTTTATTTGTTACTCTCTGCAGCAAAAAGGGTATAGATGCTATAACCCTTCTACTCGTAAGTTTACAGTGAGCAGAGATGTTGTTTTTGATGAGATGAGTAGCTGGTATAAACCAGTAAATGTGATTGATGATGTAGATGCACAAAATGGTAATGCTGCACAGAATTCACAGCAGCAATCACAAAATATTAGTGGACCTGGAGCATCCTCTAGCAGTGGTTCACATTCTTCGCCATGGACAGGCAGATTGAGATCAGGAGAATCTTCTCAAAGCAATGCAGATAGTGGTATGCAGGTATCACGAAAAGGAAAAGAGAAGGTTGATCAGCCCATGTTTGATGTGAATGCAGGTCACTCTTATGTGGATGGTGAATCCAGTGGCTCAGAACAGAGCATTGATGATGAGTTGGGTATTCCTTCTATTGTTACACCTGGAGTAAGGAAGACCAGGGATGTTTTGAGAGCACCTGGGAGTGAACCTACTTTGCGCAGGTCTACCAGAGCTAGGTATCCTGTGGATAGGCTGAAATATGATGGATTTACAGCCATTCATTATGCATATATGGTTAAAGTGATACAGGAACCAGAACCCACTTCTTTTGAGGAAGCCATGGGAAAAGAAAAATGGGAGAAAGCCATGGATGAAGAAATGGATGCCTTGGAAGCAAATGCTACATGGGAATTGGTACCTTTGCCTAAAGGTAAAAATGCAATTGGTTGTAAGTGGGTTTATAAGGTGAAGCACAATGCAGATGGTTCTGTGAACAGATACAAGGCAAGATTAGTAGTCAAGGGGTATGCACAAACATATGGTATTGAATATGAAGAAACATTCAGTCCGGTTGCAAGGATGGCAACCGTAAGAGCAGTCATTGCTATGGCTGCATCAAAGGGATGGTCTTTACATCAGATGGATGTAAAGAATGCCTTCTTGCATGGTGATTTGCAAAAAGAGGTCTATATGGAGCAGCCACCAGGTTATGTGCATGCTGTTCATCTTGAGTTTGTTTGCAGGTTGAAGAAAGCCTTGTATCGCTTGAAGCAAGCACCTAAAGCATGGTCTGACAAGATAGGACAGTATCTTGTCACTATTGGCTTTCAGATTTCCAAGGCAGATTTTTCACTTTATGTGAGAAAAATAGAGAAAGGTATTATGCTACTTGTCATTTATGTTGATGATTTGATTATGACAGGTGACAGTGATGAAGATATCCTTCATGTGAAAATGCTATTGAAGCAGAAGTTTGAGATGAAGGATTTGGGAGAGCTGCATTATTTCTTGGGCATTGAGGTGATTAGATCACCAAGTGGGATACAGCTCTTGCAGAGGCAGTATGGATTGGACATGCTATCCAAATATGGGATGACAGGCTGTAAGCCTATTTCAGTTCCTTTGGAGCAGAATGTGAAGCTGAGCACAGATGCAAGTGAGCTTCTAGAAGACCCTACTATGTACAGACGCATAGTAGGAAGTTTGATTTATATGACTATTACCAGGCCAGATTTGAGCTATGTTGTTGGATTGGTAAGTCAGTTTATGCAAGCTCCAAGGAAACCACATTTGGATGCGGCTAGACACATACTCAGGTATGTGAAGTCCACATTGCAGTATGGACTATTTTATGAGACTGGGGTTCAGATACAGTTGCATGGATACGCTGATGCTGATTGGGCTGGTAGTATTTCTGATAGACGATCTACCAGTGGATATGTGTTCTCTTTTGGGAGTGTTGCAGTCACTTGGAGCAGCAAGAAACATCCTACAGTTGCCTTGTCGAGCACAGAGGCTGAGTACAGGGGTGCAGCAATGGCTGCATGTGAGGTAGTTTGGTTGCATAAGCTACTTTATGATATGCATCAGTCTACAGGTGGGCCAGTTGTCATTTATTGTGACAACATGAGTAGTATACACTTGGCAAATAACCCAGTCTATCATGCTAGAACAAAGCACATTGAGATGCATTATCACTATGTGCGAGAGAAGGTTTTACTAAGTCTTATTGATCTAGTTTATGTCAGCACAGAGGATCAGGTAGCTGACATATTCACGAAGGCATTGGGCGCAGAGAAGCTGCGCAAGTTCAGAGACCTGCTTGGTGTGTAGGAATTGGTATTTATGTCACCGACTTGTCAGTTGCAGACGCGGTTGGTACACCGCCCATGAATAATAGCTACATGATAGCTATCCTTATCTACTCTAGTTCGTGGCTCAATTAGTATACCACCTTAGTTAGTTGAGTTTGGTTTGAGACCCATATATAGGGTTCTTCTATTTCTTTATACTAGAGTTCTTTTTGGCTTACACAACTAAGAAGAGGAAAACTGTTTTCAGCCTCCACCTCTGTGTGTATTCCCCCATTGTGCAAGCAAGAAAGCTTCAAGTGAGACTCCTTCCTTCTCTCCCACAATCTTGACACTATTAAGCAAGTAGACTATCACTGTGATAAGGGCCTCAGCAGCCCAAAAGCCATAAGATAACCTAGTTGTGGTAAGCATAGAAGCAACGTTTGCCTGTAGAGTGAGGCACATGCCATGAGAAATCCCATAATATCATGGGCATAGGAAATCAATGTCAGACTACTGACAATAGGACTGAAAGCTGGGAGAGATAGCATGACTCTCATAATCCATCTGCAAAAGCACCTAGGCCTGCAACCAGTATAATCCATAAACCTGTCAAGCATAACTGCGACATCCTCAATCCATACCAAGGGAAAAGCCCAAACATGGTGGGTAGCATGATCCACGAAGGTCATAAAGTATGATGCTCCACCAAGTGACTGGGAAGGCATAGGTCCATATATTGCACAATGGACAAGATCTAGAGGATCATGCCTCTCATGATCACCATGAGCCAAAGGGGCTTTGCAAGGACCATAAGTACAATCAAGGCAAGCATCAAGATTTGCATGTGACAAAGGAGGCAACAATGAGTCTAAATGAGACAAGATCTTCATCTCTCTATGGTGCATATGGCCTAGGAGATAATGCCATAACAATGCATGTGGTATCTGGATAACTGCAACCATAGAATCTCCCACATGAGAGAGGGTAATGAGAACCAACTCTAGAATCTCTAGCCAAATCCAAGCAATTACGATAGATCTTCCATGACCTATCCTGAAGAGAAACAGAGTAACTTGCATCATGCAACTGACTGACAGAAATCAAGCTCTTACTGTTCTAATTAGAAAAGGATATTGGGACATTATAGGTGTTGAAGCTAAACCCAAGCCTCAGAGAATAATCCAATTGCTAAACAGCTAAGAGCACATCATGCTTGGCTAGAAAGAGCTTGCAGAGTCATGCATTGGCTCTCATTGTGTATTTTAGTGGTAATGCGGATTCTGAACTGCAAGATATCGAAAGATGCATGTAATAACTTGATGAGATATTATGGTGCTACTACTATTGCAAGGAAAATACGGTTGAAACAGAAGTTCAATACCATGGATAGGAAAGGATGCTCCATTCAGGAGTATGTAATAGAGATAAAAACCATTGTTGATGATCAGTTGGCAACTATTAGAACTAAAGTAGAAGATGAGGATTTGGTTACATTGACCTTGAATGGCCTTAGACTTGAATACAAGTCGTTTGACATGTCTTTATTAGTGAGATCTAAGATGCCCGCCTTTAATGAGCTAGTCTCATTACTTATACATGAAGAGGTTAAGCTAGGTTTAGCTACTATCTCAGGTAGCTAGAAAGGAAAAGATGTAGTACTTTATTCAAATTAGAGAGGTCACGGTAGCCGTGGCAGGGGGTCCTTTCATGGTCGAGGGACTCAATAAAATGCATATTAGAATATGCAAAATCAGCAACAAGGAGATAATGCTAGAGGTGATGGATACTCCCGAGTGAGGGGGAGATTCAACTCTAAAGGCATAGAATCCTAGCAATTGCAGACAATGCAAACAAGGATAAGGACTGTCATTATTGTGGGAAGTACAAATACATTGCTAAAGAATGTTGAAAAAAGCAAGAAAATCAAAGAGGCAAGTAGCATGGTCCGTATGTCTCATCCAATCATGTAGAGCATGAGAGTGGTGATAGTTATTTGCTATGACTTATAATGGTTGTTTTATAGAGGAATATGGCAGAGGTTACAAGCTAATTGCAAAGGGAAAAATACATGGAAGAATGTTTACTTTGGATGAAAATATTCCTGAATTGAAAGTTGCAATGTGTGCTCATGATGATGCAGATGTTAGAGATAGATATCTAGCATTAAAGCATTGGACACATAAATGTACAACAACTGAAAAATATGCAGCAAAAGGATATTGTTTTGGGATTGCCAAAGTTCAAATATGTTGATTTGGGACATGTATGTTCAACTTTTCAATTTGGGAAACAAGCTTGGTTTTCATTTGTCAAACATACACAGAACATCAGTAGATCTTTATAGCATGTTCACTCGGATGTATGGGGACCCACTCAGTATGTATCTCTTGGAGGGTCTAGGTATTATGCACCTTTTGTGGATGATTACAGTAGGTATACTTGGGTATACATTGTGAAACATAAAGATGAGGTTCTTGACAACTTTATGGATTTTAAACATCATGCATAGAAAGAGTTCAATCCCAAAAACTCCAAGCTCCTAGTCCTCAAAAAAGAGTTTAGGTTGTTGAGTGTGTCCTCTCTTGTCTCTTCTCATGTAAGAAAGAGTAGACCATCATTTTCTAGACTAATAGGTATCCCAGATTGATCATTGAGTAGCTTTTCTACTATAGACATGAGTAGACATGAGAAGGACAAGCTCGTGAGAAGTGAATGCTCAAGAAGTCATCAGACCCTTGTGATAACTACTCCGTTTTCTACTCGGGATTGAGGCCTCCTCCTCCTTTCCATAATAGGGGAGCCTTTGGGTAGGCCAACAACTTTCTCTCTCTGCCTTATTGAAGTTTTAAAAATGGATAGCTCTTGCAGAAGGGGGTGGCGCAATATTTGGTGCATGTAATCTCAAACTCCACCCCATACAAATGTCCACATGCTTCCTTGACTTTAGCTTGCAAGGTTCCCTCCCCTATTAGGCTAGCTCCATTTAAACTTCGATAAAGCAACGTCTTTAGTAAAGGCGAAGGAATATCCTTTCCCCACAGGGAAAATATGTACTTCCAAAAGGAAGGAGAGTGGTAAGCCTCCCATGTATTAGGTGCCCGTGCCTTGCCCATAAGTCCAGCATAGATACTTGTGTGGCATGCAACCATAGCTAATTCCTCAAGAACTAGCTCTGGTGGTAGTGTAGTCTTCCCTAAAACCTCTTCCATGGTCCCCTTGAGGTCCCTCCCAAGGTTTGCTATGGTTGTTTATCCCCCCTCAGTTTGGGATATCAACCTAGGATAACCAGCCAAATCCTTATAGGAAGGTGCAAACAACTGTTGTACAAGGCACCTTCTTTGGAAGTTTATAAGCCATCTCATGGCTAGTGGCCATTTGATCAACAAAACTATTGCAAAATGAAAAATTAGCACGAGTATTAGATATGATTGGTACTAAATAGTCACTATAAAAATTGGAAAAATATATATCGAAGTCTGCTTCCTATGTATCAATGCCTGTGAGTAATCAAATTGCTTCATTTGGATTTATCATGCCTCCCTCTGTTGTGGGCTAGAGATTCCCTACTCCACCTACTTTGGGCTTTTATCCACTCTTGGCCATGTGTGATCATCAACAATGGCTTAAGATCTATGCCTTGCTCTAACATCCTCTTATCTTCCACTGCCCTATGTTAGATAATCATATCTTTCATAGCCTGATGATGAGCTGCACACCATACATACATCAGAAATCAACAAAAGAAATTTGAAAAAGAGAATCAATAATCTCAATTAAAAATAATTAAATAACATATGGAGCAAATAAAAATACATGTTACAATTGGTTATTGATAATCCCATCAAACTAAATGTTTAGTAAGTCTATAATGTATTTTTAAAAATGCAAATAGCTCATAACAAAAATGTCAAGCAACTTGTGTGCATTGTCATAGTGTAATGTTAGAAATCTCAAGGTAAAAAGCATTTAAAGCCACATCAAAAAACATTCAAATGCCCATTGAGTAAATAAAAAACCCTTGCATTGAAGTTAATGGGAAACAATTAGAAGACCCACATCCAAAATCCATTTGTGACTTATAAAGTTAAATTTTAATGCATTTTTATACAACTTGTAATTTTGACATCAATTCAAATATATTTTTATGCATTTAAACAAACGTCAAATAGACCATGAGTGGAAACATCAAGTAGTCCATGTGCATTGTGATATTACCTCTCCACCACCACTTTCTTATCAAGGCTATTTGTATCATGACATTGACTTTTATCCATGCCAACCTTCATTGGTTACATATGGAAATGTGTTTTTGTGGCTTTTCTTATTGATTAACTTCCTATATGTTAGTGTAGGCTTTTCTCCTAGTGAAACAAACAAAACCTCTCTCTCCCTTCCATGACATTATCACGGCCGCCTAGCCCACCATTGTGATTGCCATGTTCAAGCCATGATCTGCCCTCATCACGTCCAAGATAACTAGCCAAGTACATGTCATTTATGGCTAAGCAAGGCTCAATGTCTATAATACATGCTTGGCTGAGCTTTTCTAGATATGAAAAGAATAATAATTGTTGATATAATTACAAGGTGGTGGGGATTGCAAAGAGGCCATAGGCAAAGTCTCACTTACATATTTGTGAAGATACTAATCATATAGAGACAATACTTGTGGCATTATGGTATTGAAAATAAGAAGACAATGAAGAAGAAAAAGAAGAAGTTGGAGAGGGGCTGCTTTGAGTTGAGTGTTGAACTTATTGAGAAAATCAATTGGAATTGGCCCTATGAATGTAGCAAAAGAGCTAAAAATGTATGAAGATGATCTAGAGAAAAGTACATGAGTGCTTGTAGAAATGTTTGAATATGTGAATGGGAGAGAGAGAGAGAGAGAGAGAGAGAGAGAGAGAGAGAGAGAGAGAGAGAGAGAGAGAGAGAGAGAGAGAGAGAGAGAGAGAGAGAGAGAGAGAGAGAGAGAGAGAGAGAGAGAGAGAGAGAGAGAGAGAGAGAGAGAGAGAGAGAGAGAGAGAGAGAGAGAGAGAGAGAGAGATCCAATCATCCTCTTTTGGTTCTCATCCCAAAGACATGGTAGTTAGCCACTTTGAACTCTTGGATACTTGATGGCTATAATACAGGCTTCAACAATAAGCAAAATGATACAATGGCACTAGAATAGCCCCAAAGATATGTGTTGGGCCTTTTATTTGCAAGAGGAAAGGAAAAAAATTATGTTAAAATAACATCTTTTGTACATTCAACAACCCACAAAGAACCAAACGTTTTCATCAATAAATTCTTGGATGAGCATCGCATGGTTTTGGAACCTTTCATGTAATTATATTTGGATGATCTGCAAGATTTGTATCCTTAGGTTGCATTCAAGTCAAAAGTAGAAATTCTTTTCTCTTCAACTAAAATTGTGATAGATGAAGCCACTTCCTTGGGTCTCAACTAGCTTGTTAGGCTCTATCTCGGAGTATGGAGGCATAGTGCAACTCCAAAGAGCCAATCTTCATTGATTGAATAAACTCATAATGCACCTATTTCAAAATGAAATTGGAGTTTTCATGCACCATACCTAGGAAAAAATAGGAGGATACTTACTCTAAGATGTGATCCCCTTTTGGTGGGAAGGATGAAAAGAGCAAATGAAGTCGTCTTGCTCTAGAATTGATTAAGAGAAAGGGTTGCACAAATTTCTATAGCTCAAGCAACATCAAGAATCTTGGAGTTATACCTAAAGCTTAATGAGATAAATAAGATTCCTAAGTATGGTAATGAATCAAATAGTTGTAGGAAAAGCTTTTACTGCTACTGCAGAGTAGTTATATGCATTATACAACTCATTGTCAACAACAAGTTAGATCAATACTTGTCAATGCCATGTGTAAAGTAGTTATATATCATGGCTTGGACAATAATTCTCATCATATATTAGATCTTGTGAAAATTCCAAACCCTTGCTCATGGAAAAAAGAGAGAGAGACTCAATTATGAGAAGAGTGTACTATATTATTGGAAATGCTGATAAATAGTTCAAATTACATGAAAGGCCTAGGTTTGATAGCTTTTTCTTTCACATGGAATATGAGAGAGAGAGAGAGAGAGAGAGAGAGAGAGAGAGAGAGAGAGAGAGAGAGAGAGAGAGAGAGAGAGAGAGAGAGAGAGAGAGAGAGAGAGAGAGAGAGAGAGAGAGAGATCTTTAACTAATTGTATGGCAAGTTTCATGAATGTCACATGTAGATATCTCATAATCATGCACTCAAAAACTTGGGAGCCTATATTTGGCATGTGTAACCAATGGGATCATTGTATATTTGGCAAGTAAATGTATTAGCATCTTATCTGCATGCACCTAACCATGCACATTTGTGCACTTCTATGTGGCATAGATGATCTACTATTTTTAAATCAAATAATGCAAATCAAGCTATGTGTGTGCATGCACCTACAGTGTGTCACATTGCAAGCAGTTGTGATGAAGCTTCCATGGTCTTTGTTGCTTACCAAGGTGTAGGCCATGAGCAACTTTGTAAGTATTAGGATAGATTTTGAGCAGCTGAATTTGTCTATAGTGTGGAGAGAGTGTTCAAGTGGGTCCATTCTCCTTTACTTATGGCTATAAACGTCATCCATTGAGTCATTCGACAGACATGCCCTTTTTTTAATGATTTGAATGCCTAAAAGGAATGGATATATTAATAATTTGTTGTGGATAGTAACAAGCTTATCTTCTATCTTAGTTGTGAGGCCTACTTGGTATTATATAGGAGGTACATGGTTCGATTTCTATTGAGGAAAATGTTGCTTATATCGTGAATAGATGGCAATTTTTATATAAATATATTGGGAAAATGTAAGAACATTTTAACAAATGGATATATACAATAAAAAATTTATCATCACCATTCTTAATCAAAATTTTCATTCATCACCATTCTTTTAAAAGAGGATGAGAAAAAGTTGCATAACTTTGTTTGAAAGATAAATTAAGAACCACATATTCTCAAAGACCTAAGAACTTTTCATTCATAAGAGTTGAACTTTATGTCCCACATTATTATTTTCAAGGGATTAGCAAGTTTGAAGATCACAACCTCAAGTGGAGTGGAGGAAGAGTCTCGTGGCCTCTATTCCACAACTATATTTATTAAGTCTACATATGTATCTCTTCAAACAAACCAAAAGCTCGGCCACATCACCAAGGAACTGTTTAGTGTGAGAAGGAATCGATCCACTACTATTGTGAGGAGTGCTCAATTTATCATTGCATCAAAGATCATGCCACGTAGCTCTCTCTCTCTCTCTCTCTCTCTCTCTCTCTCTCTCTCTCTCTCTCTCTCTCTCTCTCTCTCTCTCTCTCTCTCTCTCGTTGATGTATTGGCTCACCAAAGTGTTGTATGAGCTAAAAAAGTGGATGACGAAGCTGCAACATTGTGTGTAGAGAGTCAATATAAGAAAGTACCACTTTGTTGGATGATTTTGGTTAGTGTTGAATAGAAGCACAATGGATCATCATGCGGCGCATGTGGAATTGGAAGGTGATAATGGACTTGAGGTCAACTAACCAATTGTTGACGTGTAGAGGATGACAAAGGTAGTAGCTTACTTTCACAAGGAGCTTTTGACAAATATCTAGATAGGAAAAGAAGAGATTTCCTACCTAATTTATTACACAAAATTACACACATCGAGGGATTTTTTGAACTAGGGAAAATTACGCTCTTTCTATATAGATTAGGTAGGAAAATTTTCACTATATAGGTTTTTATTTTCATATGTTAAGAAAAAGTTCTTAGATATATAATATATTCTTATATAGGTTTTTTTTCTAGGTCGAGAAAAATTTTCTAGATAGATAATATTGTACTATATAGGGATTTCACTATGTGGATATATTTCACTATATAGATGTATTTTTTTCTATCTAGGCAAATTTTTGCTATATAGAGATTTCACTATATAGACATATTTCACCATACATATATATTTTTTCAATACTAACAAAATCTTACTAGAAAGATAATTGAAGGTACATTATAGTAAATCATGACTATAAAATAATTCACTTTCAAATAAACATATATCTGTAATACTTCCATGCAATTAAAAATTAGTTGGTTAGTTCAAAAGTTAGTTAGTGAATTAATAAGTTAGTAAGGTTAATAACTAAAGACTAACTAAAGTAAAAACTAACTAAATTTTTTTATTTAATTAAGAATATTTAAAAAATTGAGAGTTGTAATCCGACATTTTTTCTAGATTGAGAAGGACTGTAGCCACCCTTCACGGAAGTTACAATATGAACAAGAGTTATGAGCCATATTAATCACTAGTGTTAATGTGTATATTATGGATGGTCCAAAAATATTAGATTTTTGGACAAAACTAGCATATTTTGAATATTTTAGATATTACTTAGTATAAATATCCTAAAAAGCTATGGAGATTTTTAGAACAAGATATCATGTTTAAAAAAAAGCAAGTGGTTTTTTTTCAACTTGTTTTGGAGATTTAATACAAAAAAAAGAAGGATTGGCAAATGTGTGCATCGCGATTGTAGTTTACAGGCAGTAAACAACACTTTGAAGAACAAGGAGAAGAAGGAGTGATCTAGGAGATTTCTAATCAAGTGTCTTGGGGTTTTACCCTCCTTTCGGAGTCAAGGAACTATCAGAATTGTGATTTGAGCATCAGATTGCTGATTTTTCCAAGATCCCCTCCATAAAGAGCTCTTCTTCTCAGCCATAACCCTTCTTCTCTTGTTTAGCTATAAATATGAGGCACGAGGAGTACTTAGAGAAGCACAAGGAGACCCCAAGAGGCTCCAAGAGAGAGGGCGATAGAAGAATACCTCTCCAAGAGATTGCGAGAAGGAGCTAGAGAGAGAGAGAGAGAGAGAGAGAGAGAGAGAGAGAGAGAGAGAGAGAGAGAGAGAGAGAGAGAGAGAGAGAGAGAGAGAGAGAGAGAGAGAGAGAGAGAGAAAGAGAGGAGTTACCCCAAGAGACTGCGAGGGAGAGAGTTAGCTCAATTCCCCCTATCTTGGCCTTCAACTAATCCATCTTCTCTTATGCTCTCCCATCTCAAATTATTCATTCCTCCTTCTTTATCTCTCAAATCCACTCGCAGACGATGGCACCCAAGTGAAAGACCTCTCCAAACGCTGAAACTCCTGCCACAACCAACGGGACTGCAACTACGAGAAACACATCTCTTATGAATCAAATGCACCACGTTGTATTGGGGAAAAGAAATTGGGAGAAACGAACGTTTACATTGATTATCGCAACTTAATTGTGCATGTTTCAAGATAATGAGCATACTAGAAAAATTTTGTCCATTGCATTCATCTTAGGTGATCGATTAAAATTACACTTACAAGTCATTAAATTGCACATAAATTGCATGGAAATTTCATATATATATATATATGAAAATTTTCAAGAATATGCATTAATTTGCAATTAAGCCAGATAGATTTTATGCATTTGCCGCCGTTTTATTGGTTGAAATAATAGGAAATCCTATTACATCTCACAAAACATAGATTGAACTTGTGATAGAATACATACGGTTCTTATGAAGTCGAAAGAATTTCAAACCCTAAAGTGTTAGAAGTTTGAAGGATTCTTCTTAAGGCCCATCTTGCTTGAAGCTGAAAGGAATTCAAAGTCCTTAAGTAACTATATGAATTATGCGACAAACCCTAGTTCAAATGAATATGTAGGGCTTCGTTGTAGGGAAGCCAATGCCCCAAATTGCAATCAACATTGCAAGGATACTCCTTCATTCAAAAGAATGAGGAAATTAAATTAGGTTATCTTTGAAAATCTCGGACGATAAAGCCGAGACTAGATGCTATCACATCAAATCGAATTTCCTTCGGCAGAGAGAACAAAGAATTGTCTAGTATATATTGTGCACTTTTGCTTGTGTTTGTATTGAGGAAAGCAGTCATCTATCAAAGGAATTGATAAGAAGAAAATCTTTCAAATCGGATTCAGGTTGAAACACCCGGGAAAGGTGTGTTGAGCACCCCTAGCTAGCTGCCAACTCGTAGGAGGATGCTCGGGTGCTAGGGGGGGCTCCGGCTATAAATCCCCTACCTCCGGGTCCTACTCAGATAGTCTATGTGACTCGGGAAGGAATCTCAAGGCCCTATTACTAGTGCAGGGGCGAAAACTTGGAGGAAAATAAGGCGCATCCTTATGGATTAGGGGAATCGTCCTATGGACAAGATTTGTATCTTAGTTGAAATTTTAATATAAAGTTTACTTTCAATGAATTTTTTTGATCTATTTTCGTGTAAGTGCGTAAAATTACGTAAAGGAACATGTGACTAAAACACCATATTAGGGAATATGGGAATTTTCCATAAGTTTGGGATACATGGTCAAATCTTTGGATTTATCATAACTTGAATGCTATAACTCTAAATCGAGCGCTCTATAGCTCAGTAGATTCCATTTTTCAAGCACTTTCCAATGATAAGTCCTATCATATGGTTTTGAGAAACTTATGGACATGTTATCCGGGTGCCACCTTTTTAGCATTCAAAAAATAGAAGTTGGGAGATTCCCAAACTCACTAATATTGTGTTCTAACGGGTTAATTAAGGAAGCTACTTGTATGTGTTACCACTAATGTGCCCTTAGGTAAGTAAGAAACTAAAGCTATCAAGGGAAGTGGGTGGGCGAAACCCCTGACGGGTCCGTCCTATGGCAAGGTGGTCCTAGAGAACTGGGAGGCTTCTCAACATTCAAATCGCGATGTCGTATTGACCTTAGATAATGTAGGGTAGAACCCTGGCTCATATTATTTTAGGGGACCGGAATGGGACTTTACCCTATGGGTAGAGAGGTCGAGCAATGCATCCCTTTCATTTCCCATTCTCTTTGAAGCAAGTATGATATGAGTCCGTCTCGGTTTAGATGCTCTGCGCAAAGTAGATGTCTGAAGATCGACACTTGAAGGCTGTAGAATGGCTTGACCATTAGAAGCCCAGGAAGATAGGTTGATCCTAACAGGGTTGGCCAATACGTTTCATTGCGGACTAGACTCAGGATTCGCTAACCGACAAACCCTGTGACATTCCGTGGGAGTGCCAAGCAGCGTCTTTTAAATCAGGCTCCCAATGGACTTCTAAAATGTGCCGCGACCTAGACATGTTACAATATCACATAGATTATAATTAATTCCTCATAAGCTCAATGACATGTTAACTTCAATAAAAAGTATAAATCACATGTTTATTTAGAAGTCAAAAAGATTAAAAATTCAAGATTAAATCCAAGTAAAATTGAGATAAGAAATCTCAAGTGGCATAAATTGACATCAATTATAATTGTAACAAATCACTTAAGTATATCAACATTGTGAAGTGTGAGATCAAAGTTTTCAATTTTTCTCACAAATGCTTTATTTTTCATTAGCAAGAAATCAATCAACTCCTCCTTATATATATTCATTTTGCATTTAGTGCTTTTTTTACAAAAAGCACCCATCTCCCTCCTCGAACCAACGTAGTGCAGCTTTAACTATTAGTACATCTTTGCCACTATATGAACTTTGAAAAATTTCATACAAATGATCTTTTGATCATGTTCATTGAATACCTTAACATATAATAAATCATGCTACCAACTATTTTGATAATTAGAGTAATAAAAGAGTTGACTCATAAGAAGAAAATATTACTCTTTGCATATGAGTGAGAGCTTTTTCATTGCATTCATGGCATATATCATCAAGAACCTTTTTAAAAAAAGTAAAAGTTAATATCTTCATAAAGTCAATTATTTTCATTTAAAAACATAACCATAGTCATTATTTCAAGAAAAACAACTTTAAAGCATACCTTAAATTTCTTTAATTCTTGATTTGTAAAGGTCAATTATAGCAAACAATGTTATATCTTTACAATCATTTGAAACTTATATTTTATTATTGTGCATATCAAATAGATTTTACTATAAATATTGTAAATGAGATACTTTATGCATTAGATTTTATTTACATTAATTAGTGATTTTTTAAAAAATTTAATAGAATAATACTTATGTTATTTTGTATCCTTTTTTTAAAAAGATTCATAATCTATATTAACTCCAATATTTAACTTTTAGTTTGTATGAACTTAAGATATAGAATAATATTGTGCATGAATACTCATTTTTTAAGTTTAATAAAATTAATGGATTACTACAAGAAACGGGTAGAAAATAAAATATATACTTACATTCAAATAATGTATATTTGTCTTATCACGACAATCAAGAATAACCTTGGTGTTTTTTTCAACCTTCAAAATAGACCAAATCATCCTCTTATGTATATTAGCTATTAATGTCACCTTAAAATGCATGTATTAATATTAACTTGAAAAATGATACTTACATTCAATATTGATATGTTGTTTTTTCTCTCTGATAGGATTTCCCTCACAAAATTTGCATACATTATGTATGCATCATTCTCCTAAAGTTAAGGAATGGCAACACAACTAAATCAAGTGTATTAAATATTAGATGTCAAATAAACACCATTGCTTTTAAAAAAGCTAGTTGAAAAAAAAGAGAGATTAAGCTAACTCTCTATATCTAGAATTTTATTACCTCATTATTATCACTTGAAAGTGGTTTCGGTATACAAATCCCTAATTCTACATCACAATAATTTATTATTAATAGTTTTTTCAAGATACAAGTAATGTAGTATTTATCTTAGAATGACATATACATGCATATCATTACAAGCTTTCATTGGTGATTGAAGAGGAAAAGTATTAACACCACCTTCTATACCAAAACAAAAAAGTAAGTCATTACTATCAATGTATTAATAAAAAATAAAACATTTTTAGTCTCAAATATTACTTCATTTAGCTCTTATATATTCTCCTCTCGATGTTGACCCTAATTTTTGAAAAGAAAATACGATGATGGTCATCCAAACTTTTTGATTGAAATTGTAATATGATGTATTACTTGAAAGAAAGAAATTATTCACCTATTCTTGATAGCCTTTTGAGTCCATTTGTTCCTTAGATTATAAAGAAAAATTGGTTATAATGTCAATTACTAAAAGTCTTAAGAAAATGATTTAAACTTTTCTACTAGCATTTGATATTAAGTAAATATATTAAAATATAAAGATTTAATCCTTATCATAATTCGGAAACTTGAGGTTGATGTAATATCTTTCTCTTTCTTTGTAAGGTGCTTTTCTTTTTCCTTGAGCATACCCCAATGATGTACCAATCATAAATATCATCTTGTGTTTAGATTAAGGTAGTGACTCCAAAAACAAGGGGCTTTGTCTCCTTATACTTCTCATTGATAACTAATCTACTAACCCTTTCTTGTACTTCCTTATTGTGTGGTAAGAGTTCTTTCACATCTCTATCCCTAAACCAACTATTAATTATACAATAATTGGCATTCGAGACAAGCTTTTGATCTAAAAAGAAAATTTTCAAGAAGGTTCTAATACACTTTTTATTTTTGTCATGTCCACTCAGTGGAGATGGAAAAAAAATTAGATAATATAAAGGAGCCTCTCCAAGTGATGACTTTTCTCCTTTCCTCTATTGGGCGATGAGTGCTCGTATCTCTTTGTTTTGTAAAATTGTAAGATTTGGACTCTCCCCTTTAGAGCTCAACATGGATCCTGATGAGAAACCATTTTCACAAGATATTGTATTCACATCCTCATTAAGAATAACCTTTAGTTTTTCCATTACCTCTCAACATTTCTTCATCATGGACTCACATAAATGATACATGAAGAATTTGGGGATCCATAGTATGCCTAATAAAAAATTTGAGATCCTGTTAATAGTACAAGATCAACTCATTAACAAATACTTTGAGATTTAAAGGACAATAAAGCTATGTAATGTAGAGTTTTAAAAAAATCAAAATATAATTTTTTTGCATACTTGCTTTAAAACCTTAGATGACTCAAAACTTATGGAGATATAAAATATCCAGTCATCACTTTATCGTGCCATTGTTTGGTAATAACTTTGAGACACCATTAATGATCACATTTTGTCTCTTTATTACCATCTAGTTTGCTAAAACTTTTGAGAATCCAATCCCATGCATAAAGACAATTATCCTCTTTATCTATCTTTCTTTTTTTCTCAATCTCACCATAAGAACATAACCATGCTCATGATCTACCTTGCATATTATGGCATGCACAAAGTTACTATTTCTTAAGTCACTTGAAGTTTGTGTAGCTCTTATTAGTATTATATCTCCTTCTTCTACCCATGGAGGAATATATCTTATAGAACGAGGATGTAATAATCTTACTCAATGCTACAAATATTTGGTTTCATATGCAATAATCCAATTTCCAATAAAAATATCAATAAACTTGTAAAACATAGAACTCATTAGTCTTACAGAATTCTAATTGTATATATTTTTCTCAAGTATACTCATCTTGTAGTTTCGTCTACAAGAAGAACTTGAATATCACTATTTAACTCTTATGCATTGTTTGCAATACTTGGCATCCACAAAGAGCATAATTTTTTCTCTCAAGAACACACCAACTATAGTTTTTATTTGTGCTTTCAAATGTCATATTGATGGTGCTTGAGACTCATATTCATGATCTTTGACAACCACATGATCTCGACTATGATACATCTCTTCCTTGTAAAAGACTCATTTATGTGTTATCACTTCTAAAGTTTTCAACCATTCATCTAACAACCTTGTGAAGGTTTGGAAGATATTGAAGCTCCTCCCAAGTTAGAGCTCTACATACTCTTTTATTGGTTGTTATTGCTATATGATTTTCTATTAAAGTAATATAGTAGGGTGCATTATTTTGAAGATGTATCATACATTAACTTCATATCTCAGTATTGATGACGGAAGACTCTAAAAGGCCTTGAGCATACCAATGATCACATTCACATGATGAATGGGTATCAAAACAAAATCCATATTCAAACCTAAGAATTTTGTAAAAAACTTTGAGTGCTCTTTGGTGAGTCAAGTCCCTATCACTATCAATGTGCATTGTACAGAATACATCATTGAATTTTTTTAATTTGCACAAGTGAACATATGTAACTTGTTATTTTGATTGTTTGAAGACATGTTCACATATTCTTATATATATATTTCAAATTCATAACACCAAAATATGTCATGCAAACCATGTTTGATTATATCATTCAAAATTTATCCAAATCCTATAATTTTTAAAAAAAGATAACTTAAGTCACAATAGTTAAAAATATTAATGTAATTACCTAGAAACATATTGTAATTGTAGTACTAACTTGCTACATGCTCTAAAGCATAGGAGTTTGGTTTGAGTGCCTCCTCTTTGCAAATTCTGAGGAATAAACTTCTAATGACTTGGGTATTTTCATTAGACAGACCATTATCGTATGTAAAGTCATTTAAAAAATGGACAATGTCAATAAATAGAAGACCCAAGTCACACTGTACTTTGGTATATTTTGAGTGACACAAAGTATATATACGAGACACCATTGTATAAATATTTGATTCTCTTCAACTTTGAAGCTATCATGGTACTTGGTGAATGTGGCCAGTACCCATAGTGGATTGAGGGAGGAGCACATTTGAATATCCATAGACTACAAGAGTCTATTTTCTTTTTCATCATCAAGTATTCTAAATCACACAATTAAAATTGCACCTTGTTATGCACATGGAATCAAACTACACAACCATTTAGGATCTAGACTAGTTTAAGAGCTACATAAATATTGAGTGTGGTTTAACATCTCCTCCTATGATGATAGTCTAATATCTATCACACGATGGCCTACATTATGTTGCACACATTATGCTTCATATTTCTTAGATTGTAGAGCATGATGGCGAGCTTAAATTTTTCTCAATGTCTCCTTATAACATGAAACTAGACATAAGGTTAGGGCTCACTACCAAAACTAAATATAACCAAATTGAAAACTATTTGAAAAGGCATAAAGATATGCTACTAGCTTTAAGTCTCTAAAAGTGCCTTTGTTCTCACTTATTAAATTGAAGATATCTAAAATAATCATCATAATGCTTACTCTTGAGGAGTTTTTTAGAAAGTTGATACTTGCGAGCACCAAGTTTTACAATCATCATCTGCCTACCATCAACCTAGGAAGTCCACCTATAAGAAATCATCTATATAACATGTGTTCAAAGGATATTTAAAAATACCTTTTCATTGCATGCTATAAGCCCTTAAAATGATCCCTTTTACTTTACTAAACTTACACTTTTTTTTCAAATTCTACTTTAAAAATCTTTTTTAAAATATAATCTTGTAAATTTTACTAAATATAATACCCTTCCTTTTGAACTCATGTGGTACCTTACACGTTCTATAAGGTGAACTCCCCAAGACCAACAATTTTGAAATTTCCTTGATCTTAGTTATTATAGTAGTTATCTAATTATATCCTTGAGAATTTGAATGATTAACTTCCTTGATGCTAATTATATGTAGTAAAACTTTATAAGCCAAATACACTTTTACCAATTTTGTAAATGCAAAACATAAGCTTATACATGATAAAATTTATTACAATGTACAACTCGTCCCATTATAAACATAAACTATTCTATAAAGGATATATAAACATATCCATCAACTACTTCTAGATATATTGATGTCAAAATAAAACACAATTCTTTCTCTATAGTTGATTGTTTTCTAGCTTTCTCCTCCATTGTATTCTCATCCTTCTTATGGTTTATGTGCTCCTTGAACAAACATATTGATGTGAAATAATAAAACACATTGATGCATTTGATCTAGGTTATGATGATGCTAGGATTGATGATCTCTTTCACACACACACACAATGTGTGTATGTGTTATATAGGCATGGGGCTTCAATTGAGTGAATAAGACTAAGTTAATAAGCAAAAGTGAAAGTAAATAAGTTGGTGTATTGTCCAATGACTTCACAACTACTATACTTTCAAATCTATTTTTTTCAATAATTATAATTTATAACCATATTGAACAATTTATAAGTGTCCTTAGAAGTGTTTCCATGTCATCTTTCAAGCAAGACATGCTATCACTCTTGAATAACATGGATTAAATGAAAATAATCACACACACAAGTATAGTAATGTGTGTATCAAAGTGAAACACCACATACAAAGAACCTTCCCTTGTATTACATCATGCACACACTTCTTGGACATGCACCTTTTGTGCACTCTCATACACTCTCGTACATTGGAACTATTGTGCATAGGAACTAACTTGTGCACATGCACTAGGAACCCTCATGCACACATGCAAGAACCCTTGTGCACATAAATTGTTGTGCACATGCCTTGTGTGCAAACAAAGTCTTGTGCACACAAGAACTTTCATGCACACAGGAACTCTTTCGTTTACACACACTAGCATAAGAACCCTTGTGAGCACAAACTATCAAGCACACACAATGACCCTTGTGCACACACACTTCTTGAACACACACCTTGTACACTCACACCTTCATACATGGATAGTCTTGTGCACACACCCTCATGCATATACCTTTGTGCCTGTACACTTCTTGAATACATACCTCATGCACACACACATACATACACACTCGTTAACTCAACTCTTATGGCATGCACTCATGCACATATGTTGGCACACTCTTGTGCAGATGTGCCATGTTACACACATACACTTTGAACATACACATAAAATCTCATATACTAGACACCTCATGCACACACAAATGAACCTTGTGCACACACCATCGTGCATAGAGACTCTCGTGCACACCTCACACACAAACCCTCCTGCAAATGTTTCATACACACAAAGTATCATGCACATAGGAATCCTTGTGTACACATTCTTTTTCACACAAACTGGCATCATAGAGAATAATACTACACTAGTTGATCTAAGAGCATATATTCTTGGAGTCGCATTGGTTATATGATGCATCTATTGTGTGACACATATAATGCATCTATATAAGTTAAATTTCCAAAATCATGCACATTTAAATGAGAAGCACTTGCATAATTGGTCTATATAAAGTATATTTCCAAGAATCATGCATGTTTGTATGAGAGGACAATGTGAAGTGTGAGGTTCCTTTGTCACATGAGCACGCTTCCTTTGTACATGTATGTGAGAGAGGCACTTCGTGTGTGTGTGTGTGTGTGTGTGTGTGTGTGTGTGTGTGTGTGTGTGTGTGTGTGTGTGTGTGTGTGTGTGTGTGTGTGTGTGTGTGTGTGTGTGTGTGTGTGTGTGTGTGTGTGTGTGTGTGTGTGTGTGTGTGTGTGTGTGTGTGTGTGTGTGTGTGTGTGTGTGTGTGTGTGTGTGTGTGTGTGTGTGTGTGTGTGTGTGTGTGTGTGTGTGTGTGTGTGTGTGTGTGTGTGTGTGCGCGTGCGCGTGCGTGGGCGCTAGTGCATGCGTGCATGCGTGCGTGCGTGTGTGTGTGTGTGTGCGTGTTTTTCCAAAATGAATTGAAGTGAGCATTTGCATGCACGATGCACCACTGCTAAGTATGTGAGTATAGTTATGTGAATATGAGAGGTGCAAATAAATAATATAGAAGGGATAAAATTGGATGGAGAAGTGATCTTAACCACTATATATCTTGCAAATCAGATCCTCACTTGACATATGCACCAACATGTCCATACGTGAGCTCCAATGACCTACTATGATCTTTAGAAGAAATCTATGGCAACCTCATCTTTTAGGTTTTACTTGAGTTATTCCCACTATTTTGGTCTACACTATTTGTGGATGTTTATATAGCCTTATTTTAGTTCACATTATTAGTGGGTGTTCAACTAGCCTCACCCTAATCAATTCCACCTAACATTTTATGGCCTCTTTATAATGGTAAAGTTGTAGCAACACTAATAAGTTTATAATGGTAAAGTTGTAGCAACACTAACAAAGTTAGCTAGTAATCTTTAAAGGCGTAAGGAGAAGAATTTTGTAAAAGTTCATAAAAAAGGATGAGAAGCAATGTCCTACCAACTGGGCATGAAATAAGGTTGATGTGTCTTCAAAGCATGCTCTCAACTTCTCAAAACATTGATATGCTATCGGTGGTTCATTATCTAGGCTTCTATATTAGTATTTGTACATGTTATAGTATTAAGATATATGAGACTACATCCTTAAAGAAGAGGTGGGCCATCAAGGTTAATATTGAATGACTCTCCTAGGGATACTAATATATCAAGTAGGTTTTAGGCCTAAGGTCATCTTAGGAATTTAGGTCATGGGGCTAGGTCCACCTTATGGGGTCTTTCTCTGTAAAGGGATCCATGGTGCTTTGGATCATTATCTTTGAGTATTTATAGATTTGGATTCTTAATTTCTTTTGAAAGCTAGCTAGCTTTAGCTAGATGCAGCCTTAAGGCTTTGGGTTTATGTGAGATATGGCTTATATCCTCTGCAAATGGATGAAATGTGTATATTACCTAGAGTTTCTAGTTTGAGTTTAGTTTCTTGCAATTGGTATGATGGTTGAAAATTTTATCATAAATAGTTCTAACTTAAAAGCCACCTAATTATTAAATTTTTCCATTAACTATTAGACATTGTGCAAATCTAGCCATATATATGCAATATGATGTAATATCATAAAATCACTCGACCATAATTATGCATAAAGTCAACAAACATAATATAGATAATGGGAATAGCTTATATTGTAATAGTCATTGTATAATAAAGCTACTTGAAAACATGTGCACTCTATCACATTCACATTGATTATGTAAGATACTACAAAATCTAAGAGGACATATATGGAAAAAACAGTAAATGTGGAGAAAATAAATTTCATTTCAATTCAGTACAACATGGAAAGTTGATTTGTAAAATACATTTCTATTAGTTGTGTGATTGCTTCATGACTTTAGGTTGTTGACAATATAAGCAATCATCAATCTACATGCACATCAACATGGATTGTTCTTTAGAATATGTAACTACCATGGGATATGACCCTTATTTGTTTGCTAATCATTTTCCACAAAGTAGATCTTGGTATAGGTATTTGTAATTTCCTAGGATGGGATATGGGAAGTGAGAAACCCTAATTGTGTGGCCTATAAGTCTTGAATGTAGAGAATTGGATTCTCTAGTTATATACTTATAAATCTCTAGTTCTAGATGTGGGGAATGCAAATCCCTAGTTATATTTTAGAAAATTTCCAACATTCCATGAGTTTTCATATGTAGGTACTATTCAAAATCTCCTTTTGTTTGGCAAGGACAACTTGCATGCACATGAAGGAAGTGATGATTATAAAACTTGTTGGGATTATATAAACAGCACTGGAGCGAAAGCTCAGATAGAAGAGCATTGTTGCTCATGCAAAAATTGGTCAGGTTAAGCTTAAGCAATTGATTGAAGAAGGTGCACATATGCTTGAGTTTGGGGGAGAGCTTGCAAGAGTCTATTCTCACCCTCATTATTAGCATGAATGTAAAACCTAGTACCCGACACACCAATGATAGCCACATCCTAATGAATAAAAGCCAACCACTAGAGAGAGAGAGAGAGAGAGAGAGAGAGAGAGAGAGAGAGAGAGAGAGAGAGAGAGAGAGAGAGAGAGAGAGAGAGAGAGAGAGAGAGAGAGAGAGAGAGAGAGAGAGAGAGAGAGAGTCTTCACCTTTGCTAATCACCGAGTCCATTGTCATGCCATGGGAGGGAAACTCCAAAGACCAAGGAGGGGACACAAGCTAACAAGATGAGCTGAGTGGGTAATAAGATAATTGAGATCCCAAAATTACCAAGTCCATTGTTGGGAGTGGAGGAGGAAGGGTACAAGCATATGCATCTGTTGCATGGAGCGAGATCAAAAGAAGAAGCCAAAGAAGAAAAATCTATGCAAGGAGGTGCCGAAGTGAGACCTGCCATTAACTGACTAGGCAGAGATTCTATGCACTTGATCTTTTACTGTCTCTGTGTTTCTTGTGTTGAATTGTCGATATGATGAAGTATCTCTATGTTGATCGTAGGAGATGTCTGCAAATTAGGGAACTTCAAAAAACACACTTGATCCTCCTATGCTGCTTCTTCTTCTCCTCCTCCTCCTTCCCTGATTAGAGGGAGAGGCACCCCCTTTTCTTAGTTGTAGCTTGAGAAAATGGGCCTAAGGTATGGATATGGCAAAGGGCTTTAAGGTAGGTTCAACTCCTACTATCCATTCATAATAAAACAGGGCTAAAGAAGGACTCTACTCTAATGAAGCTAGTCATAGCTCACCATGGCTCTGATACCATGTTGAGAAACACAAATCTAGAGCTATGCTAGCTATAGTGGACGGAGGTTATAAACATAAAACATGATTGAGATAAAGAATTGTAACTCAAGCGAATTAGGTTCCAAGATAGATTAACTTGGACTCATAAACACAATATTGAGTGACACAGAATGATAGTACTATATCATTGAAATGAGTATCAAGTACATGCATATATAGCTTTTGGATAGTATCACTCTTCCTCACTGTGCTTATGGGATTTTGGACATCTCTTCTTAGAGCTTCTAGAGCATACATATTTGTCATATCTCTCATACAAAGCCACTTATGGGCAAGCCTCTTTTGGCCACACATCTAGCCTCAATGGGCATACATATCAAGCATCATTTGCTATTCTCGACACAAAGTCTCCTAAGGATATTATAGAATCCATTACAAAGCCATGTAAAAAACCATTTTAAGGCAACTTAGAGAAAGTTGTTGTGTGTTAAAATATATATAGAGGAGATGGGTTGCAGTCCATACACTGTTGTATTGGGGCCTAGACTTGTGGAGCAACAATGAGGTAGTTGCAAGCTTCTATACTCAACACATTCTATAATGGGGACGACAAAACATAATGAAAAGAATGTGTCAAGGAGATCACTAGATCTAGGATAAGAAAAGGTTCATTCTATAAACCCTTTGTGAATGAGATGGTCAAGAAGTAGCCAACATGAAAATGGTGGAGAATGAATGCAGGGGATTCTTGTCCACATTTGAGATCCCTTGCTATACATGTGCTAGTAGCTCAAGCTAGAGCAAAATTAGAGCACATATAAATATGTGCATAGCACTATTCAAAATAGATTATTGGCAAATGGGGTTGAGAAGTTGGTATATACATATTGCAATGATAGGACCTTGTGGATTCTTTAGAGTAGCAACTATAATAAGGGTATGCCCCTATGGATGTGCTATTTGTTAAAAATGTGTGGATCTAGAGCATGGCTATGGCAGATGGAACACAAAACAATGTTCATGATGACATAGATTGGAGGGACCAACTATTACTCAAGTGAATTAGGTTCCAAGATGGAAGCTTGGACTCATAAACACAATCTTGAGTATGACATAGACTATGACTGAAAGGAAAAAGTACAATAGTATTCCATCATTGAATGTAAGAAGGTACATCACTTTATAGGCTCATGATGGTTCCGTTTTTCTCCACTGTCCTTATGGGATTCATGCATCCTTTCTAGCAAACTGCTTATGTCTTGCCCTACTGCTCCTTGGGTAAGTTACTATGTATAAATCCTAGGCATCACGTGCATTCAAGGCATGTTTTATATAACCCTTTTGTAACCTATTTTGTAAAATTTTATTGGCCCTTATTTGAGTTTTTAGCAATATTTAGAAATCCCTTACTGTGAGTTTTTTTTTTTAAGTAAAGAATTTAATAGGTCCCCATGTAATAGTATAGATACAAGATACTACAATATAGAATTGACCACAAAGAAACTCCCAATGGTTCATAAAATCTCTTAGTAGTTCTAATGAGTATGAAAATATCATTGTAATATAGGACATACAAAGATAGATTTCAATTTTTTATCAATAAAAGTAAGATTTTAAAATAATTTCTAGATAGAGACATCAAGTATATAACTAGAGCAGCATGCAATTCTCAACCCAAAACTAGTTAGCAAAGGGCATTCACATTAGTATCTTTATGGCTAGCATTGCCTAAAGCTATGATGCACAATTACTAAGAAGCTAGACTAGCCCAGAGTTAGTCTTAGAGGTCTTTAATAAAAAATACAAAACGAAATACTTTGACCATCCTATTACTATCTTTGGGCTCGCTTGCATTGCAATACTAATCTTGATGTTGCACTATTATGGTGGTAGTAGGGCTCTAGCAAGGTATATCATTATATATGTTGTATCTAATTCATCTCAAAATATCCTCTCCACCATGCCTCTTTTCTAGATCAAAGGCATATATGTCGCACATACATACAAATTGCACCTTTTCAAGCATTGTATGGGCATGATTGCCGTACTCCATTGAACTTTTCATATCCTACCTTAAGGGTAGAAGCTTCTAAGAAAATGCTTGAGGAAATGGATGAGCAGGTCAAGGCTATCAAACAAGACATTAGAGCCACCAAAAATAGGCAGAAAGCCTATGCAAATCTAAATAGACAAGATCTCTCATTTTCCCCCCTACTGCCAAACTTGAGAGAGAGAGAGAGAGAGAGAGAGAGAGAGAGAGAGAGAGAGAGAGAGAGAGAGAGAGAGAGGAGGCTCAAGAGCAATTCCTTTCTTGGGCAAAGGCTCGAGTAGCCTCTCTTCCCGAGATCTCTCCATCGACTGCCTCTAGTTGACAAAGAGATCGTGAAAGTCAAGACAAGGAGTAGGGAACTCTGGCACCAAGGAGTCCTCCGAGAGGAGTGAAGGTCACATTCCAAGCTCCAAAATGGCCCCAAAGTGTAAACTCTCCCAAATAATTGGAAAATTTGCAACTACAGAAGGAGGATCACGCAAAGATGCCACCACTAACACGAATGGGTAATCAAGAGTAAACGCTAATTCAACACTCCAAAACCAAGTACCACTACCGTGTCTAGTACTTTGAACGGAACAATAAGCATGGAAGAAGTCATATTTCGCATCGCATAACTTGCATAACTCGAAAGGTAGTTGTAAAGGCTTAATAACCATGACTTGCCACGAATAGATTAAGGGTCTACAGATTGTAGTACTAAGCTAAGTATTAGACTCGAATTCTTTCACAAGTGCATCTTAGGTTGCCAATGCATATGAATATACCGTGTAAGTTGATTGCATCCTATAGAGTGAATTAGCTCGCATTTTTGTTAGATATAATGAACCTATGTACACTCGCACTTAAAAATTTAGATCGCACTTTATGACTTGCATAGTTTCTCTAGAAGGAATTTTCATGGATGGAAATCCCACATCGTATCAGCAATTTCAGGAAAGACTTGCGTCTAGATTTACATAGCATCATGAACAATTTCAGTTGCACTGCATAATAGGGATTCATCTTAAAGATAGATGTAAGTCGCACATGTGAATTCCTAAACTTAATTGCAAGAGGCAACTCAGTAAATGAAAGCCTATATGATAAGTAAGGCTAGGGTTTAATTGTCAGTTAGGACTTAATTGCAAATAATTCAAATTATTGTTACGATCATATGTTGACTTAGAGTCAAGTAAACACACTCTTTGGTCTCTATCCTAACAACTAGCCACGATGAGTCCAAAATACCCTTGGAGATATCATTTTTAAAATATGATACAACTCAAAGCCAACACAAAAAAACCTGAATGTCGTGTCCACAAGGAAGAACAACCATTCACCACGTGACATTCGATGCTCGCAACAATTTATGGATTGCAAAAGGGCTTAGTTTACTCTTGACTTGCGAGAGGAATGAACAAAAGGTCATGTTATCTTGAGGGAATGAAACCCTGGGGTAAACTTAGATGGCCTAATAAATTTCTAAGGTGGGAAAAGGGTTACCAACTGACCAATTGAAATCCTAGTTTGAGTAATCTAAGATCTGTGACCTTAAGATAAGAACCTTAAACTAAAGGCTAGCAAATTAGGGAAGCTGCCATCCAAAAACTATCAGATATAAATCCAACAACGTAATCACTCGCTCCTATCACATAAGAATGAGGTCGGAACAAGGGTGCTCTTTAATCCTTAGAAGGTCATGGCAATTAACACCAAGGCAAGAAAGACCCAAGAAGGGTGAATGCTAATAAGCATTCAAACATAGGAACTCCACCTTAGCAGATGTCCTTGAGCACTCGCCGTCATTGTTGTTTGTGCTTGAAAATTTAGAATCATTGTATGTGAAAGGAATGTATGACCCAAACTCATAAAAGAAATTTGAATAATGAATCAGGTTGAATTCATGGAGGGCGTGCCAAGCCACCCCCAAGTGGCCACCAACACTATCCAAGGGGTTTCTAAATAATCGTGATTGGAACGTGGACCGAGAACCTGCCACGAGAGGTCTCTCCGTGGGTTATTTTGAACGCAGGAGGACGCTTGGATGCCAAGGGGGCTCTGGCTGTAAATTCCTTGCCTCCGAATCCTACTCTAACGATCTACATGACTCGAGATGGATTCTTGAGGCTCTGTTGCTAGTGCAAGGGCGGAAAATTTGGAAGAACTAAGATGCATCCTCATGGATTGTGAGAATTGTCCTTTTTGGACAAGATTTGTATCTCAGTTAAGATCCTAATATAAAGTTTACTTCCAAGAAGGAATCTGTCTGAATTGCTTCTGTGTCAGTGCCATAAGTTAAGTGAATGAATCCTGTTCCCTAAAAGGCTTAATTAAGGAAGCTAATTTTAAATGTCACATGTAAATGTGATAGGACATAATTAGATAACTAAAGAACACATATTGAGGGAAGCAGGTGGGTGGAACCCCCTCGACGGGTCCGTCCTACGGAAGGGTGGTCCCAGAGGACTGGGAGGCTTCTCACAAGGTTCTACAGTCGTACGATCTTTAGGTATTATTAGGTCAGAATTTGATTCATGCCGTTTTAAGGAACCAGAATGGGACTATGACCTATGGGCAGAGAGGTTGAGCGGTTCATCCCTCTGTTTCCCTTTCTCTTTGATCCAAGTGTGGCATGGGTCTGTGGCTTGGGTATCTCTACGTAAAGTAGGATGTTTAGGACCCGATGTTAGAATGCTGTCAGATCTTGGCCACTAGGAACCCAAATTTCAAGTCGATATCCTAGTGGGTTTTGCAACCGCGAATGTTCCATTGCGAGGCGGACTCGGGAAACCCTAGGCGACAAACCCTGTGATATTCCATGGGAGTTCCGAGTAGCGTCGCTTAGATTTGTCTCTTATTGGAATGCTAAAAATGTGCTTGGGCAGTCGATAGGCGGGCACATTACAATATCCTCCTCTCTCTCTCTCCCTCTCTTGTATATGACATACACCCTCACACTAAGTCTTTCAATGACACCCATATTTGACATGCATATTTGTACATGTGTAGATAGCTTTGGAAATGGATCCAGCACCTAGTGCTACACTGAATACCGAGCTCTGCATATATGTATCCTCCCTCTTTGCCAAACCTATTATGCACTAGGCAAGTACTCAGTTCCTGATGTTGAAGAAGTAAGACATTTGCAATGGCAATGGCTACCGTGTTCTTGCTATCACCCATGCAAATGGTTGAATACAAAGCACACCAATCCATTGTAATAATGACCATGAGGCTGTCTAGGTATATGTTCTAGATACCTTGGTCTCCCAAGACTATCTTGTTGAACAAGGAAATGGGCCTACATTGCAGCCTTCCTCGACCATAGACCTCACCCAAAGCCCTTGCACCATTGAGAAAATAGTAATCACCATGGAAGCCTCACCACCCCCCTTGGACATTGAGAAAAACAAAACCATCCCTATCATGCTTGATGTGGAAGAGGAGGGGATGCGACAATCCTCATATGTTGTAAGTGTGGTTGAGTACATAATGTCTTTGGGGGGCTGACACTAAGTGTTACATCATTTTCTTCAGAATGCGAGTGCTATAGAGAGAGCAGAGAAGATCCTAGTTTTTTATGATGGCAATGTGGCATACGAGCTTCCACCAGTAGTAGACAATATGCATCCAATGGAGGGTATGGAGCAAAATTATGATGGTCATTGCTGGAAAAAGTCCGCGTCAACATCAATGGCATTCCTCAGTACTATTCACCAAAGAAAATGTATTGGAGAGCTAGTGTGTCCCAATAGAAATTGTATTGGCACGTCAATTTTTGGCTCCCCAAACAAGGTGGCATGGACAGGTACAAGATTCTTCATTCACTCCACTATCATTAAAATGATTGCAGAGTCACATGACATGGTTCTAGTACCCTATTGCAAGTAAATCATACTAATCAAGTCCCAATATATGCCATGTAGGTAAACTCAATACCAACATACCGATTGTCGGAATATCAACTGATGGTCTCGGAAGCCTTTGATGCTTCTATATTGTAAGAATCCCCCCATCTTACTCTCCAAGTGCGAGTGTATAGTGTATTATGTGATGTCAGCGAGGCCAATGTCGAGACTGTTTATCCATCAAGGCACACATAACCATGAGGTGCAAAGAGGCACATGAAGAGCTAATGTCAAAGAGGTGCGAAAGACCGTAGAGGAAATGGTAAGAGACTTTAGTGGAGCTGGACCTCGACACTTGCAAATGACTGTGGCTAGAAGGCTAGTGATGAATGCCTTGATTTGTGTGCAAGGTATCCCCATGTCTGACATTGAACTCTCGACGATGCTCAAGGAACTCCAACCACTCATTTAGAGGAATAGGTAACATATTATTCCATTCACAACACATTCCAAAATATCATTAAAAAGCCATGCATATGAAGATCAATATTTTGTGCATGCAAGTTCAAACACATGGTCCGTGCAGCATGCACTGAAAGTGATCAAGGAATGGAATATCGTCTTCTAAAGTTAAAGCAACATTGTACATACAGATTTTTCCATGGTAGCCTATTTCTTGGGCAAGCCGTTGACAATGATAGAAGGTTCTTTATATTCAAAATGTCAACAACTGGGCCAACCTCAGGGGTTGACTTAGTGAATCATATGCGAAGGAATGGCATTGGGGACCTACACAATAGTTGGATATGCTTCGACCACGTGCATCACATTAATGATTGGACCACAATGGCAACACATGTGTATGACCCAAGGTAGTTTCTCTTACGTGATTCTACGATCACAACACGAACTTAAGTAACATAGTTCTCCTTACTCTCCCATTCCTGTCTTGTGTTTTTGTAGTGTACAAGAGTTGATGACTCTAGCAATATGTGAGATGAAGGAAGAGGATACAGATGCACAAGATCTTTTTTGGACAAAGATGAATGAAGTAATGGAGCAGTGTGGACATCCAAGCATGAACTTAAGTAACATAGTTCTCCTTACTCTCCCATTCCTGTCTTGTGTTTCTGTAGTGTACAAGAGTTGATGACTCTAGCAATATGTGAGATGAAGGAAGAGGATACAGATGCACAAGATCTTTTTTGGACAAAGATGAATGAAGTAATGGAGAAGTGTGGACATCCAAGCGATGATTTTTGAGGATTCATGGTAGATGAAGCATCCGCCAATTGGAGGAGAGATCTTTCTTATTTCATTGGGAACAAAGTCTCAAAATGCACACATCACAGTATGTGCACAAGAGTTTCCAAGATGAGCATAAGCGCTTGTGCCGCATGTGGAGGTGTGCAATCACGAAAGATGATGTAACAATGTAATATCGATTCATTCGGGCTTGGTGGGCCTCACGAAAAGTTGCAGATTGCAATATACCAGCAATGGATTGTTGGCTTAGTTGGTGGCATATTAGATATCCATGTTGGAGGCGCCACTTTGTCAGGGTAAAACTAGTTTGTAATAGTAGGATGTGATGTGTGGTGCATTTTTTTTCTCATGCTCCATACCTTGTGCTGCATTTTTGTCCAGGTGGTGGAGGACATTGCTCATATGCCAACCACAAACCTAGCAAAACCAATGCATGCAAGTTGGTTGGTAGGGGAGGGATTCAAGGGATCTATCAACTTATATGATGCATGTGTTAGTGATTTAGCCAATGCTCTACTACATAGCACAAAATGACATGCATTCATTGGTGGAAAGTTCCATGGTGCAGGACCCAGTGCAGAGAAGCTTTTGAGTCAACCACAACAAGGAATTAGCCCCACACCTCGAGCAATGGTAAGGATGGTTAAGGAGGTGGCAAGAGGAACTGAATTGCATAAACAGCTCAAATTTTTAGGGGACAATGTGACTGTAGAAAGAAAATGCAAGGTTGATGGGAAAGTGGGGTCCGAGAAAGCAAACGCCTCTCACATGCGTGAGAATGTGACAAAAAACATACCTAGAAGAAGAAATGGTACAAGAAAACTAAACTTTGAGGACCCTTTACCTTCCGACCAATCAAGGGTAGTATCACCAAATTGTTCACAGGAAATGGTGGTGGAGACATTCCTTCATGACACCATTTGGGCTATAAGAAGGATTCTAACTCGCAGCTATGTACAATGTTAAGGATGGTTGGGAGCTAGAGAGGGAAAATGCAAAAAAGCTATAAAAGTCACATGGGGTGCTTGCACCTTCATTTTGGGGCATCATGGAGTGGTCTAGCTCAAGAGAAGAAGCTATCAATCAACATGGAATGCGGCACTAGTTCATGTGGTTTTGTAATGATAGTCTAGACCATACATGGAACATTTGTTCTTCCATTCATCATGCACCACCCAAGGTTCCACAAGTATGGCCAGTGGCACGAGGCACTAATTTGATCGTAGAAGAAATCCACATGTTGGAGAGTGGTGGGTTTGTTTTACAAAAGGTGGCATAAGAGGTGGATACTAACGACGGTTCATGTAGATATCGAAGAGGTGTTTCACAGGATGCAGGGAAAAGGATTGACTCAATGTTGGCTCTAGATCCAACTGTGAAGGACCACACAGTAGTGAAGCCCTTGAAGCATGAGTTTTTCAAACTAGAGACACCTAACTCAAGTGTCATGGAGGAGTTTTATGATGTGCACATTGCAAAGAATACAACATGTAATTGTTGGGATTTCATGGATCGTTCCGTAGAAGGAAAAGAATATTTGGCATGCAAGCACCTATACTATGTGTACCTCTCTTAGTGTTTGGGATGGATGCAAATGCCAACATGTTTATACACCAACCCACACTCACTAAAGAAAACTTGCACATTGTATTTGGAAGCAAAAGAACTTTTCCAACACTAGCTATACAATGACCAACAACACAATGCTAACAATACCTCTTAACACAACCGCATTTTATTTTGCTGAGAAAGTCATTGTTATACAATCTAGTTGGATGGCTTGTGTCAAAATTTTGGCAAGCCTTTGGTGACCTTGTCTCTCTCTTAATTTGACAAGAAAAAGCACTTTTTCCAGAGTTAACACAATATAAATGTACATTTGGATTACTTGTATGAATTTTCTTGTATCATATTTTTTGGGGAGGGGGGGGAAGGGAGGGGGGAGGGGAGGAAGCTATCAATCCATTGCAATTAAAGTTATAAAAACACCGAGTGGCTTCCCACGTATTCACATTATGTGTGTGTGTGTGTGTGTGTGTGTGTGTGTGTGTGTGTGTGTGTGTGTGTGTGTGTGTGTGTGTGTGTGATGTATTAAGGATTTAAGAGAAGTGTTTGTTACAACATGTGCCATATTTTGATGTGAGGCATTATTATACAATGTGGTTGATTGCATGCATGAGAGAGAGAAAGTGAGAGAGAGAGAGGGAGATAAACACGGAGAGTGAGTGAATGACTAATATTTATACACATACATATATATATGTATGCGTATATGTGTGTGTGTGTGTGTGTGTGTGTGTGTGTGTGTGTGTGTGTGTGTGTGTGTGTGTGTGTGTGTGTGTGTGTGTGTGTGAGGGAGAGAGAGAGAGAATGTAGAGTGAGAGGGAGAAATTGCATGTACAACCCTAAACTGTGAGAGAGTAAAGACATAGAGTAATTTGAGAGAGAGAGAGAGAGGTGTGGACTGTGATGTTCCTTTCTTTCGAGGTGATTGCATGAATGAATCCACATTATGTGCTAGAGAGAGAGAAATTGTTTACACGAGATGGAGTGCTATTTGATCGAGTGTGCTAGAAAGAGAAAAAGAGAATATACACGTAAAGGGACTTGGGAGAAATTGAGAAAGAGAGAAAGGCAGAGGTAAATAGAGTGAAGGTAGTGGTGAAAATTGTGGAGGTGGTTGGGATAATGGTAGTGGTGGTGGATGTAATATCTCCCTTCCCCCCCCCCCAACCCCCGTGCTCCCCCATAGGAACAATCCCCCCTAATTCTTTTTTAAAATTTTTTTATCTCTCCCCCTGCTGTGGCATGGCGGGGAGAGAGAGAGAGGGGGGTGACGTGTGGGAGCTAGGGGGCATGCAAGCTGCAGGTGGCAGCATCCCCCTATAAAACCTCCCCCTTCTCCCTCGCACAGGGCAGCGGCCCCCCTCCAGGTCCATAGGCGGCTCCCCTCCAACCTCGCTAGACGAGCGGCCCCCCCTCATCTCGACAGGCAGAGTGCACCCCCCTCCAGCTTAGGCAGAGTCCCCCCTTGTGGGAGCTTTCGCTCAACTGCCAAGACCCTCGGACCGCTTATTCTTTCAAGCGTTTCAAGCGAGCTCCAATGGCTATCTCTCACCTAGCCGATGCGCCGTCGATCCTACGAGTGTAGTGAGCTTACCTTGATGCTCGATCGAGTACCCTCCTCCCTCTTGCACTCCGGTAGCTCCACGATCCTAGATTCTAGCTCAAGCATCCTCAAGCCTCCTCCATCTCCAAGCTCCATCCTCCATAGCCGCGCGCGCAAGAGAAGAGAAGAGAAGAGAAGAAGAGGAGAGGAGATGGTGAAGAGCTTCACCCTCTTGATCCCTCACTCTCACACACACACTCACTCCCTCACACTCTCACACTCCCTCTCTCAAGAGCATACACAAGCAAGAAGGAGAGAAGAAGAGAGGAAGAAGAAGACTTCTTTTGCCACACACCAAAGAATGAGCTTCTCATTCACTTTTCAACTTTATATACAAAACCCTAAATCCCTTTTGGGCGGTCATCCCCTTTTCCCCTTTTTACATGGCCGGCCATAGCCTAGGCCCTTTTTTCCATTGTCCTTCTATCTTCGTAGCTTCCTTTTCACCGCCCATCTACATTTACAAATTGCACGGGTGAGAGCCCGGCGCTCTTTTACAAGATTTTAGGGTGCGCCTTTTTATTTAAAAATGCGCCTTTCCCCTTTTGTATTTGCCTTGGACTTTTAAGGTTGCCCTTGCGCTTTTGGCCTTTTCTCCTTTTCTTTCTTCAGTCGGGCTACCTTTTTTCCGCCTTTGCCCTGCGTCTTTTCCACTTCCTTTTGCTTTCTTCGTGTTGGGGTTAACATTACCCCCCTCCTAGACGAGTGCCAGTCCCATGGCACTCATTGTCGTAGGTAGCAGGTGGTAGCATGCACCGAAGACGTGGGTGACAAGGACGCCTGTGGTTTTCGTAGGGTTTGCATTGGTGGCCGGCACACGTGTTGGTTTGTTGGGGATTCTGCACAGGACTATTCTTTCCGGGCTTGTCGGATGGTGAGGGGTAAGCAGTCAGAGTTGGGTGTTGATGAAGAACAAATGACACTTCCGTTGTGGTCTTCAACACCTACAATTGAAAAACCTCTTAGGTGGTCTCTCCCTAAGGGTAGTGCTAGTCTTCTCTATTGTGCACAAAACATATTTGATTAGTTTGGGAGACAGGTCGAACTCTAAGCAAGCTGAGAGTATTGTCCTATACTTGAGGACCCAAACTATGAATATACTTCAGTGCAAGCATTATGTGAGTGCTTGTGCATACTTAGATATTACTTAGTTAGAAGACTGTCGGCCTGGTTCCTTGTATAGCGAGGGGTCGGTGAAGTAAGGGGCTAAGTTGATGGAAAAATGTGTCAATGAAGACGGGGAGTACACTTGAAGATTGCTGGAGACGTCATTATGGTCTTTCCATTGTCTTTCAAGCCTTGCTTACCACGGTGGGTTGTAATGGCATTGAGATGAGTGCAAAAGAATATCATGGGGGAGGCGAGCTCCCTAGGTATGTCCTGCCCTTAATGTGCCCTCGACAATTGTGGGGGGTGTATGAAAGGGCTAGGGGATTAGGGACGGAGCCAGCCGACCAAGGTCGCTAGACGTACCTAATTTGAGGACCCCTAGGTGCGGTGCTGTGATCATGTGCTTTTTCTTTCTTCTTCTTTTTTTTGGTATCATGAGGAGGCGTATACATGGAGGCAACGGTACAAGGGCATGACAAGAGTTTACTCCTCGTCATCTGAATAGTGGGTAGGGGTTGGTGGAGGGCGAGGGGCCTTGTTAAGGAATTTTCGACTCAACAAGTAGCCTTTGATGTGGAGGCGGGTTTTGAGGGTGGTGGTAGAAAGAAAGGGGTGGCTGCACTAGGTGAATTTGCTGTCATTCATGTCTTCGAGTAGTGCACCACAGAAAGATGGCAAAAGAGAAGCACACATCATGAGGCGATTCATGGTGTTGCTATCTATGGCGTTGGGGTCAAAATAGAGGGGTGGGAGGTGGCGTTCTTGGGGTGTGGGCTCTTGGTGGACTAGGATCCTAATTAACCTAAGATAATTACAAGTGGTGATGAATGCGGGGTCGGGGCGAGAGGTGAATTCGCTAAGAAATTTATCTATAGAGCTATACAAGTCGGGGAGGGTGAAGAGGAGGGCGTTTCTATGGGAGGTGCTATTGGTATTATAGATGATGGGGAAATCGAACCTGCCGTGGATGGACGGATTGAAGTCCACTCCTACCCTTCGAGGATACGGCATAAAAGTGGGGTCGTTTCTCTCTGAAGGGAGGGTGTTGCAAAATGCCATCCACGCTTCTAGGTTGACGTCAAAAATGTGTCTCCTCCAGGTGGGTTGGCAATTATAGCCTTCCACTGATCTAGGCACCTGGAGGACTTTATCTTGCCAAAAATCGTGGTCCTCGGCTGCCCAAGCAGTTGGGTGAGCCTCACGCTCCGCTAACCATTTGGCTTTGAGCCTTGCCCCCATGGTAATGACATCCTCCACCAGTTGAATGGGTAGTACCCTATTCAAGGCAGGGGGAAACTCAAAGTGCAAGTTGAAGGGGTCGCGGTTATACTCCTGCTGTTCCCAGATAATCAATTCGGCACGGAATTCGGCAGGGGAGTCTTGGGTGCGTAGTAGGAGAGGGGCAGGCTATCTCGGGACAGGTCTGCCATTCAGCTTTCTTATTGCCTTCTCCACCATCTCTTTCCTACGGTTGGTTTGGGCCGCTCTTCTCTCGGCAGATGTATCAGGGGGCTGTACTTCAGCTTGTTGCGGTTGAGGGGGTGGTGGGACGTATTCCTCCTCCTGAGGTCCCAGATCGAGCTCCGGTTCACCCCCTTCTGCTTACTCGTCTTCTTGTGTTTTTTCCTCTGTGAAACCAAGGTCATCTATCTCCTGTGCCGTCAGGCCTACGTGTGCAATATATCTTCTCTTCTCTTCTTGGCTCTGCGGCGGGCCTCCTAGCTGCAACGGCACGTGCAGGCCTGCTGTGAGAGCTCTGTGCGCACTGGTTAGTTTCCTTTGCAGCTGATCATTGGCTTCATCTCCTTCTGGTCTGGTGGCGTGGAGCAGCGTATTGAGAAAGGTGTGCTGTTGGGCTATCATGGAGAGCTGGGCTGCTTCTGCCTGATTCTCAGCCAGCACCCTGTCTCCTTCGGCCTTGGCTAGCCGGCGTGCTAAGTCCCGTACTCTATGCTCGTTATGATCAGACCATTCTTTTGCCCTTCTTTCCATATCTTCTAGGCTCTCCCCCCTGATGGAGGGTCATTGCCATGAGTTGTTGCTGCTAGGCCTCGAGCTCACGGTGCAGGAGGGCCTGCTCCTGGCGTTCCTCTGCGATTTGCGCATTGAGCTAGTCCAGCTTCACCTACATCCTTCGCACCTGTTCTGCCCTTAATTGATCCAGCTCTGCAGCCTCCTGTCTGATTTTGTCAAGCTAGCTTTGCGCTTCCAGGTTGGCTGCAGATAACTGATCATTCTTGCGCCGAAGGTGGGCATTCGTTTCCCTCTCCCCGTTGAGACGCTCCATCAGGATTTTCCTTCTTCCCTCCCAGGCAGCGTCGCGTTCCTTCAGGGCTCTTAGTTCTTCTGCCTCCTTAGTACTGGCTTCCTCCCTGAGCACAGCGATTTCCCTTTGATATTCTGTTATCTGCTTCACTCTGTCCAGCTGGAGGGCGGCTTGTGATTCTCGTTCCGCTGCCAGCTCCTCCACGGCTATCCTCCTTTCGTGTCTGGCTCTTTACAACTGTGAGAGCAGCTCCTTCACGTACTCGTCGTAGTGGCCTGCTGGAGGTGGGGAGTAGGGCATGGTTGTAGTGGTGGCAACCTCTTCTAATTTTTGTCTTTTCAATTCCAACCTTGGCTCCAGTTCGGCCGTGGCTGCCCTTTTGGCTCCTGAAGCTGGGGTGGCCACGGCCACTTCCCTTGCCAGCTCCCTTTCCACCAGAAACTGCAGTCAGATGACCACGTTGCTCTCGTCGACTTTTGGGGTGTGCCCCCGGGTGGCGGTGGCAAGGGATGTCACCATGATAGGGGTGGCTTGCATGGGTGGCATGAGGAGAGAGGAAGCTAGCCTGATTAGGTCCTTTCCTTTTCCTTCTGGAGGGGGCAGGTGCACAATTTCTGACACACCAGTACTGGGACCGGGTGCCTCAGGTTGGTGCGGACCCCCTGCTCCTTCCACGTCTCTTCTTTGCTGTTCCTTGATGGAGCGACGGGTTGCCAGCTCCAAATCTTCCTCTTTCTTCTTCTCAGCTCCTCCTCGACCCTCTTTTTCCTTTCCTCGTCATCCCTTACCAACTCCCTTTGGGCCCATTCGAGCTCTTCCTTCTCTTTCTTCTTTCGCTCCTCCTCTCTTTTTCCATGTAGGGCCTTAGTTCGTTATTCCGCCTTCCTTTTTGGTGTAGCCTGGGGTTCTCCCTCCTTGTCGGTGTCCGTTTCCGTTTCATGAAACTCCTCTTCCGCGTGAGGCTGGGACTGCGACGGTGATTTGCCACTTTTCTCGTCACCTTCCTGTTTGTGTTCTCCTTCTTGTCCTTGCCCTATCGCTTCTTGAATGATTGCGGTAAGGACACCTCCAAACCCTATGGTGGAGGCCTTGGAGGATGAGGCTTTGCGGGTCGATCAGGGTGAAGGGGATTCTCCTGCCACGGCTCTTCCTCCTATCGCCAGGGCCTTTGCCGAAGCCTCAATTGTCTTTCTTACGAACCCATTGAGGTTCACCTCATCCAGCGATTGCGCCGCGATGCTTTCGAGCAGAGGTACATTGATTCTGGACATAATGCTGTTGTACCGCTGGCTTGAGAACAGGGCATGCATCATCTTTGCCTGCAGCTGAATCTCTTGGTTGGGGATGTCTGCCAGGCTGATTCCATCGTTGGTGTGGACCTTCACTTTATCCATCCCCAACATGGCATAGACGTCTCTTTTTGGTTTCCTTTCCACCTTGTTTGGCAGTCCTAGTGCCCTTTCTACCAGCTCGGGGGTTAGCTCGACCTGCACTTGTCTGGTAGCTTCCCTATCCCGCACCGTGACGGTGCCCCTGTTTCTGTTGAAGGTACGCAAGAACTCAGCGCACAGGGTGTAGTTTATCCTCTGGCCCACTGCGTCCAGGTACCTCTGTAGGTGGCATTGCTCTATAATTTGACGTACCACCAGTTCTTCGATGACTACGTCTTCCAGGTTGGATATGTGGCGGAACTTTAGCTGGTTGAACGCTCTTGTTTCCACCATGAGGCCGTACTTCACTTGTTCTTCCTCCGATAAGGGGAGCTTGCTTGCTTTGTCTTGGCTTGCCATGGTCGCCACCTGCACATTTAGCCAATTCCCTTTTTAGTATTTTTTGGCAACTAATTTACTGGACGACCAAAAGCATAGCAGATTTTATTGCCCATAGCCCTAACTTTTCCTTTCAGACTTCTATCACCTCCTTTTATATGGCATTTCAATTTTGAGCCTTTCACACTTGGTTTACTTTTTAGATTTAACTTCGTTTATCCCCTTACTGCCCCTTCCCCCTTTTGGAAAAGAAGAATCCGTCCCAAGATTGGAGGTTGTGGGGCCAAGGCGTTCATGTTTATTTGTGTAGGAGCCAAACATAGAAGTTGGGGTTATATTCCAGGTGTGCAGCGCAGTCCAGGTCACAGGGTCGAATGCCTACATGTGTGATGTACGTGAGGACATCTGTGAGCAAATCACCGGAGTCGACTTGAGTTGCGATGTGGAGCTCTTCCTCTGTTAAGAGGCGATCGAGATAGGGGTGCCCTGAGATATGATCATCCAACCCCGAAGAGTGGTTAACACTCTATACGAGGTAGGCGCGACGTAGGTGGGATCATACTCGGCCGTTTTGATGGCTCATCGTTGTTCGGCGTTGGTCATTATGTGGCATCCGTCGACTTCCCATTTCAACCTAAGAGCGTACCACTGCTTCAAGAAGGGTGATCACGTATCCGCCAGGTGGGATAACCTTGTGCTCTCTTGGTCAGTGATGGTAGACGTTGTCCGTGGGTCAAATGATGTGATAAGGCGTTGCTTAATGGCTTGCTCTTTGGAGACCTCACTAGCGAGCAACTCGGCGGCAGAGCGAGAAGCCTATGCAAAGGCGAATTCAAAAGTCTCCCAAGAGCAAGGCATATTGCACACGTCTATTGCAAAGGGTTCTACTAATAGTCCCAAGTCTAGGCGATCATAGCTGAGGGCCAGTGCAACAAAGGTGGCATCGAGCTGTTTGATGCAGTCCACCACATCAGCTCCAGTGTCCTCTGCAAGGTCAGCGGCCAGCGTTAGAAATGACTTTCGTTCATAGGAGGGCTTAAGGCCGGCGGGTGGTTGAGGTTTGCTGGAGCTGGAGGTTCTGACAGTACAGAGTTGCAGTTGGGGGTCCGTTTGAGTCGGCAACATGGGTGTTGGCAAGATGGATAGGCTGTGGAGCGGCGGATTGAGTTGGTTGGATGATGCCACTTGTGGTGATGGCCGTTGTTTGGGCCGATAGGCATGTGCGACACTCTTGGGTTGACACGTAGAGGGGTCGGATGAGTGGGGTGAGCCCTGCGATTCATGGTCTTGAGGCATCGGGGGACAAGGACTGATTAGACTTGAGGTCGACGTAGACCTAGTGCGTTTGACAGTTGGGATTTTAGGGATCCACAGCGAGGCATTTCCCTCATAGTAGCCTTGTGCACGCAGGAGGATTTTAGGGACCCATATTTGTTGAATCACGCGGCACTTGCGATGATGGCGTCTTGGTTTCCTAGGTTTGGATTTGTAGGTCTTCTGCAGACATGCGTGTCTAGTTCTAGGCGGTTCTCGAGGCTGCTTAGGTACCCATTGCAAGTGAGGCTATTGGGGTTTTGTTTTGGGTGCTGCGGGCTGCAGTTTATGGGGATCTGGGTGCGGTAGATATGCATGGCCCCCCTTCTTAGTCCTAGCTATGGCTGTTTCTATCGGTGGCCCTGTGAGCGGTGATAGGGTTACGAGGCCCTTGCTGAAAGTCGTGACAATACGCACATTGCCGATCGTTAAGTGGATGCGTTGCGACTCATAATCAACATTGCAGTGGGTCTGCTTTTTAAAGGTTTGCCCGAGCAATGACTCTGTGCTTGCATCCATGGTACTTGGCAACACATAAAACAGCATGGGGATAGTTTCAGACTCGATAGAAACGGCAACTCGGCATGTGCCAAGAATCGGGTAGGATTGAGCCCCGTATGGGCTTAATTTGGCTGTTGTGGGATGAAGTATTGGCGTGCCAAGCTGGATCCAATGCTCGTGCGTTAACACGTTAAAATCCGCCCCCTCATCAATCAGGGTGTCGAAGGAGCATGTCTGCTTGGCAATGACCGTGACACGGAGGTAGGCGGGTTCTACAGGCTCCTCCTCATTCTCGCAGATTTCCGTAATTGCGGCTACTCGTATTTTGACGAGTGGTTCTACCATTGGTGGCTTGTGCAAAGGATGAGTGGGCGGGTAGTACTTCTTGACCCGGCTGCCATTGAAGAAGCCCATTCCTTCACCATCCAGTGTTTCCAGCTCGACATTACCAATTCGGCTAATTGCCCGAACCTTGAAGGGTCCGAGACCTTTGAATTTCATCTTTTGCTTATGTCCTTTAACTGAGTAGAGGAGCACTAGGTCACCCTGCTCAAACTCCCATTGCTTGACATGTTTGTCAAACCAGCTTTTGCATCGGGCTTTCTCGCAGATCAGTGCGTGGGTGGCTAGAAGACGAGAGGTGTTCCAGCTCAACCAAGTGTTGCGTCCATGCTTCCTTCCCTTCCCACTGTTCTTGGAGCGCTATCCTCAAGCTAGGGACGAAGAATTCTAATGGGAGAATGGCTTCAGTCCCATAGGTTAGCCTAAAAGGTGTTTGACCGACAGCCGTTTTATAAGCTGTTCAGTAGGCCCACAAGGCTGCCATCAACTTGTTATCCCAGTCGCTTCGTGAGGCTGAGACCACTTTAGTCGGGACATTGATGAGAATTTTATTGGTTGATTCCGCCTGGCCATTAGCCTGAGGGTAGTATGGTGAGGATTTGCGATGGATGATGAGAAAGGCGGATAGGAGATGGGCTATCACTTCGTTGATGAAGTGCCTTCCCTGGTCGCTAATCAGTTCGATGGGGCAACCAAAACGCGAGATTACTTGCTCCCATAGGAACTTGGCAGTCGTCCTAGCATCGTTTCTCCGCGTGGCTCTCGCCTCCGCCCATTTGGTGAGGTAATCCGTGGCCACCACAATGTACCTGGCTTGTGAGTATTGCATCGCGGGGCTGATGGGTCCTATGAAGTCAATCCCCCATTTTTTGAAGGGTTGGCGAGCAATAATAGGGGTTAACTCCATCTGATCTTTACGAATCGGGACTTTTGTCCGTTGGCACTCGTCACAATGCTTGACGAATTGTGTAGCATCGTGGAAAAGTGTGGGCCACCATAGCTGGGATTGCAGCACCTTCCGTGCTATCATGTCTCCGCTAAAGTGTCCTCCTACAATACCGTTGTGCGCCTTTGAGAGCACATCGTGCATCTCATACTCACATACACACCTACGTAGCAATCCGTCTTGCCCCAGCCTATAGAGCTGGCCTGCAATTAGTTGGTAGGGCTGGATTTTCAGGATCAAGCGCCTAAGCCGTGCCCATTCTATTGGTCGTTTGGGAAACCCATGCTCGAGCACTTGAACTATGTTGTTTGCCCAGTATGGTGTTAGATCGGCCCTGAATAGGTCTCCTTCGCTGGACAGATGGAATAAGTGGTTGTCCGGTAACTCTTCCATGATGCCCTATCCAGCGGCTTCTCCTGTGGGTATACGGGACAAATGATCAGCCATGTAATGTTGTTTTCCCTTCCGCACCACCACGGAGAAATCAAACTCTAGGAGCAGGAGAAGCCATCGAGCTATACATCCTGTAGCACAAGGTTTGTTCACTAAATAGAGCAGGGCTTGATGGTCTACGAAGAAGGTGAAGGGGGTGGCCAGTAGGTAATGCCGGAACTTCTTCACGGCGAACAACATGGCTAATCCCTCCCTTTCTGTTGTCGAATAATTCATCTCCATCTCAGTGAGTTGCCTGCTAGCAAAACTCGCTAGGTAATCTAGGTTATGCTCACCAGGTTGGCACAACACTGCCCCCACGGCAAACTTAGAGGCGTCAATGTGTATGTGGAAAGTAATGGTCCAGTCTGGGGCTCGTAAAATAGGTGCTGTTGTTAGAGCCTTTTTCAATTCTTCGTACGCTCGTTGGCATGCTTCGGTCCACTCGAATACAATTAGTAGCTTGTACAATGGCCTAGCGATCAGCGCGTAGTTCAGTACAAACCGTCGATAGTATCCTGTGTGACCTAAGAAGCATTGAACTCCCCTGTAATTACCTGGGGGTGGAAGGTCAACGATAACTTTGACCTTCGAGAAGTCCGTGGCAATGCCATTCTTTGACACCAAGTGTCCTAAGATGCATCCGTGCTTCACCCAAAACTGACATTTCAAGGGGTTCAGGGAGAGACGATATAAGCGACACCGTTCAAAGACCACGCGGAGTTTGTCTAGATGTTCAATCCAAGTCGAATGGACACACAGGTCATCAACAAAGACCTCTAACTCCTTGCGAAGCATGTCCTTGAATATGGTGCACATGAGGCGTTGAAAGGTGGTGAGGGCATTGGTTAACCCGAAGGGCATGACTACGTACGCAAAGACGCCCCACTCAGTGGCAAAGGCGGGGTCTTGTGCCTATCTACAGGATGCACTTGCACCTGATTATACCCCGAGAAGCCATCCAGGAAACTATAGGCTTCCTTACCTGCCACTCTCTCAAGCATGTGCTCGGTGTACGGTAAGGGGTAGTTGTCTCTCTTTGTAGCAGCGTTTACCTTCTTGTAATTGACGCACACTCGAATCTTGCCGTTTTTCTTCATCACAATGACTATGGGTGACACCCAGTCTGTGTGCTCAATTTCGTAAATGAATCCAGCTCTCATCAGCTTGTCGATTTCCTCCTTGACAGCATGAGCGTGCTTTGGATTCATGGGGTACGGTCGCTGCTTGACCGGCGTTGCATTCGTCATCATGGGTATGTTGTGAGTCACAACACTCGGATCTAGCCCTTGTAGCTCATCTAAGGACCAAGCAAATATGTCCATGTACTCCCACAAAAGAGTGACAAGACTGGACTCTTCTTCAGTGGTCAAGTCCTCAGCAATGAACATTGGTCGGGGTACTTCCCCTTCCAGGGCTAGGTTTACCTCCTTGACCTTGGCTGGCCCTTTGATTGGTTCGCTGGTTTGCCCTTGGCGCTTGGCACTTAGCAGGACCACTACCCTGTCCCCTCTTTTGAATTTAGAAAAGCGTTTAGGGAGGTCTTGCGGCTTCCTTTGTTCCTCTGATCGTGCATCCTTGGGACGCTTTGCCTCATCCTGTCGCAACCGTCTGCGCCTCAGGTGGACAAGTAAGTCCCCCTTGGTGCGTCTGGTCATGGGTGGCCTAGGGATTTCTGGGTCACTATCCGAAGAAACTTTCGATTCAGAGTTAAACCCCCCATTTTCACTAGAGGAGGTGGTCTCCCCTGGTGGCCGCAGTTCAGATGGTGATTCGGTTCTAAGCAGTGCTGTCGTTCTTGGTTGGGCTAGGTTGGCTTGCTCAAGGTCTACTGCTCCCATCCGTTCCAACCAAGCACAATCACATTTCGTACACATAACTCCTTGGTCCACTCTAAGGGCCTACCTCTTCTGCGGCTTAGCATCTGCCCAAATTTGCTCAATTTCTCGCCCTTCGGTGTCGTATTCTATGGTATCTACCTCACCCTCACTTTCATCATCGAAGGATTGGCAATCTTTGTATTCATCACAGGAATCTTTATCGCTCGACTGCTCATCATCTCCCAAGGCTTGCTCTGCCTCGTCTTGTTGGTGGTCGAGAACCAAAGCCCAGTTATACCTGAGGTTCAGTTCGTGTACCCTGGTCCACTTCCACTCGGACTCTTCCAAGAAGTCCTAGAGTGGCTTGAGATTGGCGGCTACATTGCCTGCCAATCGGTCCGTTAAGTGCTCCAGTATTCCCTGGAGTTCCCTCTTGTTGGTAGGCACTTGGAAGATGACAAGCTTAGGCCCTTCATGGAGGCTTGCTGCCATCATGTAGACAGGTGTAGGGAGTGTTTCTTTTGGCTTGCCAATTGTTTTGACAGCCTACTCGTACGCCTCATGGTCTGAGAACGGCAGGTCAAGTGTAGCGAGAATGTGCATCCAATCCTGCTCGTCCTCTGGGCATGGGATATACTTAGTTAAGGACCCATAAGGTTCCTTGTCCTGAATGTTCCCCTTGAGCATAGTAGAGATGGCGTCTAGGTCAACTGGCGAGGTCTTCCAAGTGTCCATCTCTATTCTCACGGCGTCAGTTCGGTTGCCAAGGAAGATCAGGCTGTTACCCCAATCTTTGATAACTCTAGCATTGCGCATCCAGGGTCGACCCAATAGGATATCATACTCCACTCCCTTCATGACTATAAAGTCAACAGAGAACTGGACTCCTGCAATCTTTACTGGCCAATTCTTCAAGACCCCGAATGGCTTCACTCGCATACCGTTTGCTAGCGTGACATTAAACTAAGCAGCTTTGACAGGCGGGTTTCCCCATGTCTGCAGCACTGCGTGGCTAAGCACACTAACCCCAGCTCCTGTGTCTACAATTCCCTTCCTCATTGCGTTCCCCAGGGCTAGGACCGGCAGGACTGCGTGCATCTCCGAGCCCTCCCAGAAGGCGTTGACGTGCAAGGATTTAGGCCCGGAGTGTAGCGTCAAACTTGGCAATTGTGTTTCCGCATCCTGGTCTTGAGGATCTGCCGGGGCCTGCTCTTGCGGTCCCTCGACCCACTGCTTGAGGTCTTGCCATAGGGTAGGGTGCTGCTTAAGCAGATCTCCCAGGCCAAACGTTACAGGGATGGTCACTAGCGTGGTCAGGAGATTGCTAAACACTCGTCCTTCCCTTAGCCTAGACTGTCCGGGCCAATGGCCGCAGCTGATCTGCAGCTCTATTGCGTCTAGGCTTGGCCTCAATGGCACTGCTTGTGGCATAGTAGCCACGGCCGACTTAGGTTGAGGCGGTGATATTGGCGTGCTTATGCTGGAGAGATCATCGATCTCGTCCTCCGTGATGGATTCAACATCCTTGAGGTGTTGTTGAGCCTCCCTCGCCCATTCATTCACCTTTTCTATGGCCTCTAATTGCTGCTTGGGGTGTGGGTATTCCCCTATCTTAGCGCTTCCCTTTTGGGCAGTTTTAGGGGCTGAAGTCTCTGCCTCTACGTCTGAGACTTTCTTCCCATGAGGTAAGGTCGTAACACTGTCGGTTTTTAGTGTGACCTTAGCCTCCGATCTCTTCTTTTTCCGCCTATGGCTTTTCTTTCCTACTGAGGTCGCGTCAAGATTGCTAGTCCTGGCAGAGAGATGCCAGCCTGCTTCGTTTGTGCTCGGGTCATAACTCGCAAGGGAATAGGTGTGGCCTCCCCATCGGGGTTTTCAACACCAAACAGCCCCAACGGGACGGATGGCAAATTAGCTGAACCGGAGGGCGACTTCCGTTTTGGGTAGTCTATGAAAAGATGGGTGATTCCGCACTCTGTGCACCTTTGGTCAGCTTTGTCCCTGTTTTGCTGCTCTCTTTCGGGGCAGCGCGATGAGACGTGACCGAGATGTCCACAAGTCCAACAAGTGACCGGATCCTGTGGCTGCCTTCCTAGGCCTCTACCCCGTCCTCGTCCTAATGCCATCACCGGCACGGGTCGGTAATCCATGAGGACCACATTGCCCTCGTCGTCATGCGAGACGTAAGGGTATAGGTAGGTCTCTTCATCACTGGGCTCCTCTACGTAGTGTACAGGAGCATCGCTCGGTGGGTGGGTCACATAGGGACCAGGCGGTCTCAGAATGTCGGTAGGATTTATGTCTAGCCTAGGGACAGCTGGTTTCATATCATTAGGAGCAGGTAGGGCTAGCGGGGCTCCCCGTCCGAAGAATGGCTACGGCCTGTTAGCCGGATAAGACTGGCCGTAGGGTTGCGCGTATGGTAGTCTTCGTGGTAGTCTACAGTGTGCGGCATCGTGGCCGAACCTACCACAATTAGCGCAGGGTCTTAACCTAGGGTCTTGATACTCTACTGGCAGGTGGTTTCCTCCACAGTACACGCACTGGACGTGCGGACGCGTCGGTCGCCTCAACATGTCTTGTATTTTGGCCAATTCCGTCTTGACCTCGGCCAAGCCATGGTCCGTCTCGGTGGTCTTTCCCTTATCTTGGGATGATGGGTTTGATCGCTCACTAGAGGTTGATGTTCACTCTAAACTCCGTGGGTTGGTTTCTTCTAGGTTTGAGCTCCTGGAGCTTCGCTCTTTCAGCTAGTCATCGACCCTGATGGCTTCCTCAAAAACCCTAGCCACCACGTCTCGTTGCAAGCTTGAGTTGCCTGCCAGTGCCTTGTACAATTCCTCATCTCGAATTCTGCTGATGAATACAGTCGATACTGCCCTGTCAGTCGCCTAAGGGGATTCTTTTAAGGAGGCTTCTCACGTGGGTCACATAGTCGCGGATGCCCTCCTTCTCCTTTTGCTTGACGTTCATCAGGCGTACTAGCAGGTTGTCAGAGTATCTGGGTTCGGCAAACCTCTTGACAAAAAGGTCCTTGAGGTTATTGAAGTTGGCTCGTTCTATGGCGTCCACGCTTGTATACCACGTCCTACCCTTATCGCTTAAGCAAAGTCTGAATGCTTGCGAACGTTGAGCCTGGTCGTTGAGGCCATTGGCTTCGCAGACTTGCTCAAACTGCTCGACGAAGCTGTACGGGTCGTCAGGTGGCTGGTACTTGTCGAGTTGCTTGGCGACAATAGGTATTTTGGCTTGGCTCTTTGAGCCCTGGTTTGCCCCCAAACCTGCAAGTAGCGATGTTGCTAGCGCAGTGGCACTCTGCTCTACCGCGGTGTTATCGAGCAGTCGTTTCATGAGGAGCTCGCCCAGCGTCAGGTCTTCCTCTAGTGCTCTTTCCTGGTCTGTCCAGTTCCGGCCAGCCAAGTTTAGCACTCGCTGCACCTCATGCAGCTCCATGCTTTGCCTTAGGCTCCTGGCTTGTTGGTCCCTATTATACTCGGCTATGCCCTGCAATGCCTTGCGGGCTAGCCTTCTCTCCTCCTCTAGATCCGCAATGATTGCATCTGCCGTCCTGCCACGGTGCTCATACCGAGCATGCGCATCGTAACTGCTCACCATCTGCTATATAGCGTCTAGGAATGCGCTCACATCGAGCTCCCCTGTAAACCGATGGTCTGAGCCTCCCTCTGTCATGGTTTAATTCTTGAGCACGGTCGTGAGACAGATCCTTGTCGTTGACGCTCCTTGCTTGATTCTACCTTGCACTTTGCGCGTTTGCCTATACCTTGGGTCTTCTCCTATTGGTGGGTTTTTTGGGCGATTTATCTGAGTGAGTTCCTTTAATTTTTGAATGCAGTGCTCAACTTATGGTCACTCGTGAGTGTGTTGTTCCTCGTGCACTTGTGCTCAATTAGGCTTTCAGCTTTCCTAAGTGTACTTCAAGTGCGGAAATTCAACATGAGTGCTCCGAGCAATTCCCCGGTATCTCACTCACTCTGGCTTATTTCGGGCCTGATAGGCTTTGCTACTCCAGTCCTGGCCGTTCTACGGGTTCTAGGGTCTTGTGCTGCTTCCTGTTGTTCACGCGGGGGTGGGTCGCTGGGGAGTGCCCCAGTGTGTCCCTGGATGGGTCAGGTTTTTGTTTTGGTTTGACTCTGGAAATCGAACGTCCGATTTACCAGTGGTCCGATTCTAGGAATCGGACCAGGTGTATCAGGGTTGAGTGGTAATCTCAAGGTCCGAGTGTCCGATTCTCAAAAATCGGACAGGCAAGTGTTCGATGAATCGGACAAGGGGGGTCCGATTCTGGGTCCGATTTTGGGTGGTCCGATTCGTCTGAATGGTCCGATCGGACAGGGTGGTCTGATTTCTAGAGTCGGGCAGACTGGTCAGAGTGTCCGATCCTAGTGGTCCGACTATGGGCGGGTCCGATTCTGGGAATCAGACCGGGCAGGTGGTCCGATTGGTGACGTGTATTAATTCGTCCGATCGGACAGGGTGGGTCCGAGTCACAGCATCCGAGTCAAAGTGTCCGAGTCGGACAGGTTGGTCCGATTCTAGTAGTCGGATAGGTTGTTCCGATCGGACGATTATCCAAGTGTCCGATTCTGGGAATCGGACACTGGGTCGGACGTCCGAGTCCGCCAATCCGATGAGCTTGCGCGCACGGATTCGCCAAAATATCTCCAGATGTCTATTACTATTGACCACGAAATTCACCAACGATGGAGTTGGAGTGGTGAGGGGGAGATTGGTTACCTGAGGATCGCCGAACGCAATGTCCTTCGTGCCCTGGTCGATCAAACTCGCTCTCTCTCTCACTCTCCGTTGGTTGGAAATGGGGGTTCTCTTGCCCTCCCAGAATTTATACCCTGCTAGTTCTTCCCTGAACACTACAAATCCCTTTCCTGGCGTTTCCTACGCAATAACCTTCGCATTTACTCCATTTTGCCCCCTGTTTTCTGCGATTTTCTCCCTCTTTCACAGCAGCAACCCTCTGCCTCTTCGTGTGTGATTTCCTACTACTAATCTATCCTAAACACAACATAAATCGAAAGCAAAACACTGAACTAGTTTCTCCATGTTTTCCAATCATCAACAACCAGAATATCCCAAAATACTTACTTGTTTTGAAGATCGAAAACACCCAACTTCCTACCTATCTCAAGCTCCGTTTCGGGGATGAATACCCTACTTCGATGCTCGATATGAGGCGCGCAAGTGCTCAAGCTTGAATCCGTTGGTCCCGGCAACGGAACCAAAATGTGGGAACTTTCGCTCAATCGCCAAGACCCTCGGACCACTTATTCTTTCAAGCCTTTCAAGCGAGCTCCAATGGCTATCTCTCACCTAGCCGATGCGCCATCGATCCTACGAGTGTAGTGAGCTTACCTTGATGCTCGATCGAGTACCCTCCTCCCTCTTGCACTCCGGTAGCTCCACGATCCTAGATGATAGCTCAAGCATCCTTAAGCCTCCTCCATCTCCAAGCTCCATCCTCCATAGCCGCGCACGCAAGAGAAGAGAAGAGAAGAGAAGAAGAGGAGAGGAGATGGTGAAGAGCTTCACCCTCTTGATCCCTCACTCTCTCACACACACACACTCCCTCACACTCTCACACTCGCTCTCTCAAGAGCACACACAAGCAAGAAGGAGAGAAGAAGAGAGGAAGAAGAAGACTTCTTTTGCCACACACCAAAGAATGAGCTTCTCATTCACTTTTCAACTTTATATACAAAACCCTAAATCCCTTTTGGGTGGTCATCCCCTTTTCCCCTTTTTACATGACCGGCCATAGCCTAGGCCCTTTTTTCCATTGTCCTCCAGCTTAGGTCCTTTTTTCCAACCTCGCCAGACGAGCGGCCCCCACTCATCTCGACAGGCAGAGTGCACCCCCCTCCAGCTTAGGCAGAGTCCCCCCTTGTGGGAGCTTTCGCTCAACCGCCAAGACCCTCGGACCGCTTATTCTTTCAAGCGTTTCAAGCAAGCTCCAATGGCTATCTCTCACCTAGCCGATGCGCCGTCGATCCTACGAGTGTAGTGAGCTTACCTTGATGCTCGATCAAGTACCCTCCTCCCTCTTGCACTCCGGTAGCTCCACGATCCTAGATTCTAGCTCAAGCATCCTCAAGCCTCCTCCATCTCCAAGCTCCATCCTCCATAGCCGCGCGCGCAAGAGAAGAGAAGAGAAGAGAAGAAGAGGAGAGGAGATGGTGAAGAGCTTTACCCTCTTGATCCCTCAATCTCTCACACACACTCACTCCCTCACACTCTCACGCTCCCTCTCTCAAGAGCATACACAAGCAAGAAGGAGAGAAGAAGAGAGGAAGAAGAAGACTTCTTTTGCCACACACCAAAGAATGAGCTTCTCATTCACTTTTCAACTTTATATACAAAACCCTAAATCCCTTTTGGGCGGTCATCCCCTTTTCCCCTTTTTACATGGCCGGCCATAGCCTAGGCCCTTTTTTCCATTGTCCTTCTATCTTCGTAGCTTCCCTTTCACTGCCCATCTACATTTACAAATTGCACGGGTGAGAGCCCGGCGCTCTTTTACAAGATTTTATGGTGCGCCTTTTTATTTAAAAATGCGCCTTTCCCCTTTTGTATTTTCCTTGGACTTTTAAGGTTGCCCTTGCGCTTTTGGCCTTTTCTTCTTTTCTTTCTTCAGTCGGGCTACCTTTTTTCTGCCTTTGCCCTGCATCTTTTTCACTTCCTTTTGCTTTCTTCATGTTGGGGTTAACACCCCTCCCCCCCCCCCCCCCCCCCCCCCCCCCCCCGTTGCTGCAGAAGTCTCTCCCCCTCCATCACTTGTGCAGGCGTCGCCCTCACTGGATGTGACGTTAACAGAAAAGGAGATGAAGAGAAGGAGAGGTAGAGGAGAAGAGGAAGAGAGAGAGAGGAAGAAGAAGAAGAAGGGGAAGAAGAGGGGAAAGAGAGAAGAGGGAGAGAAGAGGAAGAAGGGGAAGAAGAGGGGAAAGAGAGAAGAAGAAGAAGAAGAAGGGGAAGAAGGGGAAGAAGAGGGAAAAGAGAGAAGAGGGAGAGAAGAAGAAGAAGAAGGGGAAGAAGAGGGGAAAGAGAGAAGAAAAAGAAGAAGAAGAAGAAGAAGGGGGAGAAGAGAAGAAGGAAGAAGAGAGAAGAGAGAGAAGAGAGAAGAAGAAGAAGGGGAAGAAGAGGGGAGAGAGAGAAGAGGGAGAGAAGAAGAGAAGGAGAAGAGAAGAAGGAAGAAGAGAGAAGAGAGAAGAAGAAGAAGAAGAAGAAGAAGAAGAGGGGAGAGAGGAAGAGAAGGAGAAGAAAAGAATGAGAAGAGAAGAAGGAAGAAGAGAGAAGAAGAAGAAGAAGAAGAAGAAGAAGAAGAAGAAGAGGGGAGAGAGAGAAGAGGAAGAGAGGAAGAGAAGGAGAAGAAAAGAAGGAGAAGGGAAGAAGAGGGAGAAGGAGATAAGTAGAAGAAGGAGAGGATAAGAAGTAGAAGAAGGTAGAGGGAGAGGGAAGTAGAGGGAGAGTAGTAGAAGAAGAGAAGGAGTAGGAGAGAGGTAGAGGGAGAGAAAGAAGAGGGAGAGAAGGAGGAGAGGAGAAGAAAGAAGGGAAAGGAGAGAGGTAGAGGAAGAAGAAGAAGTGGTAGAGGAAGGAAAAGAGGAAGGAGTAGTAGGAAGAAAGAGAGTAGCAGAAGGGGGAAGAGAGAGAAGAGGGGGAGAAGAAGAGAAGGAGAGAGAGTGGGAAGGAGAAGAAGAAGAAGAAGAGTAAGGGAGAAAAAGAAGAGAGAGAGAGAGTAGGAGAATAAGAGGAAAGAAGAAGTGGAGGAGAGAGAGAAAGAGTAGGGAGATAGCAGAAAAGAAGAGGAAGAGAGAGGGAAAGAGAAGAAGAAGAAGAATAGGAAGAGAGAGAGTGGGAGTAGAGAAACGAGAGGGAAGGAAAAGAAGAGAAGGAGAGAGAGGGAGTAGAGGAATAAGAGAAAAGGAGAAGAAGAGAAGGAGAGGGAGAGAAGAAGAGCAGGAGAAGAAGAAGAGGAGAGAGACAGAGTGAGAAAGAAGGAGGAGAGGAGAAAAAGAAGAAGAAGAGAGTAACCACCACAAGTCACCCAAACCACTATCTCGGCAATGAAACCCATCTAGCGGTCTTTCCCAACCAAACATGTCAAACCGAAACCGTTAAGGTCCGGACTGCCCAATCTCCACGAGGCGAATGGCTCCTAAGAAGAAAGTCGCGGAAAGCATAGGCGTCCAAGCCACCAGTAATGTTGGAGGGGCGAGCGGAGCGACCAACGCAGCACACATGAATCAAGCCTAGGTTCTAATGGTTAAAAATTTAATTTAAGAACTATTTCTTGTGGAAGGGATGAAAGGATTGATGTTGTGCATAGGGTTTTGTTTACTCTAAGAACTAAGTTGCATGCACGAAACGGTAGAGTTTGGAATTCGCACAAGCTTTAGGCACAAAATGATAGCTTTTACACACATAAAATGATAAGGTTGTCGCCTTATTTCACATAAAACGATAGCTTTTTAACCAGTTCAGTGCATGAATAGTCATTTAGAATTCACGTTTCGCAATCATGGTTAAAAGAAACACATGAAATGTTAATTTCTATTCATGAGATATACTTGCATCGTTAGACAAAACCCTAGACTTTCATAGATGCAAGTCACATGTGATCCGGGCATTAGGAATAAGCATAATTGCCTGCGAATTGTTTTATCGATATTGCTGTGGACTATCACAAATGGATACGCTCCTAGCTTAGTTGAAGCTGGTGACCTAACCCTAAATGGATTGTTGACCCAAGTTATGCTTGGTGGGTTGAAAAGGTTGTAAATCCCTTAAGCAAGTGTTTTGATACATCCAGTTAAAATTCTGATTGTGCGTGCAATGGGATTGCGATGCCTTGAAGCAAGAGGTTGTGCATTCAACTGTTTGTTAATGTGGTTTTGGATGTTAACCCAAGTGGGGAGTGTTTGATGATTTCATGGCCGGGTCTGAGATGATTGATTGCCATGGAAATGAAAGGGATGTTTTCCCTAGCTATTGTTACTATGCTGGTTGCTTCAGCTATGGTTCATTTCCTAAAGGGATAATTAAGGAAGGATGGTGCTAGCTACCCCCTGCGAGCCGCCAAACCCTAACCAAGGGGGTTATGAATCCACATCGGGAATGTGGACCGAACCCGCCGCGAGAGGCTCTCCATGGGGTGGTGTAGGAGGACGCTTGGGTGCCAGTGGGGGCTCTGGCCATAAATCCCAATGCCTCCGAGCCCTACATAAGTGTTCTACGTGACTCGAGATGGGATCTCGAGGTCTTGATACTAGTTACAAGGCAGAATCTTGGAAGGATAAACCTTCGGGTTTTATTGCCGGAAGACGAAAGGATTTTTCTGCCGAGGCAGAAAGGAGCACTTAGTTCTCATGTATGGGCAGGAGACACACATTAATCCGAAGATAAGTTAAGGAAGTGTTTGATCTTGTTTAACATGTCTTTGTGTCTGTGGCCTAAATTATGTAAAGGAACCTGTGACTAATGCGTTAATTAAGGAAGCTGCTTTTATGTGTCAAACATAATGTGGTAGGTAATTAGATAACTAAAACAACCCTCGAGGGAAGCGTGGTGGATGTGACCAATGGTCTATCCTACGGAAGGGTGGTCTTGATTAGCCAAGAGCTTTCCTCAAAGGAGATGTTACAGGAAATGTTAGGAAAAAGTTGGTCTATGACCTTAGACAATGTTGACTGGGAACATCGATCCTAGTGGGAATGGCTAAATTAGTTCCGTTGCGGGGCAGACTCAAGAGACCCTAGTTGGCAAACCCCGTGTCATTCCTTGGGAGTGCCAGGAGGAGTCTTCTAGATATCTCTCTCAATGGACTACTAAGATGTGTCCCACGATTTGAGGGGTAGGCACGTTACAGTGGAGGTGGTGGCAGAGATGGTGGTGGAGGTAGCCATGGTGGTGATGGTGACAGTGGCAACAATGGCGACAGCGATGATGGTGGAGGAAGAGGTGGTGGTGGTGGTGATGATGGAGGTCAAAAAAATCAAGGGGTGGAATAAGTGGACTATGTGGAACAAGAAATGAAGGTTTCCCAAAAAAGCTCCCTCAAAAGCTCACTCAAAAAGCTTGCTTCTCGCATGTACTCCGCTATACCTAGTGTGGTGAACCCTCACATGTACAATATCATGAGGGTATAGCCCTAGGATGTGCCTATGTTGTATCGTTTCTTTCACTGAATAATACAAGAGTATACCTTGTTCTCATATATCGTGTTACCTTCTGTGCCGTGTCGAGTGTGTGATTGAATGTAGGTGCATTACATTTAATATCGTAGAAACTCTTGCTCAAAGTGAAAGAGTGCTCGTGGAAGGAAAGCTCACACAGAATGAGTTAGAGAGAGCTCACAAAAGTAGGAGAGAAGGTCCATCGCCCGAAATCATATCGTGATGACCCGTGTCATGTTGCCCTACATCATGATGCCTAACTTTGTGTTGCCCCAGGTTGCAATGCCCCCTGGCACAATGACCCAAACACAAGTTACCAACTAAAGACATGACGCAGCTTCCCATGGCACAACCACCATTTGGAGGCAAAACACGTCTTCCCCACATCAACAACACTAGAGCCGAGGCGCAGCTCCCCCACAATAACATGGAGGACAACAGATAGAATGCACCCATCTCCCAGTGGTTGAAGAGAGGAAGAAGAATTGAAGTTAAGAATTGATAGAAGCTCATGAAGAAAAAGTAGCAGGACTAGAGAGGTAGTTGGAGGGTACATCAGGATTGTTAGACTCAATTTGGAGGAATATGCAAATGAAGGAAGAAGAGGAAAAGAGAAGAAAGTTTGAAGTGGAGCAAGGTTACAGGGAGTGGGTGATACAACAACAGGAGGAAGAGAAAAGACACAAACTGCAAGAAGAGGTGGATAGATTGGCAAATAGGCTAGCTAGGGAGGAAATCTTTAAGAGAGCTCAAGATACAAAGAAAGAAAAGGAGAAGGAAGCCAAAGTAGGAAGCAAGAAGAATGACAAGAAGAAAGAGAAGAGGCTAAACAACAAGGATGATGAGGAGAGTGAAAGTTCAAAAGACAACTATGGCAAGTTCGAGATAGCTCAACCCACCAAGTATAAGGGAGAGAGAGAGTTGGGCTGATCTCAAAGAAATAAATTGCAAAAGTAGATAGATACTTGAAGTATACTAGAATCACTAAAGATAGGAAGGGAGAAGTGGCAGCCATCTATCTGGAGGAGGAGGTTGCTAGTTTGTGCCCACTAGAACAGAAGCAAGGACACACTGTCTTCTCATGGGAGGAACTTCAAGAGGAACTCAAAGACTACTCCATCCCAAAGATGGAAAAATTCAAAGTTAGAGATGAGTACAAAAATCTCAAGCAAGCATAAGGGAAGATGAACAAGTATGTTAGCAAGTATAGGCAATTGATACTACAACTACCCAACATGGACGTACACACAAAGTTACATGGATTCTTATTCAACATGCAAGTGTGTGCTAGGAGAGATGTGGAAAGACAAGAACCGACTAGTTTGGTAGAGGCCATGAGAATGGCTGAAAGATTAGTAGACTTAGAAGGGAGGATAACATCTTAAGGGAATCAAGCTAGATTCAACACCCAACCTTACCGCCAACTCTTGCACCTCGAGACCCAACCCCCCAAGAGGCCTTGTCTCAAATATTCAAGGTCAAATCTCATGCATAACCCTTGCCACATTGCAATTAGCCTTGGTGCCAAGAGGAGCATTTGGATAGTGGGAAAAAAATCACTATAGACCAACCTCTAGTACATCTTATAGATCTGCAGGTTTAAACATATCATGGTTGAGACCCAAGCCTCACACTACCAAAATAGATGCCTTATGGAAGACACAGCCTCAACAAGGGGATTGAGGGTAACAGCCACAAGTGCATATGGAGGAGAGGAGCCACAACCCCCACACATCTAAGAAATTCCTAATGGAAGTAAAGAGAGCCTAGACCACCCAAGGGTGGGGACAATTAGTGCACATCCCCAATGCATGGCGGTGTGGGTAGCAACAATACATCACTTATACCTTAAGGGTAGAGTGAGTGAAGGGGATCAAGCAATCATGATAGATACAAGAGCCACTCACTTATACCTTAAGGACAGAGTGAGTGAAGGGGATCAAGCAATCATGATAGATATAGGAGCCACTCACAATTTCATCATGCAAGATTGTGCAGCAAAGCATGGACTAAAATAACAGTGACTTTTGTACAAGGAGAAGCAAAGGAAGCCAAGTAAGTATTTGTAGTGTAAGTGGAGGCAAGGAAATAGAAGGCCAGGCTCAATTTCTTAGTGATACCCATGGATGACTTTGAAGTCATTTTGGGTCTAGAGTTCTATGACAAACATGTCATTGCAATGTTTTGTAAAGGAGTTAATGAAATGCTATTGGACAGGCAGGATGTCAATCAAAGTGCAAATGAAGAAGAGCAAGCCTAGAGTCTTTTTCCAAACTACAAAGCCAAGACCTAGTAAACCAAGAGCTCTAGTCCAAGTAACACCTCAATCAGTCTCAAATATTAGGCCCTGCATCATGACTTACAGTGCCACACAAGTGGAGAAATATGTGAAGTAGAGAGATATGGTGTATTTATGCATGATTTGACCTGTATAGAGCAGGAGGTCACCAAAAATCTTAAATCACAAGTTGGCAACAAAGAAGTGGAAGCCATACTTAAGGAGTATGCAGATGTGATGCTAACAAAATTACCCAAAGTCCTACCCCCCAAAAGAGAGGGAGACCATAATATTGAGCTACTCTCAGGGGCAGTCCTACTAGCTAGAGTCCCATATTGCATGAATCACACCGAACTTATGGAGTTGAAGAAGAAATTATATGATCCTGAAGAGAAAGGATTTATTCAACCAAGCAAGTCCCCATTCAGTGCCCCAGTGTTGTTTGTAAAAAATGATGGGGGGCTCCAATTGTGTGTAGACTATAGGGCTCTAAACAAGATCACCATCAAGAACAAATATCCCATGCCCTTAGTCCAAGAACTATTAGATAGACTCCATGGATCCAAATACTTTAGTCGCATAGATCTTAGATCTAGTTACCACCAAATTCATATAACTATATTCAATATCCCTAAAATAGCTTTACACACCTACTACGGAAGCTTCGAGTGGCTTGTCCTAGAATTTGGACTCAGTAATGGGCCAGGAACCTTTTGTGACTTAATGGATGGAGTATTTTGGCCAAAGATCGATGCATTCATAATTATCTACGTAGATGATCTTCTAGTGTATAACAGAACCTTAGAGAAACACTAGTAGCATCTAAGATTAGTCTTTGAGAATCTGAGACAACACAAACTATATGCCAAACCCAAAAAATGTCAGTTTGCATTGAAGGAGTTAGAATTCCTAGGATTCATTGTAGTCGAGGAAGGCATTAAGATTGACCCCAAGAAATTTGATGCAGTGACAGTACTAAAGTCTATTAGAGAAGTTAGGGTATTCCTAGGATTCACTATGCTTTGTAAAATATTCATTAAGGTTATAGTACAGTAACAGTCCCACTATCCCACCTAACCAAAGGAGATAGAAATTTCACATGGGAGAGCTAGCAACAAGCTACTTTTGAGAGGATGAAAGAATGTATGACTCAAACCCTCATACTCAAAGGTTCCAGACTTTACCAATGCCTTCGAAATCTCCACAGATGCATCTAATTATGGCATTGGGGGAGTGTAGATGCAAGATGGGCACCTTGTAGGTTATGAATCCAAGAAGTTTAGAGACATAGAAACTAGATGGAGCACACATGAGAAAGAAATGCTTGCAATAATTCATTGCCTAAAAAAAATGGAAGCACTATGTACACGACAAACACATAGCTATTGAAATATCAGAGTGAGAGCATGAGAGTGTGCACAAGAGGGAGAGAGAGAGCTCAAGTACAAGAAGAAGATCTTGCTTAGTGACTTTTTCACATCCTCTACATTAAGAGTGACCTTTAGGCTACTTACATAGCCTCTGGATGGCTAGGGTTAGGGTTTTCCCTTGCCCTCCAATTCATTCACACCCAGCTACTCTTACCCACCCTTGCATACATAGGGTTCACATGCCTATACCTCAACACCCCTCTCAATGCCAGAGTGGCATTGGACTACAATACATGTTAATGCCCCCCCTTCAATAAAGTGGGATGCCTTTATAAATTAGGCTACAAGAGTGCTTATAGGTAGAGGATTTATAGATTTAGAACAGTTGATCATCAAGTGGTTTGGAAACAAAGTTGGCCTCTAATTCTTTTGGTACTTTAGGATTGGTAGGACATTTACTGATAATATGCCCTGGCTTCTTACATTTATTACACTTCTTTTTTTTGGGATAATTTTTCCAACAGTTGTTGACAAGATGTCCCTTTTTGTGGTAGAAGGAGCATTTTTGTGGATAGAATATGAACCAAGACTTGGTCACGAGCTATTGAAGTGGATGCTTGACTAGTGCTACCTTCTTTTTTATTTATTTTCTCCTCATCTAAACAAGGCATTCCAAAGTTGGATTAGGGATATTAGTAATAGTAGTTACAAGGGTTGGAAATACCTTCTTTGCAGCTTGCAATGGCATCTCCATCATGAATTGAAGCTTGAGCTGAGGCTAGCTGTGCCATAAGACCCTTCATGTGAGAAATGAACTTACCTAGGTCTTCTCCTTTTTTATACTCCAAGCTAAAAAATTCAACCTTAAGGAAAATTTTAGAGTTCTTTTATGTAGCACCATAAAGCTTTTCAAGCTCGTCCCATTTCTCCCCTTGTGGAGAGTTGGTCAATATGATGAATTAGGGACTCATCTACATGAAGCATGATGATGACTTGGACTCTTTCATCATCTTCTACATCAAGTGGGTTTGATGGATCAATAACCTTGGTCCCTTTGATGAAGGGTCAATAGCCCCATTCCATCATTTTATACTTAACTAGTACATGCCATGGATGAAAGTCTTTTCCATCAAACTTACGAATTTGAGGTCTAATATTGGCATAAGCCATGGCCATGATAGGAAGGTCTTACTGATTGCTCTAGGAAATAGCAATATTTAGTCATTTACACAATGGCCAATAAGTACAAATCAACTAAAGGAAATGATCTATGCATTCATAGATGCCACATAACCTTACAACTGTGTAGATTTAAAACTAGAAGGATGAGAAATGTTGAAATTCATACATGTGGAGTACTTCAAAATAAGACTTTGGTGGTCCTTTCCCTTGGACAACCCTTGTTTTAGGTTTGATTGTCTTATTGGGCTTTAATGAAGTGAACTTGGATTGTGAACTTCTGGCTCCTCCCAATCTTGAGGTCTAGTGGATGAGTATTTGGTTGAACAAGGTCAATTGAGAACTTCAATACTTGGAGAAGAGTCTAAGGAGATTTCAATTACATCCATATTTTTGTTTCATCGTAAAACAATAGCAACTAATGACATCTAAATGCTTTTTAGTGCTAAAAAATACTCATCTCAAATTTGAGACCACGTTCGTCGCTAGATGTTAAGCATCCATCTTGGCAAGCTTAGTGATGACACCAAATGAAGAACCGTCATTGAAATGAAGACTACATGTCATTAATTGACTCTGGAGACAATGACTTAGTAATTAAAATCATTGTTGATGACATTAAAAGATGAAAACTAAACAAGCCTGATGGCTCGACTTCCTGGCAGAGTTTGACTTGGAAATCAAACACAAGCTTGGATCCACAAACAAAATAGTAGATGCACTAAGTCACAATGCCAATTTGAAAGTTGTGAATGTGGCCAATAGCAACTTCCTCGAGTTAGTGAAGGAGGCTTTAGAACATGACCAAGAAATAGACAAAATCATATAAGAGCTAAAAGGATGTGGAGTTGAAGAAAATTATACTACATGAAGTGCATGACAGGAAGTTAGGGGGACATAAGGGCCAAAACAAGACACTCGAGGCCCTCCAGAAACAATTATTGTAGCCAAACATAAAGGAGGAATTCATAGACTATGTTAAGACTTGTCCCATTTGTTGCCAACTAGTGAAAGCACCATGCTCTAAGCCAACTGGTTTACTTCTAGCAATGCTAGTACCCAACTAGCCATGGGATATCATTCGCATGGATTTTATTATGGAACTTTTGAAATCCCATGGCTATACCATCATCTTTGTAGTGGTGGACTATTTTTCCAAACTAGCCCATCACTTTATACCCACCAAGCCACCATTGAACGCTAAGGAGATAGCCCACCTCTTCTTCGCACATGCTTCAAGTTACATGGGCTAACATTAGCCATTGTATTAGATTGAGATGGGCGCTTCATGAGTGAAATGTGGAAGGAACTCTTTAAGACTCTAAAAACATAGCTAAGATTCTCATCATCCTTCCACCTCAAAATAGATGTGCAAACAGAAAGAGTGAGCCAATACATTGAAGACTATCTTAGAAGCTATGCTAGGGTGGACCAAAATTATTGGGCCTTGTATCTTGATGTGTTCGAGTTCCACTACAAGAGTTCCATCCATTCAGCAATAGGTTATACACCCTTTGAGTTAGCCACAAGGAAAGAAGGCATAACACCATTAGCATTAGCCTCAATAGCTACCAACGCCGAAGATATGGATGATGCAGAAGACTTCTTGAAGACGTGGAGAGAGTGAAATGCAACAGCCAAGGAGAGTTTGGAAAGGAGAAAAATTACCATGACTGAACAGGCCAAAAAGAAATGCAAGGCAGTCCTCTTCACCAAAGGAGACATGGTTCTCGTCAGCTCTCCAAGCATATGTCCCTTCCAAAGAATATGAGCTCCAAGTTCAACCATCGATACTATGGACCTTACACATCACTCAGGTCCCAAATGAGGACACCTACAAGCTAGACCCGCCAGAAAGCATCTGCATCCACAATGCCTTCTATGCACCCCTTTTGTGTAGGTTCTACCTTGATATCCAATGGGGGCAACACATTGCATTGCTTCATTCTAATGGCCCCATCAAAGTAAAAGCAATCCTTCAATGCTAGGAACACAAAGGGTACTCTGAGTATCTCACCAAGTGGAAAGGGTGCCCTCTCAAAGAAGCCACTCGGATCTCAAAAGCAAAGGACTGTGAATGGAGAAAATGAGGCCTTTTCCACTTGGCTCAAGGACAATCCCAACAATATTTCCAATGTATCTCGAATCATCACTTAGCTTACCATAGGAATTGCAAAGCCTCCACTCCTCACATATAATTGAGTTAAGGGTGGACTCACATGAAAAACAACAATAAACAACCAAGCCTAGTTGGCTAGACACTGGCCAGCTTGATAGAAAAAGTTGTGTTACAATCCTCAAGTTGTAGTGCCAGACACTGACCAGGCCCAATGTAGTCTTGGAATGTGCCTACGCTACACTATTTCTTTCATTGAACAATACAAGAGTATACCTTACTCTCACATATTGTGTAACCTTTCTGTTCTATGTGGAATGAGTGATTGAGTGCAAGTGCATTACACCCCCCCCCCCCTCGAAGACTACCCTCATTCTCCTTAAACCTCATGGGATTCTTGTGACACTACCTGTAACACCCTGACGCTAGTGCCTCACAAACCTGCAACCTCAAGTCTCAAGCCCACTAGTCTCTAACAATCTACCTGATCAATCCCTTCCAGCTTTTGGCCACCTCCCCACACCCCTACCACACTCCACCAGCCCCCGTGCTCCACCTCAACCCTCTGTCATAGTATGTAATCATTGAGCTCTCAGAATTGTGTACTCACACACTTGGTATGAACCATACTCAAGCTCGTTATTACATCTAATTCATATCGATTGTAATTATGCCAACTTGAATTGGCTCGTGTGCTTGGGTAGTGCATGACCTGGGCACATTGGCAATTCCATTGGTGCACACGATTTCTGATTCACTTGTGTATGCATCAATGACATACACATGTGCACACAATAACCATATGACTCGGGTATATTAGTTTGATTAGTAAGAAGTAGGTTATTAACTAGTTATTAGTTAGGGTATTAAGTAGTTATTAGAATGCCTTAGCATGTTAATTAGTTAAAGAAGTACGTTATTAATTAGTTATTAGTTATTAGTTTTAATATATAATTAGTTACTTATTCATTTATTTTGCCACCATAATATGCTATTAATTATTAATTTAACTATTTATTTATTTCCCATCATGATAGGCTATTAATTTAGTACTTTAAATGGTTTGAATAGTTAGCTTATTTAGTTACCTCATTTAATTAGTTTAACCAATTAGCTTATTAATTAGTTCGATTAGTTTGCTTATTAATGAGTTGTTAGTTTAGTTATTTAGTTAATTTGATTAGTTAGCTCATTAATTAGTTACTTAGTTGGCTCGACTAGTTAACTTATTAAGTAGTTGTGAGTTTTAGCTGATTAATAAGTTATTATTAATCAGTAAGTAGTTGTTACTTTCAGCTTGCTAATAAGTTATTTAATTAATTTTAATTTTATTAGGTACTTAGGGTAGTGTAGGGCCTGGGACTAAGGGTATCTTAGGGCTAGGGATAGTTGGGGTTAATACTTGTTGTACTTAGAATCAATGTAGTTTGCTCATTCAATATTGTCTCATCTTTGCAAGCTTCACTTTAACGAAGGCAAGTCCAATCATTAAGTACATACTTTCACAAAGAATCTATCTTTTTATCCTTTTTTTCATATTCAAAAATAAAGGAAACCAAAGAAACACACATATCTTCTCGAAAGATGGGGGAACAACACCTTTCTCCATAATTATGAAACAATGAAGAGACTTGTGCCAACTCTTTGACATATTGCTTACATAGCACGTTTAAGTTTCTTTTAATATTCTTTCTATATATTTATAAATAAACAAATAAATTCTTAACCAAAAAATGAGTGAAATGTGAAAGCCACCACATCTCAAACTCTGACCAAGCAACTTTTTGTTTTTTGATTTTGCAAGATACTCTTGATCAACACAACAGCTCAAACCGTATGACAAATTTCTAGCCAAATGCCATTAGCTTCAAAAACTTGTGAATGTTGTTTATCAATACATGGTTGTAGTATAATCTTAAAAAGGAAATACATGATTGTAGTATATGAAAAACATTGAAAATGTAACATAGATTGCATTAGATCTTCAATTAAAAACATAATTTCCACCTATGATTAATTCAAATAAATTAGTGTGGCATGTGATTTTTGATTGAAAACAAAATAGTGTAACATCAATCTTAAGTTATACCGGTATTGTATGTAAACCTTGATTAAACTATACAACTGCATGATACCATTTAGACATTGAAAATGTTACATAAACTACATTAAGTCATAGTTCAACAATATAAAAAACACAAAAACATTACCACTTTTTAAAACAAATACACATGTGAGGACATTTTTTGGTCGAGTATACGACCTAAATGCCCATTCCATCAAGCAATACCAGAAAACTAGTGCGTAGGACATTGTGCAGTCGAATATACGACCAAATGCCCATCACTTATTCATCTATATGTAAGCCAAGGCACTATTTAGCTGAATTCGCGACCAAGTTCCCATCCATATCCAAGAAGGGAGAAGGGAGGGTGTCACAATTAAAATGACACCTCTGTGTCGATTTCACGACACAATGCCAAGTTGATTGTGACATGCACATCAAAAGACACTCACTTACCAACTGAGTGCCTATTTGACAAGCACCTTTCGGTCCTACATACACTTATCACAAGACAGGGGTATCATGACATGTATATATCGAATACATGACACATTCCAATCCACATGTCCCACAAGAAACAATATAACATGCATATATGCAAAAACTCAAAAATGCAAATAATACATGACAAGGAAGAACCATCTCGTGACATACATAGCGTATGACAATCAACAACCTCTTCCTTACAATGCATATGCATATGAAGGGTGCACATATACACATAGTGAGTGATAGAATATTACCTTATCGGTCCTCATGACATAAATATGCCAAATACACAGTGCATGCCAATCGAATAGTCCCTCCTATCACGTGCGTATATGTTATATACGTAGACACACACATGCTTACATAGTAAGTGGCAAGAAAACAAAAATACAATGATGGTAGAGGCAACAATGGGAAGGTTGTGATGGATATATAGGTGTTGAAGGCCGTGATAGGTATACAGTCTCAAGTGTGAGCTTGATGAGTACAATTTTTGAAGGCTTAAACCAAATGGGTTTTTTCATGTTTTGTGTACTTTTAGTTTCCTTTGGTTCCAAGTTTCAATCCTATGTTTCATTTTATGCTACAAGATGCCAAAATGACCTCAAGCTTACCATTTTGTTCTAGAGTTTCATGAATAGGAAGTAGTCCATGAGTATATGTACAAAACTACATGTGAGATCTACCAGTGAATCATAATCTAACTTCTCATGAACTAGTGATACCTTTTTAACTTATTGTTCCATGGTTTAAAAATTGAGACTTTTTCTAATTTGGTAAATCTCAAGGTTTTGCTAAAAATTATAGTGTATTGAGCCCAAATTTCAAGCTTCAAAGTTTTCAAGCCTTCAAAAACACAATTGTTATGCAAAAAAGAAACAAAGGTGAAGAAGAAAAACCAGAATAGCATAAGACTTACTATTGTAGCCCTTCTATGGTGGTGCTGGATAAGAATAAAGGTGAGCACAACCAGGACTATTGTTGCTCCTTCATGGTGGTGATGATCATAAAACCGCTAATGAGTAGGTCTTTATGACCACTTCACATTGGTGTTTCACCCCTTCTATGGTGGTGGACAAGAAGCAAAGAAGGTGGAAGTTCTAGGAATGTTGCCCAAGTGTTGTTGTTGCTTCACACTTTTATGGCGAGCTACAATGCAACCTGCAAACACAGAGGAAGAGTGAAGGGAAGCTCTAGACAATGCATGTTGCATGTTGTAAGGATAAAAGGGCACAATGATGCAAGTTGCAACTCACAATAGGCATGATGATGATGATGCAGGTGTCATAACTTGTAGCTCACAAAGGGCACGATGATGCAGGTCATTGCCTATAGCTGACAATAGGCATGATGATATAGGAAATACTCGATAACTCATAGCTCATAAAAGGGGCAAGATGATGCATGTTGTAGCTTGTGGCTCACAAAGGGCATGCTGATGTAGGTCGCAGCTTGCATTGAAGCACTCGAGAGGTCACAACTCACAATGGCCACGATGATGCAGGTCCCTCCTGTGAGGGAGCACTCAATGGTGCAAGTCGTAGCCTATGAGGATGAACTCAATGATGTAGGTCACAGCTCGTAGGTCGTCATGCCCATTGTTGCCCGAGCTAGGAGCAGCAAACCAGGCAACTCTGCCAAAGCAAGCGAGAGCTTGAGCAATGGCAGCAGGAGTTCAATCGATAGAAGTTGGAGCGTGGTAGGACAAGATGATAGCTCTAGCAAGAGAGAAGTTGGAGCCTGGTAGGACAAGACAATAGCTCTACCAAGAGAGAGAGAGAGAGAGAGAGAGAGAGAGAGGGGGGGGGCATGCACATTGGCATTGACACCTATCATCCCCCGAGCTCCCACCACCTCTGCCCAACCTCCCAGCACTGCTACCTGAGATGGGAGGACATCTGACAATGGCCATGATACAGTTCGCAGGCAATATGATGATGTAGTTCATAATAGTTCACATGCATTACACAATGGCCATGATACAGTTCGCAAGTAATACAATGATGCAGCTCAAAATTTGTAGGCAATACAATGATGCAATTCACAGTTCACATGCAATACACATGTCGCAGTTTGCATGCAATACACAAGTTGTGGACTATAGTCGATTATGCAGTTCGAAGCTTGTAAGGACGACAGACGATGTAGCTTGCAAGGACAAATTGGCGCACTCAGTGATGCATATTGCGGCTTGTGAGAAAGCACTCAGTGGTGCAAGTCACATCTCACAGATCACAAGTCATGGTGCAGGTCACAGGGAGGATAGACGAGCATGAGGGGAGAGAGAGAGAGAGAGAGAGGGGGGGAGAGAGAATATATATTATAGTGCATTTAATCCACATTCAATTTTGTGGGATTTGGGGGGAAGAGGGAGAAAGAGTCGCAAGGAGGACAGACGGGCACGAGAGAGAGAGAGAGAGAGAGAGAGAGAGAGAGAGAGAGGGAGGGAGGGAGGGAGGAGAGAGAATACATTAAAGTGCATTTAACCCACATTCAATTTTGTGGGATTTGGGGGGGGGAAGAGAGAGAGAGAGAGAGGGATGTGTCATTAAGACTTAGGATATATAGTTAATCATTCTAACATATTTATCTCATAGGGTATGGGGGCCCATTTAGTGACAAGTATTGGCCCTCTCGTTTGACACACCACATAAACCAAAATCTGTGCCTTGATCATGTTGTTTTGCTTTCATCCTCTAGCTCCTAGGGGATTCAATTATCAAAGAGAAGATATATCACCTACGAGTGATGAATCTTCAAAAACCCCTTATTTACGACTCCTACAAGAGTAATATATCCCCCTTTTTTACAATTGTACAATGTATAATAAAAAATTGTTTTGTACCCGTTCTTATATGTAAGATTTTATATTGTTACTACCATTACATTACCCATGTACATAAACAATTAGTAATTTTACATGTGGTTGTGTACTTTAATTAGATTGGAATATGTTGTTACTAACTTACATGGTATATATGTTTGCACTAGATTTTGGTCTCTATTGATGCTTAGTTTGTAAAAGTTGTGACATAAAGCATCTCTAACTACTAAGAATGACTAGGCATATATGCTAAGCTTAAAATAAATAAATTTGAGTACTTTCATTTGATTATATAACAAGGCATACACAGTAAGGTCAAAGAAAGACATCTTTAAGTACATAAATTGGATTGCAAACCTTTCCATCAGTGCCAATATACGAGAATAATCAACTAGCTCATCATGTGCCTTGTTGAGTTTTAGTGCTTAGGCTAGCACCTATAGTTGCACAGTGACCTGACAAATGCAACAAACATGCATATGACACACATGATATAATGAAAGTCAAGAGATTGTGTGTTGTTAGAGGATAGGGTTGCATGATTGTCCTTTGTAGATTTTGAAGACTTCATGAGGGCGAAGTGCCACAGAAATCTTACAAAGGTACAAAGATCACTCATAGATCTTAGACCTATCTTAGCTCACCCTCTTTGTATAGCCTTGCCCATGCCATCCCTCTTTGTACATTGTAAAATAGTTTATCCATTTTTTGAGTTCCCAACATATAAATCTATGGAAATCTTGAATGGAGGGATAATCTTTTGTAACACTTTATAGATCATGGATTGTAATTTGCATTTCTAATTATCTATATCTCATTGCATGAACTTGTCATTTGTTATGTTAACTTCTTAACCTTTTATATCTCATTGTGTTGACTTGTCATTTGTTATGCAAAGTTGTCTTTTTTTTAATTATGTTGTTGTTTGATATGCTAAGTTGTTATTATATTAACTTGTTTTCTATCCATCACAATTCCTTATTTGTAATTTGATAAAAACTCAAAGTTTATAGTTGTAGCTATCTCTCATTATGGTAACTTGTTTTCTATCTCTCATTGTGCTAATGTGTCTCTCATTGGGTTTCTAATGTAGTTGCTCGTTATCAACATACTTCTTCTCATTAACCCTAAACCTTTACCTATTTAGGAGACAAAATGGTTGAGGGTGAAGACCGACAAGATGGGAAAGAAACAAGGATGATGACAACAAAGAGAGAGTGTATAATGAGCATGCTCAAAAGGCATATAAGTGCTTCAATTCAGCAATCATGTTGGATTGAAGGGAGACCGAATGCATAGCCCAATGACTCTCATGATGGGCCAACCTAGATCACATGCAATGGAAGGAAGTTAACAAGGCCATGATTGTTGAAATGGTTAAGACAGTGTGGCTATACATAAGCATTGAGATAAAGAAAGGGTGACGACCACCTCTAGATTTATCTAAATGTCAATGTGTGTTACAATCATGTGACTCCTGCTCTCAAAATGATCAATCCCATAAATTTTTGATGCCACAGTCTCAAATTTGTCACAATAGAGTTGAGAAATATGCAATCACATCCATGTGATAGCCTCTTTGTATGGAGCAATAGGGCAAGACACAAGCAGTTTGCTAGAAGGGATGCTTGAAATACAGGATGCCTGAATCCCATAAGCACAATGGAGAAAAAGGGAACCATCATGAATCTATAAAGTGATGTACCTTCTTATCATTCAATGATGGAATACTATTGTACTTTTTCCTTTCAGTCATAGTCTGTGTCATACTCAAGATTGTGTTTATGAGTCCAAGCTTCCATCTTGGAACCTAATTCACTTGAGTAACAGTTGGTCTCTTCAGTCTATGTCATCATGAACATTGTTTTTGTGTTCCATCTACCATAGCCATATTCTAGATCCACACATTTTCAACATGGTATGTCACTAAATTGATTGCTTATTACACATTCTCTATTTAATAAATTCATGTCAATAAATTAATGACTCACTTTTCTTTAAGTGTTGATGATGATCTAGCATTGCCATGAGACCATTTAGAGACCAGTATTCCTAGTGCATCACTTAATGGGGTGATCAGAGCACTGTGACAGGGATATTTGGGATAGGTAGTACAAGTTATGAAGGGGGAAAGAAGTGTCTGCCAAGTATAAAAGTGTACACAAGAACCAAGGAGTTACACATAAATGAAGATGGATTGAGTTCTAAGAAGATGAAGTGCATTAGCATTGTGTATATGTATTTATGTGTGCATCCAGGAACACCTGGGAATGTTTACTTGTGTGTAATGAGCATTACATTCATTTGGGGTCATCCTCTCCCCTACAAGTCAAGGTTTAATGTCTATTCTTTCATTAAGAAAGACGAGAGAGGGAATTATCTCACTAAGAAAGACGAGAGACGTGATCCTCTAGAAGTGAGGACAGAAGGGATTTTCTCTTTCTAAGGTCTAAAATGACACAAGCTTTTGTGTGGAATTCAATCTTAAGGTTGAGGCCCGAGGCAATCTAATGAACTCTCCTTATCTATGACTCAAGGTGGTTGCATGGACCACAAGTTAAGAGTACAGTTTAAAAAGCTATTTTTTGGAAAATCTATTTTTAAAATATCTTGCAATAGAAAAATGATCTCTAAAAACAGGTCGCGTGGGTTATCGAAAACAAAGAGATCTACAACTTTCGTGTTGGACGTTATTTCATCCAAACAATGCACAAAGAGATATCTCAAAATTATTGCTGCAGAGTGAAACAACCACATCTTGCATGAAGATCAACTCAACTCTCTCTCCAAGAAGAGAAGCTCTTGAAAGCCTATAAAAGAGGACTCTCTCCTTGGGTGTAAGAGGGAGGTGTAGGAAGCATCACTTTGCATGTATCCAAGAGGAGAAGAGAAGGTGCAAGTGCTGCGGAAGCCCTGCTGAAATCAAGTGTTGCGGAAGCTCTGATCAAGTTCCAAGAGGAGAAGAGAAGGTGCAAGTGCTGTGGAAGCTCTGCCAAAATCAAGTTCCAAGAGGAGAAGAGAAGGTGCAAGTGCTGCAGAAGCTATGCTGAAATCAAGCACCAAGAGGAAAGCCCTACACATATTGTGTAGGAGAGAAGGAGACTCAAGAAGGATCAAAAGGTGCCAACTTCCAAGTTGTGCAAGTGTTAGCCAGTTGTATACCGTGCAAGGAACCGTGATCTTGTTTCCAAGATCTACAAGTAAGAACTGGCTTATATGTAACGGAGAAGCTTGCTCCACTCCACAAGGGGGGGGGGGGGGACTGGCCCATCTTCCAGTCCCCAATGTGTTTCCAATTTCTCTACCTCTCTCCCTACATCTTTCTTTCTCCCTCTGTGCCAACATAATATTCGCCATATATATTTTAAGTATATAAGAAAGTTGAGCATGTATCTCAGATTCTATAACATGGTATCAGAGCCCAGTTGAGCATGGCATAGCTCATACTCTAAAAAGAAGATTAGCTCCTTTCACACTACCTCCTTGTGTCCTTTGACACATTCAAGATTAGCTCATTGTTGGTTATTTTTAGCCTTTTTAAGCTAATCCTCACTAATGAGAGTATCAAGAATGAAGATTTTTAAATGGATATCTTCTTTGAAGAGTAACATGGCTCCTTTTGCTCATTTGCATTACATAGAAGACTTGTTTGAACCACTTGTAGGAGGACATGAAGTTGGCTATACAAAAGAGCATCAAAGAAAGAAAAATTGACTACGTCAAAGAAGTGGACAAAGAAAAGAAGATCTACTATGCCTACCATGACATATCTAATGAAGAAAATCACAAGGGGTTGTCAATCCTTGTCTCTACTTTTCACTAGAACTTTGTATTGAATGTACTTGCCATTAATGCTCATGATGCCTTGTAAAACTCCTTATCTAAGCCTATGCATAACAGCCTCTACACACTTAATGAGACCTTGTAAGAGCCCCTGGATGTTAGCCATGTTTTTTGGTACCCACACTTAGCCTTTTCAACGACAGTCGTTGGTGTACCATGTTTGTGGCATACCCACACTTAGCAAGGTTCTACTCATGACAACCTCTATACACTTAGTGCCTTTTTCACGATTGTGATTGAGGAGGGGTGTTGAGAAATATGCAATCACACCCATGTGAAAGCCTCTTTGTATGGAGAAATACTCAGGTAAGTTACTGTATATAAAAAATGTGCATCACGTGAGTTCAAAGAAAGGGAATATAAAAAAACATAAGCTTACATATGTACATTTATAGAAGAAATATTTTAAAATGCATAAATATATTCGTAGAAGGGATTTTAATATTGCAAATTTAAAAAAAAATCAAAAGGGTAGTTTTAAACCATAAAATTAACCTAGATCTTTGATAGAATGAACCTCAATACCTAAACATAGCACCACTATTCTTTAGGGTATTACATCCACTTGCCCAAGTCCTTATCTTACAAAGTCCAGGTAAATATTATCCATGAATGCACTCTTCAACCAGACTATGTTAATATTAGGTGATTCGGTGTATGCTTAAGGTATCCATAAGAGGTGGATTTTAATACCCTTCTAATCAATTTTTCTCACCATGTCAAACAATTTGTGTTGTTATCAATGCATCTTGAAGTTCATTCTTTGTTAATATGGCATGAAAGCTAGGACAGAGGGTCTTGATATGATGCTATCTAATCATTAGTATATACTCTCTCTCTCTCTCTCTCTCTCTCTCTCTCTCTCTCTCTCTCTCTCTATGTATGTGTGTGTGTGTGTGTGTGTGTGTGTGTGTGTGTGTGTGTGTGTGTGTGTGTGTGTGTGTGTGTGTGTGTGTGTGTGTGTGTGTGTGTGTGTGTGTGTGTGTGTGTGTGTGTGTGTGTGTGTGTGTGTGTGTGTGTGTGTGTGTGTGTGTGTGTGTTAGGCCATGGGGAACTTTGGTCACTTAGCCATAGTAGATGTACTAGTTGAGCTTGCTACTCGCTAGGGCTATGAGCTAAAAAACGTCTTTAGGATTCCAAGGGATGAACCCAAATTGATCTCATTTTTGGTTTAATGAATAATTAAGCCATATCTATTTCAAGAAATGCAGGTTGAGTAAAGGTATTCAACCAAGGAAATGTTGATAATTATTAGTTTGTGCTAGCATAGCCAGGAATTAGAAATTGCCATATAGATTGGATTTTCCTCAAGGACTTCATATGACTGCAATAGTTGTTGCAGAATTCTGTAATATTGTTGACTGTAGATGGGAAACTTTATCTTGGGGTTGCATTATGTTGAATTCCATGTATACATTGGAAAAGTGGTAGTGATAACACCTTGGCTTGTGACATGTGGTTTGCGTGCTTGTAAAGTCCTAAGATGATTTTGTAGAAGGTTTTGGGTTGGTTAAGAATGATACATGGCAAGGATGAGGACTAAGATAAAGGTGATGGATGGGGAGTAGGGGTGGGCATTTTTGATATTGTGCACCACCATCATAGGTTGCGTGAGAAGCTAGCAAGAGAAGTACACTAATTGGTAGCACACTCATTGACAAGTATTTGAAATTTTACTCTTTTGTAAAAGCACACCAGGTGTTTGATAGCTTAGAACTTTGA